>NC_143563.1:99820000-100135000 GCF_054136105.1 Typopeltis vanoorti | reverse complement strand
ATTGAATGTTTGCTTATTTTAACTTTTTCAATCTTTCTGTATTCATTAGCGAACTTGTGTGTGTATATTCTTAATTATTTCTGTAATTTATTTTTGGTACTTTATTGTTAATCCAGTTATATCCTTTAACTTTATTCCATCAAACGCTTAAGTTAAAACTCATGCAAATAGGTTAATTATATTCTAATGGTTTCTCTTATATTTGCTTTAATATAATTGCATCTACTGTTTATTTTTCTAAATCCAAGTTTATTCCTCTTTAGCTCTTTGAATATTTTGTATTAGAATATCACCTAATTCTTTGATTTTCCTACTTGTTTTTCCCCGTTCACAATTTAATACTTAATTCTGTATATTTTCAGTTATTTCAGGGTTTCTCAGTATCGTTTCCTGCTATTTCAAAAGGTATGTTATCCTCTTCCTAAACATAATTACTTTGTATCATATTTATTTTCAAGATCTATACACAGAACACAATATTTCCATTTATCCAATCCTATAATTATTAGTTTTATACCTTCGTTTGAGCTTGCATTATTCTCCAGTATTCTTGTTTAATTTTCCTTACCTCGCTAATTACTTTATTGAAGAATATAAACTACGAAATAAATGTTTTGTAGTTAATCCATTTTTTCTTTCTGATAAGCGTTTTATCATAGTCTATCTTTGATTACCTTGCGATACTTTCATATGGATTGCATCTACTAATTAATATTTTCCCCTTTCTTATTCTTTCTCTTATATCTATCTATCAGTAGTCCATTTCCCTCAACTGCTATTCTGCTCAGCAATGCAATAAATGCATCTGTTACGGACGTACTGATACCGTTATAAGCACTATCTACTGATTTTGTTAAGTAAGTCTTCTTCCGTTTTACTTCCGTAAAGAGGAACATGTGCGGTTTTATTTTAATATTATATCAGTAGTGTAATGGAAAAATACGCTGCAGTTACAGACTTCTTAATTAGAAGCATGGATATTTTATCATAAGAGAACTTTTCAAAAAGTATTTTTGATGAATGATCCATCTCTTTAACTTTTTCTTTTGCTGCTAGTTTTTCCTGTTCATTATTATGCGGGTGCTTTCTTTGCGTCTCTCCTATTTAATGCTGTTCAATTCTTGCGGGAGATATTCCAATATAGTGTTGCATTCGACTCAGAGCTGGTATGTGTTTAATTTATTCATCCTACGATAAGTGCAATGGAAAAAATCTTTGAGAAATTGTTGTAGGCTTAATTAGATGCACTTTTAACTTCCATTTTAGTAAATTCATAACATGCAGCGTTGAAGAGTATAGGTTGCTATGACAATCTAACACAATCAAGTTTTTTATTAGATTTATTCTTCTTTTTGTTAGATTACGAATTTCATCAGCTCAAGCTTCAACCATTTTTTTTTCTTCTTTTCTTGCCATTTTTGTTTTAAGTCGATGTTGTACATCGTTCAAATCAGGCTTCTTAACTGCTGCGTTCATTTTCATTACAAATAATTAATTGGATATTTTCGCTCGGAAATCTTTTTAATCTGACTACCTGAAAGGGAATATTAAAACATCGTAATTTCTCTTCTGCCCAAATCATTCCCAACATATCGCCCTCGTCCCCTGTTTAATTTAACGCCTGCAATATCAGGTTTTTGACAAAAACAATCAGCTCTAACGTGCAAGATTCACGAAATTCTAAATTCTGGAAAGAAATAATGCTTTCGGTTTACTCTTTTGAACCAGTTTAAATTTCAACAGACAGTTTACAATAGAATAATCGCTTTCGGTACATGTCTACTGATATTTGGCGTAGTGCAGAGACTATAATTACTTCTGGCAGAGAAATAAGAATATTCTTGTAGTTTACATCAACATGGTATTTCAGCGGATTCACCTGCCAGTTTAATTTCGCATTCATGGAAGATTGAAGTCTTCTTGAATGAATGGCAGGTAATATCAAGTGGAGTAATGCAGGCAAATATCAAAACGAAAAGTTGGACAATGAGACTTATTTGTGCCTTTGGTCACACAAAAAGTATGAAGAAAAAGAAGATACATTTTTCGAGTCATTAGAGAAGGCTGATGACAAAGAAAACTTCGGTCATTCATCGTAATAAGAGAATAGGAAATGAAGACAACATAAAGGAATATTTTGTGGAAATTTGGAGAAAAGAAGAGCAAGATGAATACCTTTAGATTTCTGTTCAGGACATGATATTAGTAATGACTAGACCACATCAAAAGTGATCATAAATATGTTTATTTTTGCACATGAAAAAAAGACAAAAAAGTTCTTATTGACTGTTATTGTTAATATTGATATCTTCACGATGATTCAGGACTCAAAAGAATATAGGAAATTTCAAATAGAAATTGAACACCATTAGTGCTGAATCGGAAAAAAATTCAGTATTCTATTGAAAAGAAAATTGTGTAAGAAAGTTTCAAAAAGAATCAATCTAGCAAATGGAGGTGAAAATTATAGACTTAAATACACAAACATTATTGATGAAAAAAAACGAAAGTTTAAAAACAAGAAACAAACCTTGGAGAATGGTTAGTAGATACACTGAAGAAAACATGGATAAACATGTATGCAAGGATAAAATATTCACCTCCATGATAGAAAAAAAAAGACATAAATGTAGCTAAACAAAAGTGAAGGGGAACGTTTGGTAAGAATATACAAAATAAATATCAGAAAGGTGAAAAGATGTTCCAGAGGCTGTTGAAAAAGATTAGAAATGGAGGAAAGAGAACCGAAAAAAGGGATTAGAAATGATAAAGGTGACATGAAAACTGCAGATAGACATTTTAGATGTCTAAAGTAGGTACTCTGAAAGACTGCTAATGAACAAGTGATAGAAAATATTCAAAATGAATGCACAATCATGAGTGCATTGCTTTGTTCCTGAAATACGAACGATAGATGAAATAGATGACATTCGATCAGAAGTGCATGAGTCAGAAGGCCTGGTTAGAGGGTGGATCTCATAGTACCATTCATAAAAAGAGTAATACAGCACTGTGAGCAATATCGAAGAATTCCCTACATCAGATTTTTTTAAATATAATTAAGGCTAAGAAAAAATTCTGTGTTTGGGTTTTATAGATCTGAAAAAGGCGCATTACAAAAAGCCGAAATAAAAGGTTGTTCAAACCAGTGGCGGCTTGTACATAAGTACTGCGACACTGCAGCACACCCCAAAGGAAAAAACGAAAAAATTAAATTAAAAATTTGTGTTTATAAATAATAACGATGCTTACAACATGCAATACATGTTAAAGGTTACAGCTTATGTTTCGACAGTGATTGAATAGTTAATAATTGGAATTGTTCGATTAACGCTTTAGATTACGAAACAAATGCACGGATCTAACGCAGTGTCGGAATTATCACATTCGGTCAGTTGCAGCTAGACTCACCGATATTCGTTTGCACTTGTCACTACACGTAACAAGTGAATCCGTATGAGTGTATGCACATGTTATTTCTGTGCAATACGAAACTTTTATTATTGGTGTGTGTTCTTAGTGAGAATGAAATATTTTTAATAAATCTTATTTTATTCTGTTAAAATAACATTTATTTATTATAGATACAAGGCTGAATTATGAAACAGTGTCACTGTTGAAAATATGAGAAGAATTATTTTTCCTCAATTATCGTTACACAAAACAAACGCACTGCGATCTACGCAATGTCGAAACCGACACTGCTCGTTTGACCAGTGTCGCCACAGATAAATTGTATGCTTGCGCGCGTTATTGTGTATGAAACTTTTATTTTGTGTGTGTTCATGGTGAGGGTGAAATATTTTTAATAAAGCAATTTTTAATATGAAAATTTACTTATTGATAAATCGGTTACTGATTAGGAAAAAATTAATTATTTTTCTTAATTTGTATATGCAGCACCCCCCCCCCCCCCCACACACACACACTTAAAATTTTCACCGGCCGCCACTGGTTCAAACAATTGTATAGTATAAAAACGGAACACTTTATATCGAGAAATACGTGGTCAACACACTTCAGTTTAATTCAGTAGTTAAAACTGAAGGAGGTAGAAGGACATCTCCCGTCTATATGCGGGAAAAAGATTATAGACACTAAAAAATGAAAAATAATGATTATCTTCTTCAAAGGACAATATAATAATTTTGTATGCTCACCAGTGGTATTCGAACTACCAATGCCATTAGTTTTTAATGCATTTTTTAAAAATATATAATTCGCGTCTTTTTAAGAACATTATTGCACTAATCATGTGTTTACTCTGCAAAGATATTACAAAAAAAAAAATATTTATAAACAAGCATATTTAGCTAATTACTATGCTTATTGAAACAGTTTCGTCGTAGTTTTCTGTTGACTGAACTGCATTGTTATCAGCATGCTTGACTCGGTAATCTGTTGAGTGAATTAATGCCACTCAGTGAGTTTGAATAATAAGCAATCTATTGAACAAAATAAGTTTAGAACGGCTGATAACTGCATAGGTACTCTGGTCTAGAATGAGTGTTTATACAATCTTTAAGACCAGCGTACTTGGCGATTGCAGTGGAAAATTCTGCAAGTGTTGATTTTCAGAGGGTTAATTCCTCATGGTTGATTATCTTTCTTTTAAATACTGATTTCAGAAATTTTAGACGAATTATAGCTGATTTTCTACAGGGTCCTCAGTACTGTTCTCATAATTTCAACCTTGCTTTTGTGGATTGCATCTCAGTGCTGTAGAGCATCAGTGTTCGTATACTTCTTTCACTTCTTAGTCATTGGCAAAGTGATCTTTCAAAAGATGATAGTTATGTTACATACGTAGTCTGTTGCCAATTAAAAAATTATGTGTAATATTATTCAGAATAAAGAGGACAATGATGCTGGTTAGATATTCATTGTTTTAAAGGAAAATTTAATAAATACATTGTAAATACTGTTTTTTATTATTATTCTCTGAGGTTAGTCACAGGATAATTAGTTTTTTTTTTTTTCATCTCTTCCTTTTGAAAATAATAATGTACATCTTGCGAACAACTATATCCGTTCTGAGTACATGAAACACGAATTTGTTCTACGTTTTCTTCATAGTTGAGAGAAGGGCAAATACACCACTTACTTTAATGTCTCTTTAGGATAACGAAATTGCATACACGGAATTTCTTAAGCGAATAAAATGATTTGGCATTAGCACTTAAGATTCTTTCTTTGAATTTTCTGATTCAACGGTTTACTCCAGTTGCTGCTGGTGTCTCCAAATCATGTTAAACCTTTTCGTTCTGCCTTCAGTTTTACTGCTTAAGACAAGAATTTAATGTTCTCATTTGCGATTTTTTTTTTCAATTTAATCTCATGATTTGGTTTTAATTTCTACTTTGCTGAGCAACTCTAATACGTATTGTCCATAAAATTTCAGACGAATCTCTTTGGTTAATGGAAGACTGTATACTCAGCTTAGTCAGGAGTTTCTTACTAAGCAGGTGCTCAAACACCTAAGAATCTCATGAACTCACGCGAGAATACTTTATACTTATCATCCCGCTAAGGAGAGCTCAAAATAGATGCATTTATCTTCAAGGTTAGGATTTACGAAGTATTTAAAATGACAGTGATAACTTATAAAGTTATTGCTAATCAGTAAAAGAAAATCAAATATTCTGAAAACGTATAATACATTAAACTTATTGCGGTGTTATTTACACATTTGGTTGCTTACTACATACGCCTTCGAAGCCAAACGCGTTGGAAACCCATCTAGGACGCTACCAACCTTTATCAGCGTATTACAATCAAAGGTGAGTTAACCGTTGATTGAAAAGCCCTGAAATTTGGAGGAGTTTTTCCACCGCAAAACAGACAAACCGACCATTAGAACATGCTCAATTAACGTACATAATACACTGCTGTATAACTGGAGTGGTTACTACTCCGTATCGAAATTCATCCAATCCAAGCACTTGCGCTGTTAATTCTGTGAAGCAGTTGGCGAAAGTTAACCACTTTACAAAACTTTCTACATACTCGTGAAAATGACATTAGGGTTGACAAAACGTTATAGAAAATTATTCTGAAAACATGAATATCCAAATAACAACGTTATTCGGTGGTAGAAACTATATTCTGCATCAAGCAATCATTAAACTGTATACCCCCATCATGTAACGGTACATCGTTTTCTACATAATATCATTATGTTGAATAGGAGCTACTAGAGTTTTTTTTTCTTTCTTTTAAACTATTTCATTAATGAAAATATGTCAAGTGAATGATACTATTGATCTCAAATATTGCTTATTATAAGATTATATTCAAGATCATCAGAACTATATGCGAAGATGTTCTATTACTATAAGCCTTTATTTTCTTAAGATATTTGATCGCCTTGTTAATCATCTTCGATTTATTCTACGAAGGGCGCACTCAAATTGACTGACGAACTTATATTCAGACAGCGATAAAGAAGTCAACATCTCTATAGTTAAGGCTCTTTCTAAACTCCGAACTTATATATATCCATTAGTATTTCCAAACCACTCGAAGGATGTGTCATAAAGGGATTACTTAAAAGCTTATATAATTCCATTTCTTGGTTGCCGTTAAAAATTTTATATTCCAACTCCTACTCAAAAGAATGGTTTTGTAATTTTTTTTTCTCTTTCAAGTTTTTCCGGGTCTGGTTGCTCAAGTGCTGCCATGGATGTTTGCTATTGTCTTTAAGTTGGAGATTAATTTCACTGTTCACTGTGAGACCACCATCCCGCTTATTGGAGGCCAGGAAAAGTTACATGTTGCGATTGTTTAGGAGAGAGTTGCTGGACCATGTAAAAATAAATTAAATAATAATAAAAATTCTTACCACAATTTAGAGTACTGAGGTATCACATGTTACAACCTTACAAACTTTTTTTGTGAGAGACATTAAGACTTTATAACTTGAGAATAAATATATATATATATAACAGTAAACTCAAATATAGGAAGTCACCAGTTTAGATTTGCAGAAAATCAAATGGTAAATACTTCTCTATACATATGAGACGAGTCGGAAAACTATCAAAACGCCTTTTGTTCAGTTCAGTGAGCAGCATCACACAGTCAGTTAACCCAATTACCGTACTTTTAATGCGTCCGTTCCAGCGAACTTGCTTTTCTGATTCATTTAACTGCACGCCAAACTTTATAATACGAAGTCACCCGCCCACTTTACTATTTTTATCGTCACTCTGATGCATTTACCATTCATTTCAACCAAAAATATTTTAAAGTAGGAGTGTTACCCCCATTAGATGACCTAACGAATAACTTTCTGTGGTGTCCTTTACTAACGTAAATGTGCTCGTTTTAAAATCGCCGATTATTTGCAACGGGGGTACTAACAAGTTTAGGAAGGAAAATGTAACTTGTCTTGAATACGTGGCTTTATAATAACGTGTCAAATATTAATTAATGAAGTTTCTGATTTTCTTACAAAAGTCGAGTGATTCTGTAAGATAAACTTCTAATTGAAAAGATTTAAGATTCGTTTTCACTTGTCTTCTGATTGAATGTTGCGTAATATAAATCTTACCTCGCAATTCCACCAGATTTATAAATTAATATATTTTCCCTACTCTGTGAATAATTGTCTTGTAGTATGGTTCTAAAGAAAGACATAGCAATTTTTTTAAAATGACAATGATTTTGATCCTGCATGTCCACTTGCGCAGTAAAATTCTCCTAATTCAATTCCTTGCCATTATGATGATACACGTACTCATTGATTATATTATTCCTAGTTACATTTGAATGAACTGATGCACTAATTAGAGGGTGTCGGATTAGGAAGACGCCAGTGTAATTGGTATTTTAACAAGGCAAAAGTGATTATCACTCGCAGTCATGCAGTTCCACGTGAATTAATGAAATTATTTCGGACGAAAGTTATTAAATAATAAATTCGAAACAACGCCATCGTTTCCTACTTAATTCTTCAAGTATTTTCTAGAGGCGTAATAAGCGTGGCTGCATTTTGACATTAAAATAAATCATTCAAAGTATCGAGGCATGACTCGCTTCCCATTGTTGGCATTAAGTAATTAAAGTTCCTAATATGGTTATATTTTGTCAAAAAATGTAAACACTAAGAAAATATTATTTTTCTAAAAAAGAGAATTTCTGTTGTTAAATATATTCTATTTAGAAACTCTCACTCAAAATATTTTGAGTAAGGGTTCCAATAAGATAATTCCTAGATACTCTGTTCCTTTAGGCCTAAAATTAATGCATGAGTAGAATAACAGTCACTAAAAGATCCGATTGGCAATGAACACTTCTTACTGATAACAATGTTACTTCTTAATCATATTAAGAAGTAACACTCAAAAATGGCTTGTATTGTAGTTCGAATGGTAAAAATATACAGTACTCGCAAGCTGTTGGTGTCGAGAATTGAATACGGCGGTAAACTGCATTCAATACTAATTATGAATGCAATATATCCAATGGTTTTAAGTGACGAATACAAATCAGCGTGAAATTACAAGAATCTGTCGATTCTGATGGAATGGAACTAATAATAACCGCTTATGTAATAACAGAGGGATGGTGTCAATGCAATGGACACTAGTTATAGTATGAAAATACTGAATAAACGAATTATATCTTTATGGATTCATCCAATTAGCATAATAGCTTATACAAAGTATAATTGCTTGCCTAAAGTTTTTAAAAATGCAGGGTAGAGGGAAGTGAATGCTATCTAACTTGTATACTACAGCTTGAATAAAGAAAAAACTAATTCTTACTCTAATATGGAAAAAGATGCTGATGACATTGTTCTTTTAAGAAACTCAGCAGAAATCTCAATGAATTGAATGCAAGAAAGTGGAAGAGAATGGAGTAAATATAAACAGAAAACAAAAATAATAAAAATCGTAGATATGGTTATAATAACTTCCTTCGTTTACCTAGGACAAAAGATTACAAGAAGTTATACGAAGGATTCAGCATGGCTTTGGTTGCCCTTGGAAAATCCGGTGAAATAATCTGAAACAAAAACTGTCTTTAAAATATTCGACAGCTGTTTACTTCCAGTAATGACATGTGGAAATGGAGGACTATCCACAGTATAATATAAATATCACTGCTTCTTATTACTGTTCAAGATGAGAAACATAATAATTGAATAAGCGACATTATAACAGTCACTAAAAAAGTCACCAAGTGGTAATGAATAGATCATATTAAGAAGCAACACTCAAAAATGATATTCTGGTGTTTATAAATATTGTAATTCAGTATATCTTCTCATCGCTTAATAATATCGACAAGATTCTCTTTTTACGATCGGACATTTTTATTCACATCAACAAATAGAGCACATTTAAAATAGATATTTGATAGTTAATTAAGCTTACAACAGCTACTTGTCCACTATTTTACGAACGGTGTGTGTGCGCTTTAATTAAACTGTTCTCTCTTGATTAATTATAAATCCATCAGAACATCATTTACGGTGAATGGCTATTTCGACCAGCGCAGCATTGTTAATCACTAAGAAACTTAGCTTCGTATTAATTTAGACCCTATCTCTCATATCAAGTAACACATATATGTTTAGAGTAATATTAATGGCAAAAAGGATAATGTGTTCCTTAAAACTGTCTCATGTATGATTAGCTTCACGTATTAAGTATCGCAATTGGAAAGATGCAGAAAGTTTTAAATGAATATCTAGTCTGGTTATTACTATGGGGTATTTATTTCTGTCTGGTTTCTGTAATTCACCGCAAAGTGGAAAAGCCAGAATTTTTTCTTTTAGTTTTTGTTGGTTAATAAATGGCTTGTGCTGAAACCAACGGATGTTGGTTTCAGCACAAGCCATTTATTGTTGTCTCTTCATGCATACATCCAATTAATTTAACGGCTTTCAGTGAGCTTTTGCCGCAGAATAGATACTAGGCGTTTTATGTAATTGGGAAAAACTGTATGAGGAGATGACTGTTTCGAAGGAATAGGGGAAAAAGTCTGGAAGTGAAGGATATAAATGCACACTAGTCGTGTTCGTACATGATTAGAGGGAAGTGGAGTTGCGTTCGCGGAAAATACCTACAGAAATGAAAAACATGCTCTATTTTTGAATTATGGGTAAACGATTGGTTGTGGATCAGCGAGGAAAGGGTCATCTATTAAGATACATTTTGCCATTCTAAGGGAAGAATGTTTTGGATGAAAACGAGTACCGAACTGTGGACGATGAAAAGGTTATGGAAGTGATTTATTTATCTTAAGACAGGCTAGATATGAAAGTCAGCCCAAAAAAACTGATCTTGGTTGATTTGCGGAGTGTTATCAAAAGTGAAGGAGAGTAAAATACGGTCTTTCTTTCTAGAAATAAGGCAGGATTATGTTTTGGTAGCGTTAAAAGTTCTGTGAATGACGAAGAGGAATAGTATTCTGTCAACAGCAAATTTATGAATGAGAACTGACTTTAGGGAGAGAAGTTGTATGAGAGAGAGAGAGTGTGGATGCAAGCACAGCAATCGCCAGCAAGAACAATTGGTCTCGCCAACGAGACCAGTTGTTCTTGCTAGCGATTTCAATAACCAATCGAATTCATTCTGAAGTCGGAAAAGAATTGTGCACATTTGTGGAAGTCATCTTGTCTTTAACTTGGATATAACATTAGAAACTTAAATAAATGCCGAACGTAATAGAACTACTACTTAATGCTGAGTTCAGTTCCGTTTAGTGTGAGAAATTATGTATCTTACTTAAGCAATCACAAATGAATAATTTCTGTAGCCATAATGTATTCATAATGAATAAAAGAAAATAATGAAGTAATTTTGCATCATATTGCTTATAGTAAATATGTGTTAACGCCTTCCTCTATCAAAAATCAACTTAGAAGTTATATAAAGTAAGTGGATATTAAATCCAACACCATTTCAAAGTTTCATACGAAAATTGACCAGGGAGCTTGCAGGAATAGGAATACACTCTCCGCCATACTACGAGTTGCCCTAGCTGAACCTTATAGCCATTTTGATAAGGTAGGTTTCACTGGTCTGACAGATGTTTCAAACTCATTGGTTTTCGTCAGAGAGACTATACAAGTATAAGTAAAGGCCTCTCTAAAAATTAGAGATCCCCGGTCGCCTAATTTTTAGATCTTTAGGTCACTCCCTACGAGTGACCGAAAGATCGTCCAACTCAACGTTGGTTCCACTCAGTGACAGGATCACCCTACCTCTGAGCAGAACCATTCATATTCCAGGGAAAAGCATTCACCGACAAGGCCCCACACGGGCCATGCCGGAAAATTCCCCGGAGACTCAAATTGCTCTCTCAAGGCAAATCCCCCGAAATCTAAGGCCCGCCCCCCTCACCGGGAGCGAAATTCCGGAAGAAACCTAAGAGAGCAAAAACTCTCGTACTAAGGAACTCGAAGCGTCGGAGAGGTGTATTTTCCGTAAGCGAACTCTCGGTCGGCTCGTAAAATATTTACTAAAATAAAGGAGCCAAAAGGCTTCACTTCGGCGATGCAAAATCTTATAAATTAAGTGGATATTAAATTCAACATTCTTTCAAAGCCAAATACAGAAACTATAAAAGTTTCGTGCGAAAATTGGTTAGGGCAACTTGTAGTATGGCGGCTAATAAAGCTCTGATCAATTTTTGCACGAAACTTTTATAGTTTCTGTATTTGGTTGAAATGATTTTGGATTTTATATCCACTTAATTTGTACAATTTCGCATCGCCGAAGTGATGCTTTTTGGCTCTTTTATTTTAGTTAACTTAGAAGTTTTCAAAGTATGCGGCAGAACACATTATGTACCTGGCACAGAATTTTTTTCAATTATTCTTTGCAGTTGTCACGGGCTGTAGCGTAAGATGGTCTTTAGCTTAGTTATTGAATGCATGTTTAACTTGAACTACTTTTCAACATTTGTTCGAAAACCAAGGATTGTATGAGGATCGTGGATTTTGAGTGGAATGGCGAATAAAGTCACTCATCCTAGCAAGAAAATTTTTCAAATATACAAAGCTTATTTGCGTGCGGTTTTTAAAAATCAAAGTGGACAAAATGGCCACCTGTAATACACTGTAATATACTTTGAATTTCTTTGATAATGCGTTGCTAGACTAATCTGACTAACAAAATCTAGTATAAAATTGTATTCCTTAAAACTTACAGATGTGACCGAATTCCATGTTAGAAAATGTGACAGACCTTTCAACAAAGTTTAGTATTCTTCTACTGGTAAAGGAAAAATTAACGTTCCCCCACCCCCAAGTTTTTTGGTACGATCACCGGTTGGGATGAAGTAATGATTATTGTATATTATATATATTGTCCAATTACTACAGTAGACGAATATCAAACGTTCTCTTTACTGTAGTAAGAAAAAACACGTTATAAATAAATGAATAAGGTTATAAACACACAGGCGAATAGCTTTTTATAGACGATAACCACTAAATTCTGAAATTCGAGGTATTCAGTTTCTCTCTAATTTGATGTGAAATTTAATCAATTTGACCCAGCTGGTTTATTACTCCGTACGAAGTTTGAATGTTTGATTCTCTGAAACCGGTAGCACTATAATGCCATGGTTCCAGGGAGGTGCAAAGACACTATTTGATTAAGAACATCCATTCTCGCAACGAGATTTGAATCTCTGTTGGTTATTAGCAACTCTGTCCGCTCGGTGAATGAGGGCGGAAACTGTTTTATTAGTTTGTTTCAGACAAGATTACATAGCTAGTGAATGGATAAATAGGTATATATTTAAAACGTGTTTTTTTTTTTTTTTTTTTTTTTTTTTTTTTTAACTAGAAAGTACATCTTCCTTTTGTCATCTTGATTTTTGTCGCAATATTCCGTTTCGAAGTATGTCTTGACACAAAAGCTAAATATGTTAGTTATTAGTGAACTTTAATTCAGAAATAATATATAATACCCTTACATGTTACAACGCTCAGATAACAGTAAATATCTCTAAGATTACTCAGTATATATAACAAATTGGCTCAATTCAAGTGGTATGATACAAAATTACTTAAGTTATTAATTCTGTTCATAAAAGAACAGTGAGTTAACTGAGAATATCCAATGGAGTATTTTTTTCTAGAAAAGTAAAGGACACACTTCTGTAATTTGCAAATTTCTTCGAGCCTATTATTACATTATGCTTCCCGCATTTAATATAATCCGGTAACCGCAATAAATCATGTTGCCGATAGAATATCGAAATGTGTTTATTAGCTTGTGTTTTCGAGGAGAGACATTAGCACATATGATAAAAAGTGCAACCCATCCTTGTTAAAATGCCAATTACAGTGGCGTCATCTTAATTCAACAGTTGATTATTAGTAAATCATCTTAATGAAAGCTAACATTAAAAAGGCAATAATATAATCAGAAGCTTCATGCATCATTATCCTGTCAAGTGATTCAATTAGGAGATCAGTTCTCTTGCATATCCACCCAGTATAGCTGATGGTGTGAACAGGGATAAACACGAGGCCAGGGAATGATTGATGTATTTTCTATTGCTTAATAATATTTGAAAACTATTTTATGAAGTTCATCATGTTTATATCCACATAAGTTATCGTTAATTGTTTTCTAGTGGAAAAAACAGAACTAAAATAGCAGACAGTTTTATCTCAATGAGAGTATCAATAAATATTGATGAATAAGTAATGAGGTATATACATTCTACCTGGCGCTGAATCACTCTTTTTTAGATATAAACAGTAAGAGCCGCGTGATGTTATACAGCGCAAAGGAATAACTAAGAAAACATAATATTACTAG
Organism: Typopeltis vanoorti; assembly: GCF_054136105.1. Classification (NCBI taxonomy): domain Eukaryota; kingdom Metazoa; phylum Arthropoda; class Arachnida; order Uropygi; family Thelyphonidae; genus Typopeltis; species Typopeltis vanoorti. The sequence continues at coordinate 100,121,210 of NC_143563.1, read as the reverse complement.
TAGGGGTGGCGATAGTGACCAAATAGGGGTAGGGTAAATGGTGGGGAAGTGACAGCGGAAACGTTTCGTTACTGTCAGCTGTTCCCCGGGAGATTCCAAGCATTCCATACTGATGATGTCACTGTTCGGACACTATGACCTAATAGGGGTAGGGTAAATGTTGGGGGACGTGACGCAGGAACCGTGCCGTCATTGGTTCCGTGTGACTGCTACCTTTCTTACTTAGAACAAACTTGAATGTTCAGTGGAGAAGAAAATGCGAAAAGACCATTCTTAGAATTTAGTAAGAAAACTGAAAAATCTGGAATTGTTACCGCCCACAATATACTATGGACTGAAACGCGCTTACCCCATCGTTGCTGCCGTAAGTTTCAATTTATTTAAAGAAAGCGGCGAAGCCGACTGGGAATAACTACCTCACTATCGAAAATATGGAAGAGTCTTATTATAATCACATATCATTACTTTTCTTAAAAATAATACTATGTTTCTCTAGTTATTTCTTTGCGTTGTTTTTAAGTATAACATCACACGGCTTTTACTGTTTTAAATAATCCATTGTTCATGTTGTGCTTTGTATTCAACTGCCTGATGCTACCGATGATGACAACAGCATTGACATTATTTTCAAGTTTCCACTTGAAAATAATATGACTGTTAAATATAGTATTCACTCCTTACCTTGTGTTAATTTGTGAAAGATTATAATATTATAACCTCACTTTTTATTCTTTATGAAAGTCTAGTTGTAACAAGATGCTATTTATCTCTTTTGTAATTAATGAGTAAATCGAGTTAACAAATTCTGCACTCAATCTAGTACAAAGAAACGAACTATTATTGCTACGATCATTAAAAGGCTGAGCAGAATATTTATTTTTACTATCTTGGATAAACCAGACCTACCATAAAATTAAAATAGAACTAAACAACCTCTAAATAAGGGTATTTTCTGAGATGAAGTACACTTATGGCATTCCTCTCAATTGCTATTTCTCAGTATTTCAAATTAAATTGTAAAGTATTTCTCAATATTTTACTGAAATTAGTAAATTCTATTCTACACTGTTTCCTACAAGCAGCAAAACTATTGACCGACGTCTGTAGAGGGTATGCCTATGTATAAATCTGTGGACAGTGCAAACAGTGTTTACAGGATCCACCCCCCCCCCCCAAGAAATATTCTAAACCTATCCGATATTAGTACCGTGTGAATGATCTAAGTTAGATAATCCGCTGGAATTCTCCAATAAACAGGATGCTTGTTATCACTCATCAAGCCAAATTTTATTTGGCGAAACAACATCACTCTTTTCAGTAGTTTGTTTTAAACTTGACTAAGTAACTGAGCTATGTTATGTTGAGCTATATTGTGTTCGTTAAATGTATATACATGCTTTGAATCCGCGGGAAGAATAGGCCTTCCACCCTTGTATGAGATCGTCTAACTCCGATTCCACTGAATATACTTCATAAAAACACTTATTTATTCTAGATGGGATTTTCTTCCTATCATAGATTTTAGGCCAAGTGACCTGTTTCGGTATCGTGCTATCGCTTTCTTGGTCTTCCAATTGTTCTTTGTCCATTTATTTTATATCCGTATATTATTTTTCGCAATCTACTATTGTCCATTCAATTTAGATGTTCTAACATTTATATTTATATAGTAGTTAATTGGTTTTATATTTTATCAAAAATTAAATTTTTTTTTTTTATTTGTTTTATGTTCCCACTTGGTATATTCATATGATATTTTTTTCTGATAAATTTCATTTCTGCTGTTTGATTCAGTTTTTCATTCTTTTTTATAACCCGTTTCACTTCCATATAACAAAGCAGATTTAGACAGAACGCAACATACCGTACTCTGATTCTGGTGTGTTTTTGTATCAACGATGCCTTAAACGTATTATTTATTACCGTTTACTTTAACAAAATTTGATATTTCAATGTCTACATTTTTCATCTTCATATGATAAGTCTCATTCGAAAGTATTTACTTTTTCTAATATTTTATTATCTATCACCTTTTATTAGGTTATCTCTAGTGAAAGCCATTAATTTTGTATGCTTTTGATATTCTCATATTATATTGTGAAATTTCATTTAATAATTTTACTGATGTAGCTGATACCAATTGATCATCTGAAAATAATAGTATACGTATTTTTTGTTGTGGGTTTATTTTGGATTATGCTCTTTCCTGATTGCTATAATATATATATATATATATATATATATATATAAGTAGAGATAATACGGCACATCCTTGCTGTAATATTCTTGATGTGTCTTTCCATTCTGATATTTGTTCTAATTTTGGCTGTTATTATATTTCTTCGAATATAATGTAAGAGCTGGTATATTTAAATCGGTTAATATTTTAAATCATTTTTGTCTATTAATTTTATAAAAGGCTTTTTCTTAATCAATGAAAGCCACGTGTGTTTTTGAAATTCTCTTCTATTTTCAAATTGGCCTTTTCGGAATTCATTCTGTTCTTTTAGTAGTATTATTTAGCTTCTCTTTTAATATTCCTGCATTTAGCAGACTTATTCCCACTATAGTTATTGCACTCAGATTTATTTTCTTTTTTATAAATTGAGATAGGCACTGCTTTTTATTAAGAGTCGGAAGTTTTTCCAGAAATTCAGGCTAAGCTAAAGAATTTCAAAAGTCTTAGATTAAATGTTTTAACTGCAGTTTTGTACAGTTACATGTTTATATTGTCTTTTCCTATTTTTAGTTCTGACATCGTAATACAGGTTGGGGTACCCTGTAAGTCACGAAGTAAACATTTGTAAATATTTACATAATTTTATAAAAGGATTTTTTTCTTAATCAATGTAAACATTAAATATTTTTTGTTATAATGAAATACAGAGCCTGGAGATTATACACGGACCCTTTCTACGCATGTTCCATGACTTGTGGGCCACCCTTTATTTACTGTTATATCATTCTTTATTGTATAAAATTTTACTTCTTTCTTATCAGTTACGAGATTTTGTAAATTAGTTACCCATTTATCTTTGTTCATTGTATTTTAAGGTTTTTAGTTGTGGCTTTGATATATTCTATTCTAGTTGTGTTATAAAATTGTTCTATCTTTTGCCATGTTTGCTTCTACGGTCTTGGAATTTAGCCATTTCTGGTAACTTTCTTTTATGTTGTTGTCTTATTATCTTTTCTATTTCTTTGTTCCAGTTTTAGTCATCTTTTACTATTCTTTTTACTCCTAATCTTTCTGTCGCTGCTTTTGTCAGGATTTCATGTTTAAGATTTTTTGTAGATGGGATTAAAATAATGATTCAAGTCATTTCTTCGTTAACCGAAGAGAAAGTGCTGTCTTGTTCTTGCTGCTGCTCCATGGACGCCCTTCTTGAGGTACTCCTGGAATAAATACGATGCAAAAATATCATTACTTTGGAGAATATGTGAAGGTATATGCCATTGTAATGGAAATGATCATTTGTGGAAAGGGTGAAATTGAATTTCGGCAGTGAAGCTCTTTGTATAATATAATATAATCAAAGAGCTTCACTGCCGGAATTCAATTTCACCCTGAAAATGGAGAGGGCTTCTTAAAGAATCATACTCTTGAGTGAACCAATTGCTTGACAGTATATTACTGACCGAGTTCCATTCGTGATAGGAAAATCCGAGTATAATTTTGTGCCGAGGTTAAAGGTATTGTTATCATTCCTAGTGCGGTCTTGATTTACTGCTTCTTTCATCGACAAAACCTAGAATCTTAAGAAATGCAGCCAGAGCGTTACTCATTTGAACGTTATTCAAATCCCGAATTTCATCAGGGCAAGAGAGTCCTGAAAATGAGGGTTTCGAAAATTGTATTAAGAAATGAATCTAAATACCAAAATCTGCTCTGGATCTATATATATATATATATATATAAAAGATCTCTGCAAAAGTTTTAGAACTGAAATCGAAATATCTTCTCTCTGGCGAAATTGACCAACATTTCCCTTGACATGAATGAATTTGAATACGATCGCAACCAAACGCTAGTTGATTTTTTTTTTTTTTTTTGCAAGGCATTTCGTATGATAATACAAAAGACGATTTGTGTATTTTGAATACCAAGCTATCCTCTTATGACAAATGGTAGATTATTACAGTCTTAGAAATATCCTAAACTGAGCATCTTTAAGACTTCTGTAAAGGAATAAAGAAGATAACGGAAGCTTTTTTCCGATTAACAAAAGCATATCCATATCATACATGATTGAAAGTATTAATTAGCTTTATTTTCAGTTGTTTGGAAGCTTGCACATCTAGCAGTGGATTCACCAAATGTTCTTTTTAACTGTAATTGCCCGTTTATTATTTATTCATCTTGAATGCATTGTTTGTCGTATTGTAAGTATACATTCGGTTTTAAAATGATCAGCAAAAATAAATAAACCAACTGGAGAAGTACGAAATGCAAATAAAATTATGTATTGTTGAGAAATACGGTATTGTATAATGATATCAGATGAATTCATGCGTATTTCTAATAACGTAATCTTCACAAATATTATGTTCCTCAGTAGAATACGCATTATATTAAAAAGTTTCTTTAATTTGCAACATTAAAAAAAATTCAATATGCATCATTACAGTTGATATTCCGCTTAAAGCCTTGACTCAAGCGTGAATGGCGATTAGGAATTAACGTAGTTTTGTTCTCTGTTGATAAACAACGATCAAAATCCAACAGTACTAAGACTTTCACACTGATTCTAACCCATCTCTCCAGTTTCCCATTGCTGTAGCACTAATTTCTAAAACAATATGCATTAGTAGGTATTTCGGTTTAGCGCAAACAGTGAAACAGATTCGACTGTTTCCACTATAAAGGAAACCGCATATACTCAGTTCTATGTGAAATGACACATAAGCGAGACGTGCATACAAGCTAATATTTAATTAAGCATGCAAATATTTCTTCATATGCAGTTTATTTGTTGACTTGCGAGGAATCGATCTAGTTGCCTAAACTGTTATGAATAATTTTGTCAACATTCATTCCTTCGACTGCTGTCAAATAGTACCCACTATAGATCGAACTAAGTGCAATCACAGAGTAATCTAAGTTCGTGTGACTCCCTTCCTAATGGTTATCGGCAACAGACTTGCCTTCCATCGTAAATCTGTTTATATGACAACGGATGCACTGCGAATTTCATTTAGTTTGGCGATACTGTTTATTTACCTCTAGGTCTTATTGCGCATAAGCTAACACCATCACCTGTGACGGTGTTTACCCGTCACTCCTGCCCTGACTTATCTGCAGAGCCGCTGATTTTGTCTATTTCTGTTCACAAATATCAGAAATGCGAATTCAGTGACGCAAATGTGTTCTGACTAAGAGGAATTCCCGAAACACCAAATAGACTAACTAAACATATAGAGGCAAATTGGATATTCTCAGTGAAAGGAAATGCGGGATGACCCAAAGCATTGGTACGCCTCAGCTGCTTTCGGCAAATCACTGTAAGGCCAATCAAAAAACTAAAATAAAATAAAAATCATAGCAATCTGCAATGGTTGTCAGCCTTTCCTAAAGTCAGATTCTCGTATACTTTTAGAAGTAGAAAAGGAAATGCTGATTATAACTGCCGCTGTGTGACAATTGTAGTGTGCTGCTATTTGGCAATCAGCAGAGTATAATTACCAGTGCTACTTGAGCTGTTTATATCTATCAAATTAAAAAAAGTAAAGGATGGATTCACCTTTGCACTTTCTTTTGATATTCTGAATCATAGAAGGGCAACTTAAGTGGACAAATTGACAATGCAAATTTGCGATATTTTGATATATTTCCTATTTACATTCTCCGTGATTTTTCACCTTAAAGGAGAAAAATGTGCATATGTTCCCTGTGACATCACATTTCAAAAATAATATGCATAGTCCCAGATTTTTAATCATCTTGTAGCGTAAAAGTCCCCATACCTTCACGTGTCAATCACTCGGTTCAATAAACTAAACGTGCATTCCTGCAACTAGCTTCACATTCTCCTTCTAATCATAGTGTAAGAGCTAGATACGGAAGCATTTGTCACTGCAGTGACCTTACACAAATCATTCATATGTCTTAAATAGCTTAAAAGACTTAGACGTAGTTAGGGATGGTCAGTATAGTTTGTTTCCTAGGCGTTCCAGATTTGACCTTGTATATATTATATCTGCCTCTCGTGATGACAAATGTTGCGCTGTTTGGATAAACTAAGACATTTTCTTAATGTATCTGTCTCTTACACTATGATTATAAGCAATATATAATCCTTACACTTTCCTCAAGTGGAAGAAGATACTTTAGTCGAATTTAAGCGCTTAGAAACTCAATCCTACCTAATTCTCATCAAAAAAGATTTAATACCATCCCAGTCAAAAGATATTTCTCTTCTTGGAATTAACAATAACTTGTGATAGTCTCTGAATGCAGTGTAACTGATTTATTCTTTCACTCGAGAACATCCAAAAACTGATTACCCATTACATCTCTTAAAATATTTCTGCAAGGAATACTTAAGTGGTCGGTTCCATAAACATTCCTCAAAAGGCAATTTGTTGAATAACAATCGTGATTGTAATTGTCTGTGATTATTATTCATCAAATATTTTCGATAAATTCCTTTTTCACTGATATTTGCTTATGAAATGCTGTTTTCATTATAAAATCACATAATAGAATCATGTTGCCTAAATTTTAACTAGTCAGTCTGAATATTTTAATAACTTTTTTTTCTGTTTAAGAATATTCTGAAATACATCCTGGCTTTTAACTTGCAATGATAATCAATGTCATGGAAAAACTGAGAAGCACTAATGTAAGAAACAGTACTTAATTAACAGGACTAGAAAACATTCTTAATTTATTATATCGGGAAAACTGCTAATCATAAATCCAGCCTTTGTCATTTTTGTTTTATTCTCACAAGAGGAGAGCAGATAAGACAGTTATAACCTTTTTTATAACAATACGTTTTTAGGATATCGCAATTAATTTATATATCAGCTTTATTGCTAAGGTATTTTTGCAGTCGTAAGCATATGAGATATATTTCTTTCAGTAGCGTAGCTGGAGGATGGATGTTTTCCTTATTTTGTAGTACTTCTCTAGTCGTCTTATCCCCACAGGGAATTATGATATCTGTTACCCCTAGGCTGTGAAATAAGTGCCTTCTTTTACTGTTAAGCCTAGTTGCTTGTAGGGCCGTTGTTTTCAAGCTCATCTCTGTCTTCTGTTTTTTCTCTTTCCCTTTGGTAGCCAGTTCTTTACTTTTTTGGCAACCTGTTATCCTGCATTATTTCTGTTTTCAGTTTGATTGTATTTTATAATTTTCTGAATTTGTTTAATATATTAAACGGGTTTTATTCGTTGAGGTATCGCTTAAAATTTCATATACGAATTGCCTTCAATTCCCATACGTTACCCGGAAACTTTTTCATCCCGCATACAGACAAATCGGCCCTTCAGAACACACGCAATTTACAGACAAAAAAAAACTAGTTGTGGTAGTAGTGGAGGTGGGCGGTAGATGGCGTTGATAGAGATGATTCGTAGTAGAGGTTCGGTGTAGTGGTTGAGACAGTTGTAGGTGTCTTCCCACGATGAGTCTTCGGACTCCTTGGAGGTGTCACGAATAATAATATATTATTGCTACCTCTTTTTTTTTTTTTTTGTTTCCATCTCAGTAGTTGTATTAATTTGTCTAATTTTTGTAGTCGCTACATATATTAGTACTGGTCTGAATTCTTATTTGTGTTCATTCTTTCAGATATCCTAATATCTTTTATTTCTTGTTCTTTTTTGTGTGATGCTATAGTTATTTAGTTTTATTCCTAAATACTTTGTATGTAAATTGAACGGATAAGAAAGATAAAGTGCCGCCCATATTAACTTATACAATACACATTTAAATATCAATCCCACACACGAGATGTTACAAAACATATAGTACATCCGCTACGTGTATAAATAACGTATTATTGGTTTTCAACCTTTCGGGGATGAGATCTTTATTTAAAAAGAAAAAAAAAATTGCAGTTACACTACTTGGCTCGCTTTTCTTACAAGAGTGATGAATTATTTTTTAAAGAATTAAGTAAAACACTCGACAAATAATTTATCTAAACTGAGTGATATTCATCATAGAGCATGAGTTACAACACTCATGTTCGAATTTGGCCATAATGATTCTTGTAACAAGACTAGTCCGGTGACTTATTTGCAGTACTCGGCCGGGGAATTGGATATGTTCAACAGTATTTTATGTTATTTTTTAATCACCTATAAAAATCAATCCGTTTTATTCGCCTTTCAAATGCTTATAAAGCTTTTTAAGATGTATAACAAATAGCTTTCTTTCCACGACAAATAATCCATCACACATTCTTCTTTTACAGAGAACATTAAAAGAAACAACAGCGGAGAATAAAGAACATTGATTTTCAATTAATCATTGCTTGGCTACAAATGGTTTTCGGCATACAAAAGTGGGCAGTGCAGTTCATTGCGGAATATTAGATTCGAGATGAAAATATACAGATCCTATAATGTGCTCTCTCGCATTTACAAAGTGTTTTTTTGCGATATGCTATAGCAAATATGATTTAAACGACTACTTCAACTTCGCATTAACATTTGTTTCACTGCGAAGTTACTCACTTAGAGAAATACCTTGAAAATAAACGCTAATCTTACTATGGAAAATTGCCATATTCATTTTTTATAACTTAAAATATTTGCACTGCATAAAGTCTAGCATTTATTCGTTGAGGTATCGCTTAAAATTTCATGTACGAATTGCCCTTCAATCCCCATACGTTAGGACTAAAACGACCTCTCTTACTCCCTATAAGGGAATAAAAGGCATAAAAGGCGTTAGCGGATTTTTTTATGATACCAAATAACTAATTTCTTCTCATTTCCTTATCGCCTTGTCATAAGTTATTGCAGATTTCCACTGCTCTTTAATAAGACCCTGATGAAAACAACTCGTGTATTCTCTGCAAGTACAGGATTGTTGAAAAATTAGTACTCTGTATATGAAATTTCTGTTTTGGTTGCTATACAAGAACAGAACACGCTAGTAGTAGTATACCAGGCGCTTTTGACCAGATCAAGATAAGATAAGGAATCGTGACGTGATTGGTTGCTGACGTCATTGTGTGTGACGTCATGGGTCTGGAATGTTTGGAATTTCCCTGTGGGCATATGTGTCAATGGCTTCAGTTGTTGTGTTTTGGTTAGCGTATGGCATTATTGGTGATGGTAGAGATAAGGATTCGTGTTGTGATTGGTGGTGCAGTTCTGACAAGATGAAGATCAAGATAAGATAAGGAATGGTGACGTGGGTGTGTGTTGTTTTCAGATGTAGATACGTGACGTCATTTGTTATTTGTAAATAAATGTCGTCATTTGTTATTTGTAAATAAGTGACGTTGTTGTTTTGAATGGAAAGGATGATATTGGTGGATAAGAAATCGTGTCGTGATTGGTGGAACACTTCTGACCAGATCAAGATAAGATAAGGAATCGTGACGCGAATTTTTGTTGTTATTGAGTTTGGAATTTCGCTGGGCCCCCCCTTCTGTCAGAAATATCACGTGGTGTGATGATAAGATATCTTTGAATTTTCCCAGGGTGGCACACATCCGTCATTGTCGTCTATGGGAATTCTTAGAGTATGTCGTGATGGCGGGTGTGATTAGATTTTTCTGAATAATTAATTATATACTAGTGTCACTCAAACATACGGTTTTTTTTATTTTATTTTTATTTTATTTTTTTTATTATTATTTTATTTTATATAGATGTTTGTACTAATTTTCCAATACATTTGGGGTATTTGTTTCCTGTTAAAGGGTGGGAATTCTTAGAGTAAGTCGTGATGGCGGCAGCCTTTCGAGCTTCTGAATAATTAATTATATACTGATGTCACTCAACACACATACTTTTTTTTTTTTTTCCATACCTCATCTGTATTTTCTTCTATATACATATTCTAATCAAGTTCATATTTTATTCATAATTCATCCGGATATTTTGATTTGTCTAAAAGTAAGATAAGGAATCGTGACGCGAATGGTTGTTATGAGATGTAGATAAGTGACGTCATTGTTAGTTGTAAATAAGTGACGTTATTGTTTTGAATGGAAAGGGAAATATATTAGTGTATAAGAAATAGTGACAAACATACAGTTTTTTTTTCTTCTCTAGATGGTTGTACTAATTTTCCAATACATTTTGGGTATTTCTTTCCTATTAAAGTGTGGGAATTCTTAGAGAAAGTCGTGATGGCTCTCATGTTTCGATCTTTTCTGAATAATTAATTATATACCTAAAGTACCTGTCCTTAAACACACACACACATACACATTAGACATAAAAAATCGCTAATGTGTCCATGTTGATACTCTAATATATAACCTATGATTATTCTTATGGAAAAAAAAAAAACTATTCAGTATTAGAATTACGCTTACCAAACAACATGCGATCAGTTATGTTTAAGTTAAAAAAGTACTTACAGCTTTCCAGATGACTCTTCGAAATTCGATTATTCCAAAATAGTTCAATTTTATATCCACAACACAACACAAACACAAAAACCACAAAGAATGAAATTTCTGTAAATACTGTAACCTGAACTAGTTACTTCGTCATTGCAATATCCCCCAGCGAGCGCTTTTCTTCAAAGGGGATGACATGAGTCACAACCGTAAATTGTGAATTTATTTTCCAACACTGAATATTTCTCATTAAGTCTTTTACAGTAGGTTTTCTGAATATTCCAATTGTTGATTAACATGTATTCACAGAACACAAACACAAATCTGAAAAGAACATTTCACTTTTTCATTATAGCTTACTGTGGCTAACATATATTCACACCACAAAACACACAAAACATAGGAGTTGATAGATATTTCTGTAAATAACCAGAAAAGCTAGTGGACTACTTAATTTACTTTAGTATCCGTTTGGTTCTCTGTATTAATCTTTCCCACGGGTGTCCTTCCTCGGTAGGAAGCTCTATGCGCTGTTTTGTTTAGGGTAAGTGTTATTTCCGGTTTCGAATTCCGATTGCTGTTAGAGTATGGAATTCAGACAAGTGAAATTATTATTTTTTTTTTCAAATTGATTGGTTATTTTCTGTATTTTACTTTTAAAAGTCATATTCTAACAGAATAACTGAGTAGAATTAATAAATATATAAAGTATATGTGAATTTATTTTCCAACACTGAATATTTCTCATTAAGTTTTTCTTAAAGTTCCCCAAGCTTAGTGGGAAAGTCTATGCGCCGTTTTGTTTAGGGTAAGTGTTATTTCCGCTTTCGAATTCCGATTGCTGTTAGAGTATGGAATTCAGACAAGTGAAATTTTTATTTATTTATTTTTTTTCAAATTGATTGGTTATTTTCTGTATTTTACTTTTACAGGTCATATTCTAACAGAATAACTGAGCAGAATTAATAAATATATAAACTATATGAGAATTTATTTTCCAACACTGTATATTTCTCATTAAGCCTTATCCGGTCGCCTTTTGTTGTACGTAGGTGAGAAATCGTGTGTTTTGTTTCGAACTTTTGGTTTCCGCTGGGAAATTACCAATATAACTATTAATTTTACCTTCGATTCCTTGTGCTCTTAACCTATTTCTGTAAGTAGACTTTATTTATGAATTATTTTCCCACACTGTTAGTTTTCATTCATTAACCTTGTTTCTAGATAACGAACAAATAAGACTTTTACTTCAATGAATCAAAAAAAAAATTCTCTGGTTACTTTGTGGCATGAAATTTCACAAGGAAAAAAAAAAATTTTATCTTCTTTCTTAAATTTGTATAACACATCTACGACACCCAATTTGTTCATTTAATTTACACATTTTATTGAACGAAATATTATTTACAAATTGTATTTACTGAATCTAACAATACAGAAAATAAATAAATTGAAAAATACATCAAAGGTTCTTCCATGGTTGTGGAATTACCATCGTATGGTTTTGACAATGTGATTCTCATCTGAAAGTTAATTTTCATTTGGTGGTTGTTTGTTGGGAATTTATTACTGTAGTAGTAAAATTAAGGGTTGCATATTTATATTTTCGAATCCAATACGTATACTTCAGAGAATTATTAAAAGCACAGAATCTTTCGTTATGTTTCCAAAAGCATTTAAAAGTACACATTATGTTTTCACGTTTTGGGCATCCAATTTCATTTAAATCAAGAACAGGCCTCCCTATTAACTTCGTTAATGTTTTTGATTTTTCTCTTCCTTTGGCAAGTAATATATGATATTTGCATGTTGATTCTATCATCCAATCTCTTAGTTTGTCCAAAGCTAGTGAACCAATTTCCCACTTCAGCTGATGGTTATATTTTATTAACCAAGAATTCTGTTTTTTAACTCTTTCAGGTAATTCTTTCCAACTACAAGGTGATTTTGTCACTGCATATCTTACACTAAATCCATCAGAAATACAAATTTCTTTAGGAAATAAATTTGAACTGCTATTCAACAAACATTGTACATCAATTATCCCAATTATAAGTGAAAATTCGTATTTTTCACCCACTGTCGATTTTTCGTAATCGTTTTCCTTCATTCTTCTTCTTCGATTACTTCATATGGCACCACAAATAAATAGTTATTTATTATTATTTCACTGATTATTAGCTCTGATCGTATACTTTATGGTAACTTTCGTTTACAAAATTCTAAACAATTAGAACTTTTCACAAAGAAACTTTCAATGAATTTGTGGCTCACCCATTATTTTTGCATTACCAAAAACAAATCACAAAACAGCAGCTGCAGTGGATGAACGATTACCTTAAGTCCAAACTCACTCGACTCTCTGGTATTTTCTTATAGTACTGTTTACACTTACCATCCCCTACCCTGACCGTTCCTTCAAAAATGAACCTTTGCGCAGATGACTCAACGACATGTTTTCACATGCTGTTGGATATACTGTTGGTGTGTTTTTATCTTACTTTGTGTAGGGAAAGGTAAAATTTGTATATGTGTTATCTGTAGAGTACAAACATTTTCTCTATGCCAAACTTTAAAGAAGTGTTAAAGTCACGTTTTGTTGGTTTAATTAGATGCTTCTCTCTTTCTCTCTCTGTAAAATAACCAAATTCTAACAGTTTGGATTTTCGATTATGTGAACGATTTGTTTTCAGATAACTCAAATAATGTCAATAGATAGCATTAGACAATTTCTAAAATAATCAATACATGGATTTTCGTTTTCAACACTTTTTTTTTTTTTCCCTGTCCTGGCATTAATTTCACAGTTGTGATTTTTTTTTAAAATAATTAAACAGAATTGCATTAAGATATAAAGTTGTGGATTTAAATATCAAGATCTAATCAGAAGAACTGAGTAAAAATTCACTGTGGAAAAACACAACAACAAAAACACATCTTTGTTCATTTAAGTTTACAAATGCACATTTTATTTTGCTGAAATACTATTTACAAGTATATTCACTGAGAAAAATTCGAAACATGTAATTACCTAAAAATATTTCACAATATTTAGTTAGACTCTTAACATTTTCCAAAGAGTTCAATGAATAAAATTTTTGTTACTCACTGTTTCTTGGTTACATTACATCAAAATAGCTGGTCACGCAAAAGAATTTTTAAATCAGATACCATGGTAACCACACTTCCATACGTTTGATATTGTGTCAGTCTGGAAATGACACCATGCCTCGCTAAACATTCTGTGTATTCTTTTGTCAGCAAATATACACAAACAGTTTTTGTAAAATGTTCGTAAATGTCCCAAAATAAAGAATCTTTATCGAATTGGATAAAATCTTGAAAGTCTAATTTTACCATTGATGAATTTAAATGTTGAGCGATAATTTTTCCCATTAATCGGACAGATGGTAATTCAGTTTCCAAAAATAGTAAATGATTATCAATGTCGTACATTTTTGTTGAAAATCTCTCAGCTTCACAACTAATAGAAAAAACCTTACTTCCATCAGCTCCTGTATCATCAAGTATTAGGTCCCCATCTTGGCATTTCAGAATATAACAATCACCGAGGTCTATTTCGTAGTAAACTCTTCTTTGCAAGTAGCCGAGGATATCAGACCACTTCCTGCGTAATTTTTCCCAAGTGGTCCGGGATAAATACATCGCAATGTACGTGTCTTCTAAAATAATAACCGGTTTCCATCCTTTTAGAGCTAGGTGAAGAGTTTTGTCTCGTGCTATTTTCCTGAAGAAAGAAAATTTCAATGACTTTTGTGGCTCACCCATTATTTTACTTTACTTTACTTTACTTTCCTGGATACCAATCACCACAACACAATACGATAACTTCACAGGATGAACGAATTGTCGTAACTGCAAAGACACTTGACTCGTTTATTTTTCCTTATAGTACTGTTTACCTGACCCTTAACCCTGACCGTTCCTTCCAAAATGAAACTTTTGCGCAGATGATTCACGGACATGTTTCTACATGGTGTTGGATAAACCATGACGACAATGACGGATGTGTGTCACCCTGGGAAAATTCCAAGATATGTTATCTCAAAAACATCACCCACAATTCCATAGCCAAACAGAACATGACAGCAATGTCGTTATGTGTTTGGGTATTTCTGGGGAACATATGTCTCTCATACTGTGATATCACAGAGGGTGACAGATGTCTTCCCTGCAATGCTCCCCCAACCTAACCCCATCACCCTAGTCTCTCACCATCCCCTCTCCTCCAGAAGATGTCTGCTCAGCCTAGTGGATATGAGTGAGCTCATCGTTTGCGGATATCTTTTAGTGATGTCACCTCCAATTGATACTGATAACTTTTTTGGGAAAAAAAAAATTTAAAAAACTGGTTTTTTATGAAAACTTTTTTGGAAAAAAAATAAAAATTTTTTTATTCGTCACGATTAAACGTCACGTCACGATTCCTTATCTTATCTTGATCTTGATCTGGTCAAAAGCGCCTGGTATACTACTCACGCTGAGCTAAAGAAGAAACAATGTCGCTATTTGGAGTATGTCTTTTAAAGCAGTGCAATAATAAAGCAGCAGCTCATGTACAATCACTCATTTGCAGAGTGCAAGTGTGCTTACTTAAATCACGATAGATATTTATTATCCTCACGTTTAATAAAATTCGTTGGTTTTGTTCTTCATTATTTAAATTTGGTTGCACTTACAAGCCTTTTAAAGATTTATTACTATTTTTATATGAACATTATTTAGCATTATTATACAATTATAACTTCCTTTCAACAGTTTACTTTAAGATTAATTTGCTGTTTGTCGGACTTCATATTTTAATCTTCGAAGGTACTATTGTCTGCCTGGGTGGGTCTTACTCCCGGTCTTTTTCATGCCATTCTTGGTATGCACACACACTCGTTGTATTTTCTCCTTATCCAATTTCTATCCCCTCTGTCCTTTCTTATTTCAAAGTAATTACTCCAGATATTCAGAATATCTTTACCTTCAGGTGTATGTCACCTTTATTATCCGTTTACTATTTTTAATGGAGATCTCCCCATTAAGAAAAGCAACTTTTCTAATTCCTGTGCTGCGTATTGTATCTATCTTTAATTTCAACTGAAAGTGAATTTGGTCCGGTAGCCGACTTTTCACTGTTCGTACTAGTTCTGCAACAAAATCAGCAGAAATCTTATCAGACCGGACGATGCACAACTTGCATTATATTTGTGATAAATCAATATAAAATGCAGTTTAGTCTTAAATTTAATGAAAGATAGTTCCCCCCCATAATCGGTCGTTTTGCTATCCAGGCAGATATGTAATAATGGAGGGAAGGGACATCGGTCCAAATCTTGACGATTCCCCACAATCATTACAGGCTTATATGGAGGTCTCCTCCTAGTTCTGATATCCTTAAGTAACCCTAAATAAAGATATATTATGAGAGGGAAATAAGGAAAGTTTGTATCAGAATACCACCAAATGGTACCGTGGACATTTGTAAAAATATTTCATTGTTATTTCTGTATTAAATTAATGAAGGAAAAGAGGTTAATGATGAAGAACATTGGCAACTTCAAAATTGTTAGAATTTCTTCGTGAATAAGAAAGTTAATTTCTTAGCCTTCAAGAAAGATAATACGTTGTCAGTTGTCTCAGCCTATACAAAAATATTCTCAGGAAAAAAAGCGAACATTCTGCAGCAATCAAATTAGTATTTCCTTGAATTGATGCTGAAATGTCAGTGATCTTAGGAAGGGAGAAATCAGCTTTACTGTTTGTGAAGCTGATTTTATTTCAATAAGCACACACTGACACTTAACTTGTTTTTTCCAGTGCTATTACAAAACATTCTATATAATTAGGCACTTCATAAGAGTTGCAATTATTAATATGTCCCCGTGCCAACACAGTCTACATATTTGAAGAGGTGAACATTCTCTGCTAAGGAATGTGGATAATGCTTTTGGTACTTAAATAGGCTGCAATAAACATTATATATGAACTACAAATTATCAGCTGAGTTCAGGTGGGTGTCTGTTGGCGAAATAAGTATAATCACATAGCAAAAATACTTCAAATCATGAGTTAGACATTGTCATTTATTTCATATACATTTTGTGGGCATGAACTTACTGGTATATTTTCTTTAACGGAGTGGTTTGTTTCTTTAAATATTTTTCTGTATTTCATTACAAGATCGTTTCAGCTTGTTAAACAGAAGCGTTATTACTAAGTTTCGTGGAGTAATAAAGACTGCAGCTTAAAGTCAGTGACTGATTACGGCTTCTTTTTGAAAAGATAACGCCAAAGCTCCTGCGATCGATACCTTCATTTATAGAGACTAATTTTTGTGCTTGCCTTTGAGGTAATAAATAAGCATTTAAATCTCAGTTGACAATACACATGCGAGATTTTATGTATATCAGGCATAATTATTTAGTTATAATTATTCAGTTAGACTGCCTCCTTCTCGATTAAAGTGTTTCATGAAATCATAAAATTCATGCCTATCGTACCTTTCTTTATACCCATTCGATACATCAAATTAGTGAATTTCACTCCTCAAAAATCAGCTCCTTATTAATTTGTTCATAACATTCAGCTGTTAGCATCAAGTCTTTTGTACCTTTCCTACACTTGGAAAGAGAAATAATCTCTCGTAATGGTTGTTCATCTTCCAGAAATTCCAAGCGACCAAACTTTGTACAGTTACGCTAGTTGGAACAATGACCTGCAATTGAAACAGTTAATCGTTTTCAATTCCCCAGTAAGCCTCACTTATTGGAGGCCTGAAAGAACTTGAGCATGTTTGGTCTGTAGGGCAAAGAATCTGGATTTGTGTAAAAATAAATTAAGATTTTTTTTTTTTCTAAGTCCACAAGGAACCTTCCGTAGGCGGTAGTCGCATAAAACAGTAGTGGTTTTCATAAAATTATATAATCTACTCTATAATATAAAATGATAGGACTTTTTGTGTCAAGTTTTTTGAAACTCAGGGGCTACCCTGAATGTCGAGTCATCAGAATTCAAGGAAAACCGGTCTACCAGTCGGGAACTCGGGCGCCAGGGGGGGGGGGGGCGAAATCCCCCTTTCGAGTCTTTAGAATTCGAGGAGAACCGTCCTACCAGTCCGGAACTCGGGGGGAGGCGTCCTAGGCGTCAGGGGAGCGGAGCCACCCTAGTTTTAGACTATAAATGCTCTAACTTATATAACTGCCGTCAGTCCTTGACTGATTTCGGGGATCCAGTCGGAAATAACTATATGAATAAGATATTGACAATTAACATAACTGAGTGCTAAAATCTGTAGGTTCGTTATAACTTTTAACTTTTTTTCTCCTTGTTTATAGTGAAATAATATAATGTACAAATTATAGCATACATTACGGTACTGTAATAAATGACGAAACATGGATACAGTTCTTTTCTGCATTTATCAAAATAATTTGCTGGAAACATGGAACAAGAGTAGGACGGGAAGGCTATGTGATCAAATACAGCAAAGCTTTCTAGGAATCGTTCATTAGATACAAAACTTGCGAAAGGTTTAGATGCATCTTCAGGAGGGTGAGGTGGCAGCACCAATAGTGGGCTGCTTTAAAAAATTGTACATAACGTCCAACTTAGTTGCCTTTTCTTTGCTGTATACATTTTTCTTTTAAAAGATCTTCAGTTTTAAACTCCAACTCTTCAGAAGCACCTTGCCACCAATCACATGTAAAGCCTTGTCCAATTTTATGAATGTGTGAACACGTTTGCATTGGCCTCTTTTGAGCACCATATACTCCTCCCCATCACCTCTATCCATGCCGCTCATACAACTCATGAAATTATATTCCTTCCAAAATCTGAGAGTTTATCTTTTTCTTAGTAGCATGCATATCCTTAGCAATACCATTTCTTAAATAACATGCATTGATCGTAGTACTAACACCATAACTCATGGAATGCAAGAGTGAGATGTTAGTCAGTGAATGTGAGAGCCATTGTAAGTCTAGGACTGACTGTATATTCATTCCTGCAGTGGTTTTCCTAGATGCGTTAAGGATATTTCAACTGAATGGGGGCGATGGGATACAAGTATGCGCGATAATACTCAAATATAATTCTGATGTCCGCAAATATTCATTTTGCAAGTCCCTTGATCATCCAAACGTCGAGTATCTTACTCCTTCTTGAAGAAGACTACAGATATGACGAATTGTATAATTCTAGAAAACTAAGCATTGAATGACACGGTTTGTTTTTAAGGCAGAAAATGGTCAGATGAATATGTTTGCTGACCTCTTATTTCCATCTCCCTAAGTATTGATGTTAAATTATTTGGCCCAGAGACTATTTTCGTCTTAGGATTATGAAAAGAATTCGATTTTAGGGGAAAGTAAGCTAGTAGATTAATATCAAATGTCTGTAAAAGTTCAACAAAGTATTACGCTAAATGCATGTTTAAATAAATTGCTAGCATTGTGTTATGTGACACCGAAATAGGTAAAAAGGAGAATATATCATTTCCCATTATTCTAACTTCGTTAGTTGAAATTAATCCCCTTTAAAATACTTAATTTCCTCCTTCACAGACTATAAATATGCCAGAGTAGTAAAAAATACCAGCCGAAAGAAACGCATTTTCCCATTAAGAAAGGAAGGAAATTTGCTACTGGACAGGTGTCTTTGATAGCACAAACCTGAACAACAGCTTGGAATGCTTCCAAATTTATTTATTACGCTCAACAGAGAGAGGTGAAATAAAAATCAAAAAGACGATTTCATTCTAAATGCCAACCGAAAGAAGCGTGTTGAGATTATTGAAAGTGCCCCTATAGTGACATACGAAAGGACACCTATCGAGAATAAGAAATTGGATTGTGACAGGAATTAGAGGCAGGAAGCAGCTGTATCACAACAGAAATATTACTTGAAGTGACTGCAGGATGCTGTGTGAAGAATAATCAGAGTTGGTTGTTCTTCGAGGAAGAATTTTCCCTTGGTTTTATTAGAAGTAGGCCATTTATCAAGCGATCCGGCTTCATTTTTACATCACATGTTGAAGAAAGAAGCCATCTGTTTCAATTTTGTTATATGATAAAATTTTGTAGTTAAGAGAATTTAGAGACTGGAAATATTTAAAAAAAAAAACGCCGAGAGTTTACGAGGACTTGACTTGGTATATTAGATCGAGACATCATATAGAAACCTCAGAATGAAAACACTGCAAGGTCACTTTGATTACAAAGCAAGATTGAAAATCAGGGAACACTTACATACAAACGATACTTTTCGCTAACCAACATACATAAATAGTACTGTGGCAATTGCCTTTAACTTCGACTGTGAGAAATGCGGGCCTAAAATACTACTCGACCTATTTGTTATCAATGTGTGTCGCTTGAATTTTTAACTCTCAATATACTATTTGCGTTTGTGACAGATCTGACTCGGTGTCACAGCAGATGAACACATTCATTTCGTTCTTTACGTCATAGAAGAAATACAAACATTGTGTCCGAATATGCAACTCACTCTTCTAATAATGAAATCAGTATTTTAATTCATGTACACACACCGGCTCACTGGCTAAAAATAAACCCAAAAACCGGGTACTGGCGGTATAATCACGGCATCTGGATTGGATGAAATGTCTTTCCTAGTGTCGGTCTTGGAGGCCAAGGCGGCAATCCCTCCACTTAGCTCATTTTGGCTGGTAACCAACTTAAGAGAAATAATATTACTCGAAAGTCTCCAATGAAATTTCATTGGACAGCCCTTTTGGATAAAGACTTGATAATGGTTTCCAAAAATGAATAAACGGAAAACTCAGAGTTGCTACCCGGAATATTCGGAGTATAACACACAAAGACGCAGAAGTGAAAAGATGTGTTTAGCAATAATCACTGAAACAAATAGAGATTAAGAGGAACAAAAGAATCAGGACACTGTATACAGATATATTGAGGGGTTAGAAGAGAACTAGATCGGGATTAATGATATGGATAAAAAAAGACTGCCTTTCAAAGTTACAGCTATTGGAGCGAAAGATAAGAAACAAGATGATGTCATCTAACAATTATAGAAGCATATTCCTCAGTAGAAGATGAAGACTTATGTCATAACCAGGATGTATTAGATAAAATAAACCGAAATGATTTTATATAAATAGCAGATAATGAATCAATACTGTTTTGTGGAGACAATTGTCAGAATGAAATTGGAAAACGATTAATAGAATTTGCATCTAACAATAACTTAGGAATAAGGAATCGTTTTTTTAGTTGTTCACAATATTGATTCCAATCGATCACCATTGGATGGAAATATAACACCACCAAACTGGAACAGTAGAACTAAAACATTAGAATTATCAAGTTCTAGATATGGACGTCCTCTTTATCCAATATTATTTA
Organism: Typopeltis vanoorti; assembly: GCF_054136105.1. Taxonomy (NCBI): domain Eukaryota; kingdom Metazoa; phylum Arthropoda; class Arachnida; order Uropygi; family Thelyphonidae; genus Typopeltis; species Typopeltis vanoorti. Next base: position 100,100,286 of record NC_143563.1, on the reverse strand, counting down.
GGAATATATAAGAATGGAGGTTAACCAACAAATAAGGAATTGTTATAGAGAATAATTTTATCTTAGATACGTTACTCTTTGCACACGACCAAGTGAGATTTTCAGCTACTGAGAACACTCTACAAAAAGAAAGCTGTATATAAAAATTTAATAATCAAACCATATATAATATCTCAAGAAAAACTAAAACAATAAGAGACAATGAAATAATCAAGTCGACAATTTTAATTTTTTGGTATATAAATTAAATTACAACGAAGATTTACACATTTTGACAAATTAGCAAGGTAAATGAATAATAAACATTAAGGCCAGCAGTAGTTACCTAAAAAAACAGACTAAGAATGTAGAATATTTTATCAAAATCAACATTTTTATATGGTAGTGAAGGATGGACAATAAGAGAAAGACGAGAAATTAAATATATAAAAAGAACATCAGGGTTATACTGCACAATACTATATAAAACGAGAAAAGACAAACTAAGAGAACAACCAAAACAGCAATAAATGGATACCAAAGAAAAATACAGAACCAAATTGTAAAAGCATCTAGAACGAATGGTATATGATAGAATACCTAGGAAGATGAACTACAAACCAAAAGGTCATAGAAACAGGTAGACTGATGAAACGCTGGACCGAGATCTAAACAGACCACCTGGCCTGAATTCGTGATAGGAGGAGGAACAGTAATATTTTTTACCTCTAGTTGAAACTTCAAGAAGGATATCAACTGGAGTATGAGATTCACATAAAGTTTATCAGGGAGAATTTTTAGGACAACTAGCTGGGCTGGAAAGTTATTGTGTTCCATAGTTAAGCCAAAACGTAAGGTTTAAAAGTTAATTAAAAAGAATCAAATTCTGTCTTTGCTTCGCCATTCACTTGTCATCGATTGTTTGCCTAAAATCACAATAATAAAGTGATAGGATCTCTCTATTCTGTGGTCCAACACTAATGATGGATGACTTCTTCCTAGAGTCGAGAGAACAATTTCCTCTTTTGGATGGAAAAAGTAGAGTTCAAATTTTGTTTAGGAGGGAAAGAATGCTTGACAACTTCAGATAATTATTAGCTAAAACTGTGTTTAGCATAAAAAAAATTAACATTCTTTCTACTAATTCTAAAGATGTAGAATTCTGCAATAGTTGCTGTCGTTTGATCCTTTTTTTTTTTTTTTCATTTCATTAGACTAAGCGTCAATATATGCCGATTGGCGTATCCGCTCTCCAGCCAAAAGGCTGCGGGTTCGAATGCCCCCGTGGGCATGGTTGTTTGTGATTATCTGTGAAAATACTAGTGCTGATGATTTTAGTTTCGGTTCGTCGTAGTTGGATTTGAGTGGTGGAGACAGAGGGCTGTAGAGTAGGAGTCCTCCCTCGATGAGTCTGGACTCCCTGGAGGTGTTACGTAATAATAATATTAGTTGCGTGATTTCATTTCAAATATTTTGGAATCAAATCATACGATTTATTTCTCTTTGTCATGTTACTTGAATTATCTTCCTTTTTTTTTTTTTTTTTGCAAACCTTATTAGTAAACAATTGCACTTGAAGCAGGGAAATATTCTCATATAAATCCGATTATCATGACTTTCAGCGAGATTTTATCTTCTAAGAGATGTTGGCCAGTTTAGTACCTTGCGCGAATTAAAATGGCTCGAAGTGCAGAAATACAACTTAAATATTTCAATTACGATTTAGCTTTTATATAGTGAGTGAAAACTGAAATATTGCATTTAATGAATAACATTGAAGATCATCCTGAATCTATTTTAGGCTTAACGTAATGTTATATTTTATTTACGAAAAATCTGACTTAATGCTATGGCTCATTGAAGGAGAGCTTTAAATACCGTTGATAGGAAGATTTGAATTATTTTAACTTAAAAGCATTTTTGATAAATGACAAAAACTAACCAGTTTATTCAATATTTTCTACTTACAACTGCATATATATATTCGTACTTAAAACATCATTATCTCAAGGATTGCATCGTAATAAATTTTTGCGTAAGAGTTTTTTTTAAAAAATGCGTTTTCTTCCTTCTGAGATTGGAAGATAAAGGGCTTACCAAGATAAAGGTTACCACGTTTCCAATTAATGGATGCAACACAAGTGTGTTTACGGCATTAATTACAAGAATGTGCTATTAAACCACGCATAAGTAATCCCCAATTCTCCTTACACGTGATCAAAAACAGCGATGTTGCACAAATAGCACAGAAAAAAGATATTACACGGATCTACAGAAAGCAAGCTACATAACTTAATTTCCAACAGTAAATAATGAAAGAAAGATAGCGCCTTTGTTAGCTGTGTAATTAACGGAGCACGGTAAATAATAAGCTTAATTATAGTAGGAAGCATTTTTTGCCTTTTAAATATCGACAGGAAGTAAATAAGTTCACCTTGTTGTCTCTCTTGCGTTAAAATCCTTTGCTTTTAGGGCACAGTTTATTCTTTGTTGCTTGGAGCGTAATAGTATTTATATTCGTTCCCTAAGCAGCGAGTTTATCTAGCTGAAGTTAATTTTTTGTGCATAAAGAAACTTGCATTTCTTACTTCTACAGATTCTCTCTCATTAAATGTTTCTGTGGGTTTAATTTTCACTCACTCGATTCAATCTCTCTTTCCTTTATCTCAAGAAAAAATTAAGAATGTAGCCATAACGTTAAGAATATATCGAATAGACGCTGGGTCACATGACACGAAGATGTTTATACAGCCAGTCTAATCGCATAAAATGTTAACTGTTTAGCTGCTTAATATGCATTCTGTTGATAATAAATATTACCTCTAAGAATGCAGTGTATCAGTCTCTATCATGCAGAAAATTATATTCTCCTCCGCTGTTAGTTGGTTTAAAAACTTTTCGATATAATTGTTAATATCAAAGGTCTGCTTTATTGTCATTACCGTGTGGGACCCTCCTCTCCTTATAAAATGCATCAGTCGGTAGTAAGGTTTTGGTTCAAATACCATCTGCTAGGCGAGGAACTGTATAGTAGTGTTAGCTATTCTAATAGATGGCAGCAAATTTCTTCTCGGAACTTTTTATCCCGCGAAACAGACTAACCGGCAGGAGAATGTACACAGGTGACAGTCATAAGCGGACTATACAAATCGGATTAACCGCTCTATCGTAAGCATCAATTAGATGCATACGAAGCTAAGTTACGTGGCGGTGATAAGCCATCGGGCCTACGTGTTAAAGGGATGATTTCAAAGCTTGTAGTTAATTAGTGAATGCTTAACTTCGTGATATGATTAAGTGAACCAAAAAGAGTTTTAATGAAATTTCATTTAAAAGTTAATCGGTGGTTACCGAATGTCAAAATTCTGTGCGAAAAACATCGCATTTCGGCTAGATTATGCGACTCAATGTTCGGACATTTTATATGATAATAATAAAAAAAAAAAAATCTTATCGAATTTATATTTCCTTCCTTAGCGAGCAAATGAAGTGCATCATATTCACAGGTTATATAATAATTAAAAATAGACGGTCTGGGTTTTCCATCGCACTTTTAAAATACCTTTTTACGCTTTGTAGACAGTCATTTCTCATAGGAGAAAAAAATCAGTATATTGTAATTTTGGCTTCGTTCAGGCAGATTTTTTTTTTCCTGAAATCTTACATTAAAAAAAAAGTGCACCGTAAGTATCGATTATTCGGAAAAATGAAGTATTATTCACAAGCAGATTTAAAGGAAAGTACCTGTCCTTTCTCGTTACCGATGTGCAGTAAAATGTTGCATTGTATCAGTCAGTCAGCTAAATATTAATAATGACTTACGTTTTTGATCATTCTTATTAACTGAAATAGAATGATTATTTGTTGCATGTAAATTGAAAAACCCGATTGTCAACCAAAAATTAATTTTTGTTCAATTCCTCGGAGTTGAAAATATCTATAAGTGACAGTTAAAAAGAAGTTTTAAAATTGAATAAATCCCGCAAAGAAATGTAATCTTAATTAGAATTACTTATGAATTAAGACGGACTTTTAAACAAAAAGGAGATGCTATGTAATGCTCATGCAGAATATTTTAATTACTAAGCACTTGCTCATTTTAAGAAGAAGAAAAAAAAGCACAATTATTCCTTTGCTCATTTTGGTAATGATAAAGCCACTAAGAAAAATGTTGAATTTTGAAACTTTCCATTTAAGTGAATGTGCACGCGCACAATTTCAGTAGAAACACTGTAAATTTATAGCTCAGCTAGTAGCTTACGCGCTTGCTCGCCGAGAGAAGGCACTTAAGGAAGTTTTCCCTACCTTCATCCATTCGGTGTTGAGTTAGTCATTCTCCGGGTACTCCGGTTTCCCCTCACGAACAGACAAACTGACCATTGAACAAGGGAGGGTCACAAACAAGTACACACAATTCTTGAAAATTCAACATACCGTTTTTCGGTGTATTGGGTTTTCAAGAAATTGTCGAGGGAACTGCCCTCACCCAGGTAGGGCGGTTCCTTTAAATCTTTGATGTTATTTATGTAGACAACTCCATCTGTTGAACAATAATCACTTCACATAACTCGTTATTCATTTCTAGTAACTAGGCAAGAAACAAAGTTTCTGCTTAACAAATCCCAGATTTTTTTCATTCAGATGAAAAAAAATCTGGGATTTTTTAGTCACCGTTTCGTTCCTATCCCTTCGAATTTGATTTAAAAAAAATGTGCTTGCTTTATTTTCTCTAGTTGGAGGAAAATTGCATGAAAAATACTTACAATAATGTTGCCGACTGCCATTTAAGCATAGTGTGTTCTGTAATGCAAGTACTCCTTCAAACAATCTTATTTCGGCCAAAGATGAGAAAAAGCTTCATAAAGTTCGAGGTACGTGCAAGTAGTACAAATATAAACAATTCATTTAAAAACGCGCAACTGGGGGTCATGAATGCAAAGTTTCTTGTGAATTCATGTCGTGCGTCGGCGTATACAGCAGACTGAAAACAAAGCGTAACTTTCCTTTTATTAAGACTTTCTTAATGAAAGTACTTTTTAATTCGAGTACTTTCTTGTGCAATTTTATTATATATAAATCCCAACAAACTTGTAAACAAAGCAATTGTGCTGTACTCATCTTATCTGAAATTATGAATGCATTCATAACCAAGGTCACTGTATTTATATTGTTACCTTCATAATGTCTGGTTCTCCTAAAATTCGAGGGGATACAAAGGAAACGGTGACTAAAGACTAGGCAGAACAACGGAGTCTCAGCGATTCCACAAAAAATTAACAAATAAAATTCTTAAAAGACTGCATTTACTACGGATTCCTATGTAATCGAAATACTCTCGTAAAAAATATGGGTGAGACACTTCTGATAGTCAAAATAACGCGGACTCCTCTATAATTTCTAAATGGCCGAAGTTAAAGATGTAAAAAGTGACGATATTTTACATGATATCGCCATATTATGTAAAAATTACATAATAATCCGGTTAGTAATTGAATAGTTACTCTTAAATTACTGTATTCAGTTCATAGTTGAAAAAGTAACTAGAAGAGTTTCAATAGCCGGGTTGTAAACTTAAACATTTCGCCAGTATATAAGAATAGTATCTTTCCAGCTATTGTAATATGGGGGGGGGGGGGGAAAGAAGTATCAAACGAATATTAGCTTAGAATGGCTCCCAGATATTCTACATTAAAAAGATAATACATTATTATAGATATTCGTCGTACGTATTGGCTGATCAAATTGCTTAAACTTAGAATTTTTATATACGCTTCATTTTAATAATTTGCTGCTCTCATTTCTTGATACTAGAGATGGTTTACATCATTAACATCTGTCCTCGAAATGCATATTGATGTTTCGTTATCTTCTTATTTCAGTTAAATTCCGTTGTGCGTGTGAATGCCTTAGGGAGTGTTGTTGTTCATAGACGCTTCGACTACATTTAGCAGTTTACACTTGGTACACAAGTGTAAACTGCTAAATGTATTCTTTTCTTCTATTCTTCGAGATGACAAAGTTAAAAATATTAAGTGCTGCAAAATTGGGGTTAATGGTCTTATATTTTGAAGGTCAAGCTGTTGAAATAATTTTTACATTTCCTTATCTAAGCGTTAACCATAATTATACTGGAGAAGAAATAACTAATTAATCATACAGAGTTTATTTCTTATTGCATAGATTTGGTGTAATTATAATTAAGTCTCTTTGGATGTCACTTCCACTTAATACTAAAATTGCGCGATGGAATCTGCCAACACATTGCTTAGCACCTAACATGCTTTAATGTAGCATATCTGAATGGTGGCGGAGGAGGTTGAAAATAGCTCATACCATCCTTATAAGACTAAATAGAAAACGAACCGGATTCCATATTATCATGACATGTCATTGAGCTCGGAATAAGTGTGCTGTGTTTAGTCACCCTGTTGTAAATTCAGAAAATTGATTAGGAAAACGTATCATAAATGATACTTGCAGTCAGTGGTAAAATCGTTTTTATTTTAACTAATTAACGTAAGTAATCTATTGAAACGTTGAGCCACTTCTTAGTACAATGAGGACAGACCGGACAACATAGGAGAGAAGAATTTAAAGTTTTTTTTTTTTTCCATCGCCCAGAAAAAGAAAAAAAATAAATAACACGATCTGAAGAACGTGATCGTTTGTTGTTCAGCATTCTTATAATTTAACATAACAATATTTTGCTAATTATTAGAATTAAAAAGGTTCAACTTATTTTAGTTTATAACTAAGTATCATTTATAAAATAATCCTACAATAACGGAATTTGAAAATGCAACACAACAGAAATTGTGTACTGATGCGTGATCCATATAAAATTATTTTTCTGATCACAACTTTCAGCTACGCACTTTGTTCAACTCCGAGAAATTGAACAACTTTTGGTGACAATCGGGCGTCCGTTTACATGCAATAATTCTCACGATCACAAAACTGTCACTGTTAACATTTAGCTGATAAACTACAAATTAGATGACGCATTTTACTGCCCATCAGTAATCAGAGAAGATAATTTGTTTATGCATAATAGTTTTTTCAAATAATCGATATTCGTAGTGCTGCTTATTTTTGAATGTAAGAAAAAAGCTTTGTTTACATTTTGCGAAAAAAACTGAAGTGCAAAACTTGCAGTTGAGGCAGAGCAGTGTATATACGCATTACATTGCAATTTAATTACAAAAACTCCAATAGTTACGGCGAGAGGACGAATTTTGCGATTAAATAAGTTTATACACTATGAGTAGAAGACTAGTTATGGACGCCTCACTGACTAATTAATATAAATAGTTTCTGATCATTTCATTTCGTAGTGACTTTTTAAAAACTAGCTATTTGATTTATGCTATGATTGGTACGCAAAGAAAGCTGATACGAAGACTAAGAAATGTAGAGAATGACTAAATGGATAAACTTACCTAATCGCAAAATTCGTCCTCTCGCCGTAACTATTGTTGTTTTTGTAATTAGATTGCAATGTAATGCGCATATACACTGCTCTGCCTCAGAATATGCCCAGTTGCTTCTCTGGAGTGAGTACCATCGCGCCAAGTCGGAATCCCTGGTAGTCTGGTTCCTAAGTATCGATCTGTCCAGCTTAGGAGGCCCTGCTGGTAGAATACACTGCCGTCGGTATAGCTCAGTACATCCTTGAAACACACAAGCCTCTTCAACACCTTAAGGTGAGGATTTCAATACAGTTTGAAATTATTATTAAAATTTGAGTGATGAAAAAAAATGTGTTGGCCTTCTATTTGTCCAGTCTGTCCTCATTGTACTAAATATATACGTACTGTTTCAATAGATAACTTACACTGATTAGTTAAAATAAAAACGACTTTACCACTGACTACCAAGATTCATTATGATACATTTTTCTAATCAAGTTTCTGAATTTACATAGGGTGACTAAACACAGCCGGATTCTATTATTATCATGACAATAATGGAATCCGGTTCGTTTTCTGTTAGTCTTATGACGATTGTATGAGCTATTTTCAACCTCCTTCGCCACCATTCAGATATGCTGCGCTAAACAATGTGTTGGCAGATTTTCCCACCCCCCTCTCACAAACGCGCAATTTTAGTATTAAGTTGAGGTGACATCCAAAGAGACATAATTATAATTACACCAAATAATCTCTGTATGATTAATTAGTTATTCGTTCTCGGGTGTAATTACTTTGGTTAACGTAGCTAAGGAAATGTAAAAATTACTTCAACAGCCTAACCTTCAAAGTATAAGTCAATTAACTCCAATTTTGCAGCATTTATTGTGATCTCGGAGAATTGTGTACCAAGTGTAAACTGCTAAATGTAGCCGAAGCCTCAACGCTCCCTAAAGCATTCACACGAGCACCTATTGGCATAACGAAATTTAACTGAAATAAGAAGACAACATTAGCGATAATGATACATGAGGTAAGGAAACCTCCATATCCATTTCGAGTCTATATCATTAATCTGTCCACGAAAGCAAACCATCTCTGGTATCAAGAAATGAGAGCAGCAACTGACTTATTTCACAATCCTAATTCAGATTAATTTTGAAATTAGCACAAACCTTTAAACAAAGCACCTTATTTAGGGAGCCTAACTTCTTATTACGTAATAATCGCAAATGCAGAACATTTTGATAAATAACTCTGCTTACGCCTGGTGTAAAAAAAAAAATTATTCACTGTTCTCAGAGTATTTTCTTAAAATTTTAATTTAAATATTTTATTCATTTTTGGCAAAAATGATTGTATCTCCAGAGATCGTGCGTTAGAACTGAGATACTGCTCAACAGAAGGGCGCGCTGAAGCATCATAACTGTAAAGAGATAACGTTCGCATGGTCCACTGGAGCTTATGCGCAACGCGCTTACTCGCCGAGAGGTAAAGATCTGGATTCTAACCCAGTCCAGAGGTACTTAAGTTTTTCCTGCCTTCATCCACTCGGTGTTAAGTTAATCAGTCTCCGGTTTACCCTCACGAAGAGACAAACTACACGCAATTTCTTGAAAATTCAATATACCGTTTTACGGTGTATCGGGGTTTTAAAGGAATTGTCGAGGAAACTGCCCGCAGAGGGCGGTTCCTTTCAATCTTTGATATTTATGTAGTAAAATTAAGGTGACGAACGATAATTACTCCACACGGCTCTTTATTCATTTCTATAAAGAGCCGTGTGGATGTATCTATTCGATACCCCCTGACTGTTCAGGAGGTATTCGATAATATAACAGGAGTTTTTATTCATCTCGCTGCTTTAGCATGCAACCTTTACGCTATATTCATTTCAGGCAAAATGTTATGGGGTTTTATTTATCTCGTTGGACATCAAAAAGTGGAAGTTCTCTTGTGTATTGCATTCAATAACTTGAATTTAATTCTGACGCAATTCTTACCATAAATTTATGCCTTTAGGAGATAGGATAAAAAAGGCTCCCAATTAAATTTAGTTTCAACTGAAATAATTTTTGTTAGAAGCTGAATAAGTGCGGCGTGGTTTGTCATAAGAAGACACCATGACGCATTCATAAGGATAATACATTTGAAAACTAAGTCACATTCCTATCAAAGATGAGAAAATCTTTATTTGGGGGGGGGGGTGGGGGGGGGGGGGGGTGGGGGGGGGGGGGGGTGGGGGGGGGGGGGGGTGGGGGGGGGGGGGGGTGGGGGGGGGGGGGGGTGGGGGGGGGGGGGGGTGGGGGGGGGGGGGGGTGGGGGGGGGGGGGGGTGGGGGGGGGGGGGGGTGGGGGGGGGGGGGGGTGGGGGGGGGGGGGGGTGGGGGGGGGGGGGGGTGGGGGGGGGGGGGGGTGGGGGGGGGGGGGGGTGGGGGGGGGGGGGGGTGGGGGGGGGGGGGGGTGGGGGGGGGGGGGGGTGGGGGGGGGGGGGGGTGGGGGGGGGGGGGGGTGGGGGGGGGGGGGGGTGGGGGGGGGGGGGGGTGGGGGGGGGGGGGGGTGGGGGGGGGGGGGGGTGGGGGGGGGGGGGGGTGGGGGGGGGGGGGGGTGGGGGGGGGGGGGGGTGGGGGGGGGGGGGGGTGGGGGGGGGGGGGGGTGGGGGGGGGGGGGGGTGGGGGGGGGGGGGGGTGGGGGGGATGAATGAAGAGAGTGCGAAAAGTGTTGCAACTGTCTCGCAAAACACGCACGTCATCTTTCGTATAAGCTAAAAGTTCCGCTTTCAGACAGTATTCAGTGTCTAGCCGATTTTCGTACCAAGACTCGAACTCTGTACGAGTTTCTTTATTCATAAATTCCGGCTGGAAATATGATTTTTCGGGGATGACTCCACGATAATCCAGAGAATCGGATGTGTGAAACTTATGAGGAAAGAAACCCTTACGAACTTATGGGAGATCGAACATGGCTGGAAGTTTCCTAAGAGCGACACTAATGTAGGAAAAACTATCAAGAAATATGATGTTTAAAGGGTCATAATAGATAGCAAGTATCTTCGAACCATCAAACACTACACGAGGTTGGAAATTTTTTGAAAAAAGATATTCCAAAATAAAATACCAGTCAAAACCACGAAAATTGTGTGCAATCACACGAATATTTTCGTATTTTGGTTTGACAGTCTGAAGGACCTTACCATCTCGATCTCTTTTCATGATATTCTTGACAGAAAACAGCTCATCTAGAAACTGACCCACACAATTTTCACCCCAGAACTCACGTTCGTGACTACCAAAATCAGCTATACATAAGACTGGTACATGACGATGATTTTTAGCTATAGTTTCTGTGTCAAAAAAAACCATAGAAACCTGTTTATTTGAGACCTCCGATTTTTGTACAAAGCATTTCTGTTTGGAGTGAACTGATTTGCAGTAGTTGCAGAAATTTTCAGGTGGACAGACGTGACTTTTATCTGTAGAGAAAGTAGTCAAACACTGTCCGCAACGATGGAATTTTGAACAAATATTATTTTGTATGTGCAAATTCAGACATTCGTTGCCGTAGAAAAATCTATTGCATGCCTTGCACAAAACAAGGTCCTGCACACTATGAGTGGTGTTTGTGCGACAGCGGATGCACACATTTTGGCATCTATGCATATGCAATTTGATTGAATTTTTGAATGACTTTATGCAACTGGGGCAATAATAGTTATTCCCAAACAGAGCTGGCACACTACGCACAAAATCATAATGAGAGTTGCGGTACAAAAGACAGATCTGTTTATTTGCATTTGGTCCCCAAAACACCACAGAAAAATCAGCATCTGCCGAAAAAATTACGATTTGGTATTCCGGAGTCAAATGCTTTTGAAAGAGATCTACTTCTGGAATACCACAAGAAATGAGCGGAACCCCTGCAATTTTGTGAAGAGTTAAAGCCCTCTTTGTTTGTATCTGCTTATGATCTAAACGCACTTGTCTGTATGTTGCACCATCATCAATGTGTGAAGAAACACTCAGAACAAGTGCTTGGGCCATGCAAAGATTGTCTTTGTTGTTAATTTCCACAATAGCTCTTTTGATTTTCACAAATTCATCCAGGCTAAGCAGCGTTCTTCTTTTAACATTGGTTTTTCTACCACCACCATTGTTATTGATATCGATAAGTATGACATCGATAATCAGATCATTTGCCAAAAGAAACTGACGTGTCGATTGGGAGACAGCATAAAAAGCATCAACTATCCTTTGGATAGTTAGTTCAGAAAGCAACATGAACGGTAAGTTTATGTTGTTTTCTAAACTGGATGCACTAACACCCAACCGAACGTGAGAAAAAGTTCCAGAACCCGATAAATGCTGAATGATCTCACTAAGCATTTTTCGAAATATATCAAAAAAACACTCTGGTGAAAAGAGTTCTAGATCACGAAATCGAACTTGATACTCCAATTGTCGAGTTTGATACTTTATAGATTTACGTGATCGTGCCACCAAAACAGTATAAAAGTCCCTGTAGAGTGAGGGTTCAATAGTAGTAGAAGTAGAGAGTTTAGTTTCACATCCAGTAACTGAATGTGAATCATATAAATTTTGGGGAGGGTCGCAACTTCCTCCAGCCACACCAGCGATTGTTATATTAGAATTAATACCACGTCCTGTGGTTTGTGCATTTTTGCAACCATTTTCTCCAGTCAAATCTACCTCTACAATGGTGGGTTGATGAATGAATATATTCCCATTACCATCAATAAACCGAATAACAGATGATCGCTATTAAAAAAAAAAAATAAAAAAATTACTTTCTAGATTTCAGAAATATCGTTTAGAAATAAAAATTCAAGGTGATTTTAGCAATTTCAATACTACATAAGAGTTTCACTAACACACTTTTACTAAACATCACCCCTCAAAAATTTTCCCCAAAAAATCCTAATAACCAAAAAATAAATTAAATGTTACTCATCATAATTTATTAGCAATTTCGACACTATGCAATGGTTTCACTAACACAATATTACTAAATAACTACACTCAATATCTTTTCATAATCAAAAAAAAAATATATATATAATGATTTATGGGATTTCACTTAACACAAAACAGATTGAATATCATGAACATGATTTTTATTTTTCCATTGCAAAAACCACCTTTTTAACATTATAGACAAAATCGCTAATGTAGTCACTGAAATTCATATGACATTGCTATAAAATGACAAAATTAACTTACCTTTTCTCCAGGAAAACTCATTTTGAAACTATAATAATCTTCTAAATGCATACGACTGTTACAAATACTACTAGAAAGTTACTACTAGAAACTCAAATTGGAACCAAAGAGTGACCCTTTAGTCTATTTATAAAAAAATTAGAACCAATGGAAAACCAAAAATCACATCATGTGACAATGAATAACTTAGTTCTCATCGATCACACAAGGTTAAATTACGAACCTTTGCTACCCATCAGAAAGTTGACTAATACACATCCCTGAGAAAAAATTTTACCTTTGAAGTAACTGCTATCTATACAGGTAAGAAAAGAACGATGACCGACTGATCGGAAATGAGTCACTCAGTTATCTACAAACAAGGTTAATGAAAATTAACAGTGTGGGAAAATAATTCACAAATAAATTCTACTTACAGAAATAGGTTAAGAGCACAAGGAATCGAAGGTAAAATTAATAGTTATATTGGTAATTTCCCAACGGAAACCAAGAGTTCGAAACAAAACACACGATTTCTCACCTACGTACAACAAAAGGCGACCGGATAAGATAAGACTTAATGAGAAATATAGTGTTGGAAAATAAATTCTCACATACTTTATATATTTATTAATTCTGCTCAGTTATTCTGTTAGAATATGACCTGTAAAAGTAAAATACAGAAAATAACGAATCAATTTGAAAAAAAATATAATAATAATAATTTCACTTGTCAGAATTCCATACTCTAACAGCAACCGGAATTCGAAACCGGAAATAACACTTACCCTAAACAAAACGCCGCATAGACTTTCCCACCAAGCTTGGGCAAGAGTGGGAAAGACAAGAGAACCATCGGATACTAAAGTAAATTAAGTAGTCCACTAGCTTTTCTGGTTATTTACAGAAATATCTTTCAACTTCTATGTTTTGTGGTGTGAATATATGTTAGCCACAGTAACCTATAATGAAAATGTCTTTTCAGACTTGTGTTCTGTGAATATATGTTAATCAAAATTTTGGAATATTCAGAAAACCTAGATAGTACCAAGATGTTCCCATTCTGGAAAGAAATGTAAGTTTTTTTTTTAACTTGAACATAACAATTGATAATTGTAATACAATAAACACTGTTCATATGTTTTATGGTAAGCGTAATTCTAATACTGAAGTTTTTTTTTTTCATGAGAATAATCATAGGATACAAATTAAAGTACCACCATGGATACGTTAACGACTTTTCATGTTTAATGTGTGTGTGTAATTAAGGACACCAGTATATAATTAATTATTCAGAAAAATCTAATCACACCCACCATCACGACATACTCTAAGAATTCCCACAGACGACAATGACGGATGTGTGTCACCCTGGGAAAATTCAAAGATATCTTATCTCAAAACATAGCCCACAATTCCATAGCCAAACCAAAATACCACACAAAGACATCACGTGGTGTGATGGTAGAAATAAGAATCGTGACGTTATGTCCCCGACAGACGAGGGCCCCAGCGAAATTCCAAACTCAATAACAACAAACTTCCACGTCACGATTCCTTATCTTGATCTGGTCAGAAGTGTCCACCAATGACAACACGATTACGTATACACACATATATTTCCCTTTCCATTCAAAACAATAACGTCACTTATTTACAACCAACAAATGACGTCACTTATCTACATCTCATAACAACAATCATTAACGTCACGATTCCTTATCTCTACCATCACCCATGAAGCCACGCACACCGGAAGCATTTGGTTTAAAGTGTCCCACCAATCACAACACGAATCCTTATCTCACCCATAATTCCATACGCGAACCAAAACACAAGAACTGAAGCCATTCACACATATGCCCACAGGGAAATTCCAAACTCATGACGTCAAGAAACCACGCCCACCGGAAGCATTTGGTCAGAACCATTACCCCTACTAGGAGCTGAAGTTGACACATATACCCTCAGGGAAAAACCACGCCCACCGGAAGCATTTGGTCACTAGAGGCTCCCCTACTACTGGGGAAGAACTATCGTTAGTTCATAAAAAATATACTAATATGATGAATTAACAACTTTCATAATCAGCTAAATGAGTGAGCTTTGTGATCATTCATATTAGCTGCAATGTAATGATTATTCATTTGTGCCCTGAATTATTAAAACCCACTTGTTCATTTCTCTGAGTTAAAATAAATGCTGATTATACATGATCGAGAAGCATTTTTATATGGAGTACGTATCCAAAATATTCCTAATTGAATAAGATCACGAATTGCTCTTATATGTATCAGTAACACTCATTTTGGATTAGACAAATAATTACCGAAATGTTTTTTTCATTTCAGATGACTGTGTTTCAGCAAAGATATAGACTACTGGTGAACATGAACTCAACTTGTTCATGTTCTCAGATGAAAATAATGCCAGCAGTAATTATTTAAGTATTATCACAATGTAATCGAAATTACGGTTTACTCATTTTCTTTAATAGCACGGTGTCCTGTCTTCGTGCCTCTTTTGGATGGATAATAATAAAAATAAGATAGAGAAACCATGTCAGAGTACTGATAATGAAAGAGGTTACAAACTTCTCTCAGAATTCTGTAGGTCGTATAACTATAATCAATTCATTTAAAAATGTACTACTAAGGGAATGAATGTGAATTCATCACATGCGGTGATGGCACACAGTATAAGCTTAACTTTGAGTCACACATGAACAATTACCATGAAGATGCTATTTGTGGAAATGTAGCTTACACACTATGTCAGATATTATCGTTTGGTAAGAAGTGAAGTAAACCATGGTTTTAATTTTACAAATAAGCTCAAAACGTAATTATAATATATTCTAATTTCTTTTTCTTACTCCTTTCCCAGTGCTATTAGCCCCTATCCTCATAATATCCCGTTTCTAAAAATTCTAAGGGGCACCTGGGCTTTGAAAGGAAACATTAACCAAAGACTCGCCTCAGCGACTCAAAAATTTGAAAAATTAATAAAGAAAAACGATTCGTACACTAATTAAACATTAGTGTATGAATCGTGTTTCCTTATAAGCAAAATATTGCAGTAAGACATTTCCGGTAGTCATTTATCCACAAAATCACACAACAGTGAAAGACTGCTCCATAATCTCTAATTGGTTGGTCAAAGGACAAAATGTAAAAAGTGACTCAAGACACTACTTTGTATGTAATTGAATAATAATCACACTTAGACATTGGAAAAATACGTTTCATTTTATCACATTTTTATCGGAATGCTGAAATACGACTAAACTAAACGATCCATTGAAAATTAAAAATAATGAATACATTCTACAAATATAAAATATGCATGGTGTACAAGAAGACAAATTAATTATCAATAGTCTTCCCACTTCTCCATTCATCAATATTTTATATGAGGTTTTACAAGACAATTTGCGTTCTAGTTATTTGTGGAGTACCTATCCCAGCAAAAAATGATCATTTTAAAAGATTGCAGATGTTCTCATTTGAATCAATCAATGCATCTCAGGAACTTACATTGGTGAGTATGGGCATGGCAGATCTGAACAGTAATTACTTACTATAATTCTTACCCCTTCCCCAGTGCTATTAGAACAATTTTTTTGGGGGGGAGAGAGTAACTCTTCCCTCTCAAACTAGTCTCCACAATCTACTAAAAAGGGCATGCTGAGTTAGTAGTATGCGAGGCTCTTCTGACAAAATGCTTCCGGTGGGCAAGGCTTCATGGGTGTGGAATGTTTGGAATTTCCCTGTGGGCATATGTGTCACTGGCTTCAGTTCTTGTGTTTTGGTTCGCGTATGGGTGATGGTAGAGATAAGGATTCGTGTTGTGATTGGTGGTGCAATTCTGACAAGATGAAGATCAAGATAAGATAAGGAATGGTGACGTGGGTGTGTGTTGTTATGAGATGTAGATAAGTGATGTCATTTGTTAGTTGTAAATAAGTGACGTTATTGTTTTGAATGGAAAGGATGATATTAGTGGATAAGAAATCGTGTCGTGATTCGTGAACACTTCTGACAAGATCGAGATAAGATAAGGAATCGTGACGTGAATGTTTGTTATGAGATGTAGATAAGTGACGTTATTGTTTTGAATGTAAAGGGAAATATATTAGTGTATAAGTAATCGTGTTGTCATTGGTGGACACTTCTGATAAGATAAGGAATCGTGACGTGAATGTTTGTTGTTGTTATTGAGTTTGGAATTTCGCTGGGGCCCTCCTTTGTCAGGGACTTCACGTGGTGTGTTTGGTGATATTTAGAGATAAGAATGGTGACGTTATGTGTTTGGATATTCACAGTTTCAAGGTTTTCTGAATAATTAATAATATGCTATGTCACTCAATCATACAATTTTTTTTTTCTTCTATAGATGGTTGTACTAATTTTCCAATACATTTTGAGGTATTTCTTTCCTGTTAAACGGTGGGATTCTTAGAGTAAGTCGTGATGGCGGCAGTGTAATAAGCTATTCGAGCTTTTCTGAATAATTAATTATATACTTAAAATACGTGTCCTTAAACACACATTAGACATAAAAAATCGCTAATGTATCCATGTTGATACCCTATGATTATTCTTATGGAAAAAAAAAACTATTCAGTATTAGAATTATCCTTACCAAAAAAAACATATGAGCAGTTGTTATGTTTAAGTTAAAAAAGTACTTACAGCTTTCCAGATGACTCTTCTAAATACGAATATTCCAAAATAGTTGAATTTTATATCCACAACACAAACACAAAAACCACAAAGAATGAAATTTCTGTAAATACTGTAACCTGAACTAGTTACTTTGTCCTTTAGATTACAGACCGTAGATGCTGTGGTTTCATCATTTCCAATATCCCGCAGCGAGCGGTATTCTTCGAAGGGGATGACATGAGTCACATCCGTAAATTGGGGTATTGTTCAAAATGTAGCATTTCCTCAAGTTTGGATATTTCTCAAATAATTACATATGACTAAGGGATTAGTATCCACATGTTTGAATGACAGATATCCTAAAATTATTCATTCTTCGTTACCGTCAGAATTCATTGGTATAGTAAATTAATGCTTAATTTTAATTTAGAGTACTATCCGATTGGTTGTCTGTATTAATTCTTTCCCACTGTTGCCCAAGCTTGGTGGGAAAGTCTATGTGCCGTTTTGTTTAGGTTAAGTGTTATTTCCAGTTTCGAATTCCGATTGTTGTTACAGTATGGAATTCTGACAAGTGAAATTATTATTTTTTTTTTTCAAAGTCAATGGTTATTTTCTGTATTTTACTTTTAAAGGTTATATTCTAAGAGAATAACTGAGCAGAATTAATAAATATATAAAGTATATGCGAATTTATTTTCCAACACTGTATATTTCTCAGTAAGTCTTATCTGGTTGCCTTTTGTTGTGCGTAGGTGTGAAATCGTGTGTTTTGGTTCGAACTCTTGGTTTCCATTGGGAAATTACCAATATAACTATTAATTTTACCTTCGATTCCTTGTGCTTTTAACCTATTTCTGTAAGTGGAATTTATTTATTTCATTTATTTTTCTTTAGCATTAGTAAATTTTAAGTAACTGATATGAGACAAACAAGGTTTGAACTCTCCGCAGTTTTTCTGCAGCAATCTTTTTAAGAGTTTTTGTAATGTGTCATTGGTTTTAAATATCTAATGGCTCTGTAAAATAACCAAACTCTAACAGTATTGTGACTATTCAGGTGAAATCTTCACCACTAAAATTCTAGCTATTAATTTAATACCCGATTATTTCTTTTGCTTCCAAGATTTGACAGGAGTTTCTTGAAATATTTGAGGGCTTGCATGAACAAATAAGACTTTTAATTCAATGAATCAAAAAAAAAATTCTCTGGTTACTTTGTGGCATGAAATTTCACAAGGAAAAAAAAAATGTTATCTTCCTTCTTAAATTTGTATTACACATCTACGACACCCAGTTTGTTCATTTAAATTTACACATTTTATTTGAACAAAATATTATTTACAAATTGTATTAACTGAATCTAACAATACAGAAAATAAATAAATTGAAAAATACATCGAAGGTTCTTCCATGCTTGTGGAATTGCCATCGTATGGTTTTGACAATGTGACTCTCATCTGAAAGTTAATTTTCATTTGGTGTTTGTTGGAAATTTATTACTATAGTAAAATTAAGGGTTGTATATTTATATTTTCGAATCCAATACGTATACTTCAGAGAATTATTAAAAGCACAGAATCTTTCTTTATGTTTCCAAAAGCATTTAAAAGTACACGTTATGTTTTGGGCATCCAATTTCATTTAAATCAAGAACAGGCCTACCTATTAACTTCGTTAATGTTTTTGATTTTTCTCTTCCTTTGGCAAGTAATATAATATATGATATTTACATGTTGATTCTATCATCCAATCTCTTAGTTTGTTCAAATCTAGTGAACCAATTTCCCACTTCAGCTGATGGTTATGTTTTATTAACCAAAAATTATGTTTTTTAAATCTTTCAGGTAATTCTTTCCAACTACAAGGTGATTTTGTCACCACATATCTTACACTAATTCCATCAGAAATACAAATTTCTTTAGGAAATAAATTTGAACGCTTATTCAAAAAAAATTGTACATCAATTATCACAATGATAACTGAAAATTCGTATTTTTCACCCACTGGCGATTTTTCATAATCGTTTTCCTTCATTCTTCTTCTTCAATTACTTCATAGGGCACCACAAATAAATAGTTATTTATTATTATTTCACTGATTATTAGCTCTGATTGTATACTTTTTGGTAACTTTCGTTTACCAAATTCTAAACAATTAGAACTTTTCACAAAGAAACTTTCAAAGAATTTGTGGCTCACCCATTATTTTTGCATTACCAAACACAAATCACAAAACAGCAGCTGCAGTGGATGAACGATTACCTTAAGTCCAAAGTCACAAGACCCTATGGTATTTTCTTATAGTACTGTTTACACTTACCATCCCCTACCCTGACCGTTCCTTCAAAAATGAACCTTTTGCACAGATGACTCAACGGCATGTTTTCACATGGTGTTGGATATACTGTTGGTGTGTTTTTATCTTACTTCGTGTAGGGAAAGGTGAAATTTGTATATGTGTTATCTGTAGAGTACAAACATTTTCTCTATGCCAAACTTTAAAGAAGAGTTAAAGTAACGTTTTGTTGGTTTAATTAAGTGCTTCTCTCTTTCTCTCTCTGTAAAATAACCAAATTCTAACAGTTCGGATTTTCGATTATGTGAACGATTTGTTTTCAGATAACTCAAATAATGTCAATAGGTAGCATTAGACAATTTCTAAAATAATCAATACATGGATATTCGTTTTCAACACTTTTTTTTTCCTGTCCTGGCATTAATTTCACAGTTGTCATTTTTTTACAATAATTAAACAGAATTGCATTAAGATATAAAGTTGTGGATTTAAATATCAAGATCTAATCAGAATAATTGAGTAAAAATTCACTGTGGAAAACACAACAAAAACACACATCTTTGTTCATTTAAGTTTACAAATGCACATTTTATTTTGCTGAAATACTATTTACAAGTATATTCACTGAGAAAAATTCGAAAAAACATGTAATTACCTAAAAATATTTCACAATATTTAGTTTACTCTTAACATTTTCCAAAGAGTTCAATGAATAAAATTTTTGTTACTCACTGTTTCTTGGTTACATTACATCAAAATAGCTGGTCACACAAAAGAATTTTTAAATCAGATACCATGGTAACCACACTTCCATACGTTTGATATTGTGTCAGTCTGGAAATGACACCATGCAACCCTAAACATTCTGTGTATTCTTTTGTCAGTAAATATACACAAACAGTTTTTGTAAAATGTTCGTAAATGTCCCAAAAAGAATCTTCATCGAATTGGATAAAATCTTGAAAGTCTAATTTTACCATTGATGAATGTAAACGATTAGTGATAATTTTTCCCATTATATGAACAGATAGTAATTCAGTTTCCAAAAATAGTAAATGTTTATCAATGTTGTGAAGAAGCTGAGAGATTTTCACCAAAAATGTACAACTAATAGAAAATACCATACTTCCATCAGCTCCTGTATCATCAAGTATTAGTTCCCCATCTTGGCATTTCAGAATATAACACTCACCGAGGTCCATTTCATAGTCAACTCTTCTTTGCAAGTAGCCGAGAATATCAAACCACTTCCTGTGTAATGTTTCCCAAGTGGTCCTGGATAAATACATCACAATGTACGTGTCTTCTAAAATAATAATCAGTTTCCATCCTTTTAGAGCTAGGTGAAGAGATTTGTTCGTGCTATTTTCCTGAAGAAAGAAAATTTCAATGACTTTTGTGGCTCACCCATTATTTTACTTTGCTTTCCTGGATACCAATCACGACAACACAATACGATAACTTCACAGGATGAACGAATTGTCATAACTGCAAAGACACTTGACTCGTTTATTTTTCCTTATAGTACTGTTTACCTGACCCTTAACCCTGACCGTTCCTTCCAAAATGAAACTTTTGCGCAGATGATTCATGGACATGTTTCTACATGGTGTTGGATAAACTATGACGACAATAACGGATGTGTGTCACCCTGGGAAAATTCCAAGATATCTTATCTCAGAAACATCACCCACAATTCCATAGCCAAACAAAACATGACACAACAATGTCGTTATGTGTTTGGATATTTCTGGGGAACATATGTCTCTCATTCTGTGATATCACAGAGGGTGCCAGATGTCTTCCCTGCAATGCTCCCCACCTAACCCCATCACCCTAGTCTCTCACCATCCCCTCTCCTCCAGAAGATGTCTGCTCAGCCTAGTGGAGAAGAGTGAGCTCATCGTTTGCAGATATCTTTTAGTGATGTCACCTCCAATTGATACTGATAACTTTTTAGGAAAAAAAATAAAAAAATGCGTTTTTTTATTTTATCAGTTTTTTAAGTTAAGTTTTTTAAACATTAGATATTTAAAACCGACAACACTTACAAAAACTCTTAAAAAGATTGCTGTAGAAAAACTGCAGAGAGTTCAAAACCTTGTTTGTCTCATATCAGTTACTTAAAATTTACTAAATGCTAAAGAAAAATAAATGAAATAAATAAATTCCACTTACAGAAATAGGTTAAAAGCACAAGGAATCGAAGGTAAAATTAATAGTTATATTGGTAATTTCCCAACGGAAACCAAGAGTTCGAACCAAAACACACGATTTCTCACCTACGCACAACAAAGGGCGAC
The DNA here is from genome assembly GCF_054136105.1 of Typopeltis vanoorti. NCBI lineage: Eukaryota > Metazoa > Arthropoda > Arachnida > Uropygi > Thelyphonidae > Typopeltis > Typopeltis vanoorti. Next base: position 100,078,416 of record NC_143563.1, on the reverse strand, counting down.
CGGATAAGATAGATACCTTAAAGATAAGACTTACTGAGAAATATATAGTGTTGGAAAATAAATTCACATATACTTTATATATTTATTAATTCTGCTCAGTTATTCTGTTAGAATATATCCTGTAAAAGTAAAATACAGAAAATAACGAATCAATTTAAAAATAATAATAATAATAATTTCACTTGTCAGAATTACATACTCTAACAACAATCGGAATTCGAATCCGGAAATAACACTTAACCTAAACAAAACGGCGCATAGACTTTCCCACCAAGCTTGGGCAACAGTGGGAAAGAATTAATACAGACAACCAATCGGATAGTACTCTAAATTAAAAGTAAGCATTAATTTACTATACCAATGAATTCCGACGGTAACGAAGAATGAATAATTTTAGGATATGTGTCATTCAAACATGTAGATACTAATCCCTTAGTCATATGTAATTATTTGAGAAATATCCAAACTTGAGGAAATGCTACATTTTGAACAATACCCCAATTTACGGATGTGACTCATGTCATCCCCTTCGAAGAAAACCGCTCGCTGCGGGATATTGCAAATGACGAAACCACAGCATCTACGGTCTGTAATCTAAAGGACGAAGTAACTAGTTCAGGTTACAGTATTTACAGAAATTTCATTCTCTGTGGTGTTTGTGTTGTGGATATAAAATTCAACTATTTTAGAATATTCGTATTTAGAAGAGTCATCTGGAAAGCTGTAAGTACTTTTTTAACTTAAACATAACAACTGCTCGTATGTTTTTTTTGGTAAGCGTAATTCTAATACTGAATAGTTTTTTTTTTCCATAAGAATAATCATAGGGTATATATTAGAGTATCAACATGGATACATTAGCGATTTTTTATGTCTAATGTGTGTGTGTGTTTAAGGACACGTATTTTAAGTATATAATTAATTATTCAGAAAAGCTCAAATAGCTTATTACACTGCCGCCATCACGACTTACTCTAAGAATCCCACCGTTTAACAGGAAAGAAATACCTCAAAATGTATTGGAAAATTAGTACAACCATCTATAGAAGAAAAAAAAAACTGTATGATTGAGTGACATAGCATATAATTAATTATTCAGAAAACCTCGAAACTGTGAATATCCAAACACATAACGTCACGATTCTTAACTCTAAATATCACCAAACACACCACGTGAAGTCCCCGACAAACGATGGCCCCAGCGAAATTCCAAACTCAATAACAACAACAAACATTCGCGTCACGATTCCTTATCTTATCTTGATCTTGTCAGAAGTGTCCGCCAATCACGACACGATTTCTTATCCACTAATATCATCCTTTCCATTCAAAACAATAACATCACTTATTTACAAATAACAAATGACGTCACTTATCTACATCTCATAACAACACACACCCACGTCACCATTCCATATCTTATCTTGATCTTCATCTTGTCAGAATTGGACCACCAATCACAACACGAATCCTTATCTCTACCATCACCCATAATCCCATACGCGAACCAAAACAGAAGAACTGAAGCCATTGACACAGGGAAATTCCAACACATTCCAAACTCATGACGTCAGGAAGCCACGCCCACCGGAAGCATTTTGTCAAAAGCGCCTACCATACTACTTGAGTTGCCGTAAGGTGGCAGCCTTACGACTAGGATACATATCGTCATGCTAGTAACTTGACATAGCGAAACACACATTACTTTCAAGTCTCGACGGAAAACATGGGAAAGGTTAGCCAATTTTGCGAAAAGAAAAACGTGGTCAAATAAGCTATATCGAACATCAGAAACATAAATTTTATGTTAATTCTTTTTTATCTTTATGAAGAAAATATAGTCCTTACAGAACAACTAATTATCATATATAATATAGACAGTTTACAAGTGTGTAATGCTTTGGGTTCATAATTAACTCATTATACATCATGGAATGAAAGATGTGAGATTAAAATTAAATTAAACAAATTTAGCAGTTGTTGCATTATATGCCCTGAAGAAGGAAATGATGCCTTTTGTAAACAGTTACAAGGAATATGTATAAAAATTAAACAGACAGTATAATTATTGCTGGAGAACAAAAACAACCCATTTATTATATTATATAATGAATACATTTTCTCGTCTTCTCTGTTCTTTATTAATTTCTACCAGGTAATTCTTGGTCTTCTTTTTTCAGATGGAAAAAGTATTGATTAGGATGTTAAGAAGTCTGTACGCATGGACGCAGACAGTGTGTCCAAACCATCTCAGTTGTTTTCTATTATTTTCTTTTTATACAATAGTCCTTGTCGGACTGTGATGTTTGTTTTCTTTTCTATCCAAACTTGTTCTATTTATTTTTCTTAAGCATTTCATTTCAAATGCCAGCAGTTTTTTCTCCTCTCTTTTTTTAACTGTCCACGCTTCTGCTCCATAGATGACTGTTGGTATAATTATTACTTCATATAATTTGATTTTGGCTTGCTTAGATATCTTGTTTGTTTTCCAGATTTTCTGTAATTTTCCCATGGTGGTCCATCCTATCGCTATTCTGTGTTTGATTATTTTTTCATCTATTGTTTCTGTTAGTTTTGATCCAAGGTATATGAAGTTGTCTACTTGTTCTCCGTTTGGGGTGGCTGAGATGAAAATAGGGAGGAACGGAATTACCATCACTTTTGTATATTTATTATCATGTCATATGTTTTACAGGTTTCGTTTAGCTTGTTGATCAACTTTTGTAGTTCTTGCAAGAAGGACGAGATCATCTGCATATTTGATATTATTTATGTTTAAACCATTGACATTGATTCCAGGCTCATTGTCTATTGCCTTCTTTTACAACTTCTTCTAGATATATGTTGAATAGGCATGGGGATAATGGGCATCCTTGCATTACTCCTTTTTGGATCTCTGTGGGTTCTGTTGCGAGTGTGTCCTTTTTAATTATTGCATTTGTCTTAGAGTAATATTTTATCAGAAACTATATTATATATTTGTCTATTGCTTTTTCTAGTAGAATTTTAATTATCGAAAGATAACATCAACAGAGAAATCCTTGTTTAAAGTCCACAAAACAACGATATAGTTCTTTATGGTCTTCCCAGCTGAGCTCTGCTAGTTGGTGCAATGTGAAAATTTGGTCTATTGTTGAATAGTTTCCTCGGAAACCAGCTTGTTCTATGCCTATCATTTCTTCATAGGTGTTTTTTAATCTATTTTGTATAATTCTAAAGAATATTTTATAGGCGTGAGGGAGTAAATTGATTGGTCTGTAATTTCTGCAGTCTCTTTTGTCTCCTTTCTTGTATATTGGGATGATCTTTCCGGTCATCTGAGATCTCTCCTGTTTGTAGTATTTTATTGAATAGGGTTGTTAAATATCCTATTGATATGCTGCCTGTTGATATATTGATAGGGCCACACAAAAATATAAAAATGACATATGGAACAACGAAGTAAAAAGACGAACAATAGCCAAAAGAGACAGCTGGGAAAAACTTGCATCATATCTAGAAAATGATACATATAAAGTACATGAATGCAGATATAAATTGGGAAATAGATTAATCCGATAATACTAATTACAAATGCTTTACATGATATAATAACAATGAAATAAAATAATTTAAAAAATGGTAAATCAATGATACAGGAGATGATGGAATAAACTCCGAACTATATAAATTTGTTTCCAGTAAATTTCATCAGAGATTGTCCATATTATTTTTAATACATACCAATAGAATGGAATACCAGTATAGTAAATACCTACTAATTACAGAAGTATATTAATTTATTTAAATATCAAAATAAGTTTAGGAAGGGCGCTCTAAAATGGATGCAGCTCTTTGTTTAAAACTTACTTTTGTAATCTATAAAGAAGAGATCAGTTGATAAAAATGTCTGAAAAACAGGAGTGTCCTCTGTCTCTCACACTCGTTTTCTATTGTATTAATATAAATATGAAAGTTAAATAATCCAGGTATACAAATTTCCTGTAATAAAATAACAAAATACAAGTAAATACGCTATTATTTCCAGAGGCAATATATAATTTAAATATTGTTTCATTCCAAACTCTTCTACAATGGTATTTTGTGGACAAACTTCAGTTAGAAGTAAAATAAGTTATCTGTGCTATTAATTTATATCACATGAAAAAAAGACAAAACTATGATATAAATAAATAGAACGCTCAATCCAAATATTGTACATAAAGAAGCATGCTTGAAATATACAAAATTTAAATTTGAGCAAATAAACAAGTCAAATGAGACGAAGAAAAAGTACACAAAGTTGGATATCCTAACCAATTGGAAAAGAGAAGGCCAGGTAGACCTCAAAAGAGGTTATTACACCGATGGATAATGTTACGGGAACAGACCAATAGAGTCTTATACCCGTAATGATAAGAAACAGCTATCATATCATATATAATGGAGTAGACAAACAAATAGTGCAAAAGCTGGAGTAATGATTTTGATTTATGGATCCAAGCAAAAATAACTCATTATGCATACTGGAATGAAAGAATAGTAAATGTGCGATTGAAATTAAATAAAATTAACTGTTGGAGTGCTATGCCCCGAAGAAAGAAATGATGACTGTTACAAGGAATATATGAAAAGTTAAAACAGACAATATAATTATATATATATATAACTGGGGAATCAACAATAAAAGTGACTCATTATTTTTAAATTTATATATAATCATTCTATACACAAAAACCAATAACAGACGACTTGGTAGCAAACCTCTTCCGAGAGGGTTAGAAATAAGCACAGATAAATTTTACTACACTAAATGACACAAATATGATTAGTTAAGTATAAGAATTTTATTCCAACAGATGATTAATAACTATTTAGAAAATGAAGACATCACGAAAGAACGGAATAATAGAAAAAGTCCGAAGCAATGAAAGTTTAAGAACACATATTATTAATAAAATTACATGTAACAGTGAAAAAATATATATATTATTTTTTTTGATTAACGTTTGAGATTTGAATGCATCGTACAAAATATACAGAATGCGTAATGAAAAAAAATATTAAAATGTCGAAATAGACGCAACCTTTTGTTTACATATTACAAAGAATAATATACACATCATACTTTACTAGATACAATGTTAAATAAAAATGTTTTTCAGATTGACAATCTATAAACCAAAGGAGTAAGACGGTGATTGCCTCTGTCTCCAACACTTTTTATTGCAGGTAAGAGTTTGGAATTAAAATATTCATAGATAAATAACTATGAAGGAGAAAAAGACGCGTTTTTACAGATTATGGGCCTGATAAAGAGAGCGCTCAGTCCGAATATTGCTTGAAAAATGTACAATACTTTAGCTACATTATTATATGGTGGCGATAAAAAAAAACAAGTGAAATGAGATTTATTAGACAAAAAGAAAGAAACGAATATATTTTAAACTAAGAATAAGAATTGGGTAATAATATGATATGTAAACCGAATGCCGATATCCTTTTATCTGGTTTAATATAAACCAGATAAAAAGAGGGAGTAGCTACAGTATTCAAAACTAAATAACTATGACGATAATCTTGAATGGCAGGCAATGGGGAACTGGACAATGAAATTTATTTGTGCTTATGATCCTACCAAGGAAGAAATGGAGTAATTTTTGGAGGCATTAGAGAAGGTAGCTGGTCCTTGTTGGAGATCGAAACAGCAGAGTAGGAAAATTTGCGCTTTCTCCAAAGACTCATAATAATGGTAGTTTATTACTAACATCATGTCCATGTTCCAACATAAAAAAATTGCACAAATTCACACGGATAGAAGATATAAGGAAAAAGAAAATTCTTATTGACTATGTTATAGTCGATAGCGAATATTTCGCACTGGTTCAGAACATAATAGTGATCCTTTTTAGTTTTAAGCAGGATAAAATTGAATTTCATATTGAAACGAACGTTTTAAAATGAATCAAAGTTGAGCAGCTTTCAGAGGTAGACTCAAATACACAAACAGAATTCAAGGACCAAATCCGGAAGAAAACATTGATTCAGCCAGAGACACATTTGGTGAGGTTGTCTGGAAGGATAGAAAACTCAGAACTCCATGGTGGAAAGAGGAAGTTAAAGGAAAAGGAGAAAACATGTCGAAATTTCCTGACAAAAAAAGTCAGCTTGAATCTTAGAGAAAAATGTAAGAAAGCGAAGCACCACGTAAACCTAGATAAACAAACGTCATGGGAAGACTGTGGTAAAAACATAAGAAATAAATATCTGGAAGTTATTGAAAAATCTTAGAGTTGGAGGAAAGATTACTGTAAAAAGGAATCGGAGATGATAAACGTGACATTAAAACTGAAGATCTAGATGTCTGAAGTAATTACTCTGAAAGGCTGCTAAATTAAACAGTGTCAGCACGGAGGTAGAAAACTTCCGTTAGGAATATATATGCATACTTGAAGTAGAAAAAGTCATCAAAGACTAAAATGTGGAAAGGCAGCAGGAGTAGATGAAATTTGAAGCCAGAAATGCTCAAGTATGGGGATATAAAAGTCTTACAGTAGCTGCACTGGACAGAGGAACGAATTCCAGATGATTGGAGTACAGCTCTCATAGTATCTGTCTATAGAAAGGGAAAAATAAAATTGAATGTGAGAATCACAGAGGAATTTCCCTGGTAAGATTTATGCAAGTATTCTTGAGAAACGGCTAAGAATAACTGTGGAGGAGAAGAACAAGCTGGGTTCTGGCCAAACACAGGATCAGATTTTCACTTTATGAGAAATGTTGGAAATATAACGGAAGAATGTGTATTTAAGTTTTTTTGATCTGGAAAAGTCATACCAAGAGGAAAGCTCTTCAAAACGCTACAGTTATATGGCGTAAATAGGATTTTATATCAAGCAATGCATAGTCTGTAAGTCAGCAGTCTATGGATCACAGTATGACGAAAAGTGGTATTAAGACTGATGGTAATCTTGGCTCTTTACTTTATACATATGATATTATATTTCTGACTAAATTGAATAACTGTTGTATGAAAAGGGGCATTGAAAACCTCAACTGTATCCTGAAGGGTGAACTTACAGAATAAGTAAAACATTTAAGCATAATTTTTAGTGAAGATGGTGAATTACATATTGACAACAGAATTAGTAAAGCTGGTATGGTAGGAAATCAGCTGAATAAGAGAGAAATTAGTCAAAACACTAAATTAGCTGTTTACAAGGCAGTGTTCAAACCAATGTTTACTTATTGATCTGAGAGCTGGGTTAGAAGTAAAACACTTGCCCAAAGATTAGTGGAGTGAACAGATGGCAATATCATATTAAAAACGACATTATCGGGAAAGAACTTAATATTGTTAGCAGAGCTAATCTCAGGGGGGCATGGTCACTTGAACAGAATAGGAGAAGAAAGATTAGCAAAACAAGTGTTCTTTGGCGGGAGGAAGACCAAGTTATAGGTGGATTGATACAGTAAAATTGTTCATCGGAAGTTAGTACTACATGAAAAAGTTACACCATTACTATCATAATTATCTCGTACATATCAAGAATTTGATGACGATAAACCTATTGGGAAGAAAAGGACGGATAGACCTCAGAAGAAGATATTAGACGGATAATGAGAGTGGAACACACAAATGCGGTGTATATCCGTATTTTGATTATTCATTTATGATCTGAATTATAGCATGTAAATTGATACCAAAAAAGTCAATAGTTGTTCAGGTCCTCTGAGTTGAAATAACAATAAAGCTACATCATAGCTTTGCTTCTCTTCAAAAATGTTTCCGTTCTTTCTCTAAAAAACATACCTCAGTTAAAACGCATAATATTTTAAATGTTTGTAATCAAACTGAGGAATGTTCATGACTGCATCGGTCATTGTGTTCATTGAAAAATTGAACTTAAGTTGAAGGCATGATAATAATGAAATCTGGCTTAATTTTCTATTTAGTCTTTTCCTGAGGATATCATAAGCTATTTCAAACCTCCTACCCACGCGCAAATTTTAGTATTATGTGGAGGTGACATCGCAAGAGACCTAATTAGATAGCATGTACCATTAACATTAAATAGCGAATTTATTCTATGGTATAATTACTTTGGATAACGCTCAGTTGACTCTCCTAGACATTTAAATCCCATTTCAACAGGCTGACCCTCGAAATAGAAGACTGCTAATCCCAATTTTGCAATTAAAATTGTCTTCTTGAAGAATGTAAAGTACTTAACGTCGCTAAAGTCTATGAACAACCCCCCCCCCAAAAAAAATAAGGAACTTGTAACATATAAAATATGTAAGTGTATCTAACTACGTAACGTATAAAGTCTTGATGTCTTCCACGTTCGAACTCTACCCACATGGAGCTCTCAGTTGGTCACAGTACTTAATCAATCTCTTAATGAGAGAATGTAATGGCGGACTACTAAGAATAAAAAAAAAAAACTTCATAATAGTATATTACCCTCCTCCCGTCTAAAACAGTACCATCTCAGAAAAGTATCATGACAAGACTGATATAACAATCTAAATCCTACACTTTTTACAGTTTAACTGAAATAACCTGTGGGGAAAGTAATAGGTACCCCGAGATTCCAAAACTGTTGTCAACATGTTGGTTAGTAAGTCAAAACGAAACAATACTTGAATAATAGCATCTGATATCCACAAATTTTACTCCATTAGTTTAACTAGAGAAGACAGCATAGTGATAATGATAACATAGAAAGTATACGTACCCCGTCCTCATTTATTTCGAGTCTGATTTCTTAGACAGACGCGTCTCTGTGCAAAACTTTAGTTGGCGCCCCTATATCCCCCCCCCCAATAAAAATCACTTTGTAAATATGAAATATATTAATTATAAGTTTATTGAACCAAAAGCAGAAATTACAAAAAAAATGTTTAAAAAACAAAAATAAAGTGATTTATGTTATTTGACAAGGAAATCAATTGCGAATTGCACCTTATATACTTTTACGTAAATTAACAGATAAACTTAGTTTTATAAAAACAAAAATATTAAATATTTTTTGGTACAAAATTAAACTAACTAATTTTATTTGGCAAGAAAATCACTGTCATTTTTATAGGTATAAATAAGAAACAGATAAACTTACAAGTATATAAATAGGAACATATTAAACATTATTAGGTGAATAAATATTTAAATTTAAACAGAAAGAAAAATCACTTAGCGAATTGAACTTTTCCAGTTTTCATTAATGAAAATTCTCGAATAATCTCATGTATATCAAGTTGATCCAAAATATCTGACTCGATTGATATAATGGCAAGATTTGAAAGTCAGTCTTGTACCATTGTGGAGCGCAAGTAGTTTTTAATAATTTTAAGTTAGAAAAAGATCGTTCCGCAGATGCTACAGATACCGGTAATGGCAAAAGAATCCGAAGAGCAATTGTAAAGTTTGGATAAATTGTGATTAAGTCGTTTGAATAAATATACTGAATTATCATATATATATATATCGTTTTTAAAATTAGAAATAAATGGTGAACAGTGTAAAATTTCTTCGCATAAATGGTCTGTGTTAATTTTTGTCGTAACTTTTTACAAGATAATAAATATTCTTTAATTCGTGAAGTACTTAACAAAAACTGAAATGAATTCATATGTTCTATTAATAAAGTAAATCTTTTCTGCAAAGATTCTAATGTTTGATCTATTATGCAGAGAAAAAAATTTAATTTAAATGAAATTTCAAGATCTACTATATTTTCACTTTCATGTTCGTAATCAAATTGTGTTTTCTTTTTACGTCGCCTTAGTGGTCTACTACTACAAAATGCAGGTTCTGCGTCAAAGTTTGCTGCAATTAATTTTAAGCTTTCTACAATTTCTTTGAAAGTTTCATCAGACCTATAATCATTTAAAAATTAATTTAGATCATTCAATGCATCTAAAGCAAGTTGGAGATTCATAGATGAAAACTGCAGTATTTTGCTAACAAAATTCGCTTGATCTAAAATATCATGCCAAACTAATACAACAAATAAATGTAAACGTAGCAATTTTTTCACCTGCTATTTTAATTGTTCGTCCAGTTTTGAAGAGTCATTGCAAATTTCAAATAAAGCAACATACACTTCAGATAAATATTCATAAAGAGTTTTATGGCATCAATTCTGCTCGACCACCGTGTTTCAAATAATGGCTTTAAGGTTAAATCAGTTACATGAGTAGTTAAAATATTCCATCGGTAAACAGAAGAGGAAAAAAAATTATATAACACTTGTGTTATATTAAATCATGATTTGATCTGACATGGGACATGAAATGCACGGTGATTTAAATCTAAAATTCTTTTTTGTAAACCTATATTTTTGCAGCTCATATTAGAGCCTCATAGCCAAGTTATTTATGTCTAAATTGAATTTTTTCAATAAATTAGTAAGAAATATTGTCAATCCAGCCCCTGTAGCATCTAAAATTGGATAGAATGCTAAAGAGTGTTCATGTATTTCAACACTTTTATATCCTGAATTGAAATGAACGAATCTGACTATCACACTTATTTGTTCAGTATGTGATACGTCCGGAGTACAATCTAAAATAATTGAAAAATATTTGTTCTGTTGACACAAGTTAATATTATTATTTTTAATATTTGATGCCAATAAAGTGAGTATTTCATTTTGAATTTTATCTCCTAAATAGGAGGGCATATTTTTAAACCCAGGATAATTAGCTACACGTCGTGTGTGTTCCGATATAAAAGGATCAAACTTTTCTAACATCTCAATGCATTTTAAAAAAATTGCCACTGTTGCGATCGTAAAATTTATTACTTTTACCACGAAGAGCCAGATTTTGTTTGCCTAAAAACTGTAGTACAAAAATTATTCTTTTTATAACTTCATACCAACGTTTCCTTTCATTATCTAAAACTGTTTGTTGCAAATGATCAATACAAGTTTTAAATTCTTAATTCTGTCCATTTTTTTGTAATTGTTCAAATGATATAAATTTTTCTCATGACGATTCAGGTACATTGCAAGATGTTGCCGGTCATTAAATCCCCGAATAAATGTATTATGTTCGGAATTGTAAAGTTCGAAAAGTTTGCAGCAAAAGCAATAAACTGTGTTTTTTTGAAGCTGAATAAATTAACCAATTTCTATTCGAAATGATGTATTTTTTATAATATTAATAATAAAAAAAACTTAGTACAAAACACAATTTTTTGCAATGAATATTCCATGTATAAATTTACAAACTTAAAAGAAAATGTCGAATTATTAAAAAAATAAGAAATATATTACGTTAAATGTACGAGAAAAAAAGGAATAGCTTATCTTAGTTCAAATTCACTTCTGGTTTTTACTAGCCTATGTCTAATTACAAAAAGGGAGGAAACTCCATTGATACCTTTTTGATTAGTGATACGATTTATTTATTCATTCATATGGAGTTTCCTCCCCCGTCCCTATGGGGGGTAAAGTATTTATGGCTGTAGATCCGTGTGTCTTCACGGGCCGGTTTGCGGGATGAAAAACCCCAGATAAACTGGGGGGGGGGGGACCCTGCTGTCCACGCCCAAGACCGGCTAACTTGGCTATGGCTGAGGAAGATCCTTAAGTTCTTCACGTCGGCGACGAGAATAGAACCCAGGACACTCCTTCCCCAGGCATATGGTTGCGAACCGCTCGGACACAGTGATACGATAGAGTACGTACACTGTAACAGCAGAATATAGAATACAGTTAATAACTGCAGCAGCTTTTCTTATATATGTTTAGAGCAAATGCCAGTTTGAACAAGAATAAACAAACTCAAACGCGCGTCATCCTGTAAACAGCAAACTCACCAAAGTTGAAGTTTTTACTTGTATACGCTAAACTACCTTGTTAGAACTAGGATCAGAATAAAATAAGTTCTTAACCACTCGGGTGCTCGCATCTGATCTGACAGATACATGCTAATTGTTAACATGAATATTCTTTAACCTATCTATTGTATTGGTTCAAGATCATTAGTAGCTGCGCGTGAGTGCTATTTCGCACTTTTGTTGCTGTGAGTTTGGTTTAACACGGGTTATGCAAAGATTTGTGATCTTTGCCTCCCTTTTATTTTCTTTCATTATCGATGTTTGCGTTATTAGTAACAAACGTTTTTATTCTTTATATTTCTAGATTGTAACTGAAAATAAATAAACCATTACTGAAACAGAGAGCCAAAGGCTTATTTTTATCATACATATCCTCTAGAACAGTGCTTCCGAAACTTCTGAATGTCAGGGCCCACTTTGGAAAAATTAAAATATATCACGGCTCCCCTCGAAAAAAATGTAATTTAGACATATTATTATACCAAACATACACAGCGAATATTGCAGAAATCAAATGCAAATATTACATTTGACATGGCACATTATCTCATATTTTTATATAGATAGATTTATGGTTATTGTACGTTTGCAGTACAAGCACATGAAACGTAAAACGATTAGTAATAAAGAAAAAATTAAAAACATAAAAAGGAGTTTAATAACAATTTAATGTGATGGATGTGTTTCAATACTGCTCCACCAATGTCAGATGAAATATTTGAAACCGCAATACTTTGAAATGAAACTTATTCATTAAGCGCCGAAATACATAGGAAGCAAAATTTGTGAACCCGCACCAATATATGATTTTTTTCCCATTAAAATATAAATATTAAATACGTTTCTTCTAAAAAAAAAATCTACTTAGTCTTAAAACATTTTAAATTTGTTTTCATTATTTCACGGCCCACAGTTTGGGAAGCGCTGCTCTAGAACACCGCTTTCCAAACTGTGGGCCGTGAAATAGTCTTAAAACATTTTAAATTTGTTTTCATTAAGTAGATTTTTTTTATTTTAAAAGAAACGTATTTATTATTTCTTTTTTGTTATTTTTTATATTTTAATGGAAAAATGCACACATTGGTGTTGGTTCACAAACTTTGCTTCCTGCGTATTTCGGCGCTTAATGAATATTAGTAAATATTGCTTATTCATATGTTTCATTTCAAAGCAGTGGTTAATCGTATTTACTTCGAATGCTCTCCAGGGAAGCTCCAAATCTTCCTGTCCCTTTCATCACGCGTTCGGAATCAGGGACTATTGATATTGACTTTATATACATATCGAAACTCGTTTTATATTATCACTGTCATCCTTGCTAGTTTTCTGTTACCAATAAAAGTTTCGCATATACTTCACACATGAAAAAAAGCTTAAACAAGTTCATGTGGGGAGATAGTAACTGCTTGCAGTGGTAAACAACATGTCCTCCCTAACAGCCACTATACTGCAGAGGCAATAAAAACAAGTACTTTTACTATGCCAGTGAATAAGGTATGAGGAGTCTGTATAATATATTTCTCAACAAATAGTGCAATTAGAGACAACTGGGATAAAAACACACTAATTAATGAATCACATGTCCCCTCATACAGAAACTATGCTGTATAGACTGAAACAAAACCATATGTTGCATGAGCAAACACAGTATCTAACTAAAAACTAATGTTATTAATTAGATGTGTGTGAGTTCGATTTCCCAAGGCAGCAATAAAATTCAACCGAACGTGTTGAAATTCGTAAAAGTGTTAAAACTAAGTAATATATATATAATGAATGTTATGGCAGTTTCACATATGGAATTCGGTTGAAGAGAGTTAGCATTTCAACTCAATTGTCAGCTATGCTTTTATCTTTCGGTTGCGCGATCTTTTGTTAATACCGCACCAATCATGTGCACGTTTTAATAACCTGCCTTTGCTGTCTGTTTCGCGTTAGGCTTAAATACCGTAAAGGGAGAAAAGTCACACAAAAGAGAAAAATGTTCCTGGTCCGGGGATTCCCTTATTCAGATAATATTCACTAATTTCATGTTATCAGTCTGTGGTGTGCCAGTATCGGTAAGTGGTGATATTATTTGATCTATTCTACGTTAAAAAATTTAACCCTGAGATGGATAAGTGGCGGATAAAAAATAAAAAAAATTTCCGCGAACAATCAGAAGAAGCAGAAACAGACTAAAAAAAAAAGGACAGTATTTCATATTTTACCAGAACAGCCCGCATCGTCTTCAGAACCAAACGGTAAGAGGCAAAAAATGTAATATATGCATTTGATTTTTGCAATATTCGCTGTGTATGTTTTGTATTAAATATAAATACAATAAATATTATAATAATATATCTCTCTATTACGATTTTTTTCGAGGGGGGGGGGCGTGAAATATTTTAATTTTTGCAAAGGGGGCCCTGACATCCAGAAGTTTGGGAAGCACTGCTCTAGAAGATGTGATTTACATTTATGGAAAATATACTAAGGAAAGAGGTCTAGAGAAAGCGCCACCTTTACTACGAGTTGCCCATAAGGCACTACTTATGCTTGCATCTGCCGAAACTTTTAGTTTCTATATTCGGGTATAAAATAATGTTGGATTCAATAGTCACTTAATTTGTACCATCATGTATTATATTTGCAGTGTTTTTTATTTATGTTTTTTGCATTTTAGCACATACATTTATTACTAGTATCGCTCAGATGTACGCTGCGATCTCCCGCGTGTTAAGGAATAATAACAAATAAGTGATAAATAATTTAAGACAAATCTATATTATTCATTAATTACATTTTTGTTTAAATTTAAAGTATTTCCTCCTTGCCTGAAATCTTTGGCACCGTATCGGCTCGCCCCTGGACTGGCGTGATGAAATGCACCGCACAAAGAAATGATAGCAGCAACTGACTAATCTCACAATCCTAATTAGGATGAATTGTGAAATAAGACAACCATTTAAACAAAGCGCATTATTTAGTGAGCCACATTTATTACATAATTTAATTAATAAACATCTCTGCTCTTAGACATTGTAAGAAGAAAAAAAACACACACAATAATTATTCCCTATGCGGAGAATATTCTGCTAAAAATATGGATACTTCTGATTGTTATTCATTTATGCCCGAATATTCAGCATATATAAAATAAAAAGTTAATATCAGTTAATTAGTAAGTTTATTTTCGTATCATTCTGTGTTGTAATCAATACCGTTAAAATTAAACTAACATGTACTGTCAACAATATAAGCCTCGTACTATAGTTATTGTTCTACCGAATGCGCGCGCACAAACTCAAGTTCAGAAACATCGCATGTGTAAAGAGGGATAACGTTGTTAGTAACCGATGTTCGTGTGGTCCATGGTAGCTTATGCGCAACGCGCTTGCTCGCCGAGAGAAAGGATCTGGGTTCTAACCCAGACAAAGGCACTTAAGGAAGTTTTTCCTGCCTTCATCCACTCGGTGTTGAGTTAGTCAGTCTCTGGCCGTGGAGTGAGGTTTCCTCCGGGTACTCCGGTTTCCCCTCACGAACAGACAAACTGACCATCGAACAAGGGAGGGTCACAAACAAGTACACGCAATTTCTTGAAAATTCAATACACCGTTTTTCGGTGTATTGAGTTTTCAAGACATTGTCGAGGGAACAGCCCTCACCCGGGGAGGGCGGTTCCTTTCACTCTTTGATATAATTCAGATGACGAACGATAATTATTACATCCCGCTCTCTATTCATTTCTAGTAACCAAGCCGAAATTGGACACATCATAAGATGATAATTAATACAAAACAAAATTTCCCATAGATGCAAGAGTTACACTCTGATCATCTCATAGAAAATTTGAAACGTTATGAAGTTTTATTTTCCTCTCGATAAACATGTTCTACCTTCTTTCCTGTTTTCAAGAAAATTTCGACGTAACTATTCTCACCAGGGGAAGGTACTCCCTTTCGGTGTTTGACATTATTTATGTACACAAACTCAGGTGAAGAACGATAATTACCTCACGTGGATTTCGTATCTACGCAAGAAGATATTCAATACATCATAAGGTTGCTGATTAACACAAGCCTAAGATTTTTTTTACATTTAGATTTCTATTAATTAATATGCAAGTTTTATATTGCACTCAACTAATGCCAACCTTTATGGATTCTTTAAAATAAATTTTCCTCTGTCACCAAAAGGACACTGTGAATCAATTAAAAGAATACTACACGTGGAAGATAAAACTAAATTCTATTCCTTCAAAAGACGTGAGGTTCGGAAAGTCGTATAAGTATAATCGCAGTTCATTTAAAAAATGCAATACTAAGGATATGAACGATAGTTTCTTGTGAATTCATCACGTGCGGCGGAGGAACACAGTTGAACGAGGGCTCTCGGATTTTGCGATTATCATTCAAAGTCACTGATATCCCCCCCCCACCCCCAATATAAAAACCTGAAATAATGGTTACATTAATACCATACATTGCATTTCAACTTTATTATAAAAAACCGTAATGGATACTGTCATCACTACAGGCGCTTTCTTTCTTCTGTAGTCAAATATCTCTCAGTTTAGTATAAACTGAGAGATATCTGTTTACTTCTCTCTTAAATTGAGAGAAGCAACGTACTTTACAATGTTCGAATTCTCTATGCAGACGCTGACTATACGATTTGAAATTTGTAATAATTACATGCTGAATGATTACCTCACAGACCTCAGCAAGACGGCCATCTATTGATGGACTCCAATTTTAGATCACCACATTGATAAAATACATAATTTTTCATTTAAATGCAGAAATACTACTGAATAGGGATGTAGTAGTACTGATCCTATTTCACCATTCATCCATATATTTATACCAGTTTTAAAATTTGTGTTCCAGTTATCTCTGGAATATCTGCCTCAATTAGCATACGATCCTGCATTTGAGCACTCAAATATTTTCATCATGTAAAGAAACTTCCATTTCTCTGGGAACTGTGGTGTTCAGTGAAAGCTTCACTTGTCACAAACCAATCCCCAATGTTGATCAAATCCTCAAATTTTAAACCTTATGTGTTTTCCAAACCAGTTTCTCAAAAGACATTGGCAAAGGAAACACAGCACTCTCATTGAGGGCTCTGCAATATAGTACACTTATGTCACGATATAATGACATCAGATGTGTAGATAGTATGAGCTATTTTAAATCTCCTCCATTCAGACATCAGCATTAAAACTGATTTGCACAGTACACGTGCGGGCAAATTTAATAAGTGACACCCAAAGATTCCTATACTTGTATCAATTAAGAATATATGCACTCAGACGTGAACTTTGTACATGCGATTCGGTCTGTGATATAATTACTTGATATATCACTAATAACTGTGAATGTTTACGATGTTAACTTAAATGTTGCATCTAGTGCATTGTTCTAACTTGATAAACGATCCTATAGTACTCACAACCCTACTCTAAAACAAACTGCCGAATGAGCAGCCAGAAGCCTATGAATAATACTTCTCCGAATATAAAGAACTTATAACTGCATCTCGAAAATTCTCAAGTACTCATTCACCCACTTTAGTTATCTAATGATGAGCCCTTCAGCACTCTTTAATGGTTCGAGCCTTCGACCACCCTTTCCATCATCGCAGTTGGTCACAGTGTTGACTAAGTGCAGGTGACTTTAAATGTTGATACAAATAAACTGGAAAATGTTGCCATCGGATATGTTCGTAGTAAAGCCATGCATTATTTTTAACGTCGGACTGCAATTAACTAAACAAAATTATAGAATTAAGTCCAACTATGGAAGACAACATTAGCAATAATAGTAACACAAAAGATGTAGATTCCCCTTCCGTAATCGAGTCTGCTTTCATGGATGCAATGTACATCACCCCCTGATATCATGAACTAATGAGAGCAGCAACTGATTTATCTCTCAGTCTTAATTAGGATTAATAGTTAATCGGGAAATTAAAAACACCTTTAAACAAAGCACTTTATTTAAGGAGTCTAACTTCTTACCATGAAGGGACAGAATCACCACGCAGAATATTTTAATCCATAAACAACTCTGATTTCTGTCATTACATATCAACAAACCAAAAAAAAAAAAAAAAACAGGAGGGTAGAATTACCTATTGAAAGTTATTCAACGATACCTATAGTTGCTGTTGAAGTGAATACTCAGTACGCACGCGCGCACTCAGCTTCAGAAACAGCGCAACTGCAAAGAGATAAAGTTGTTATTAAGCTACTTTCGCGTGGTCCACGGTAGCTTATGCGCAACGTGCTTGCTCGCCTACAGAAAGGATCTGGGTTATAACCCAGACAAAGGCACTTAAGGAACTTTTTCCTGCTTTCATTCACTCGTTATTGAGTTAGTCAGTCTTCGACAGTGGAGTGGGGTTTTCTCCGGGTACTCCGGTTTCCTCTCACGAACAGACAAACTGACCATTGAACAAGGGAGGGTCACAAACAAGTACACACAATTCTTAAAAATTCAATACACCGTTTTTCGGTGTATTGGGTTTTCAAGAAATTGTCGAGGGAACTGCCCTCACCCGGGGAGGGCGGTTCCTTTCAATCTTTGATATTTATGTAGTAAAATTCGGATGACGAACGATAATTATTCCATACCGTTCTTTATTCATTTCTAGTAACCAAGCAAAAACTTGATACATTATAAGGTTGCTGATTAATACAAGAAGGTAGTCTATTGATATCACTAAATTAATATGCAAGTCTAATACTGTGCTCATCTCACGGCAATCTTTATATTTTTACTCTTCCTCTCTCATCGGACAGGTAAAGCGGAAGTACTCTTGTATGACATACTGCAAAATATATAATTAAAATACACATTCGATAACGTTATTTACTCTCTCCGGTCTGCAATTTTAATCTGACAAATCTTTTCATAAATTTGCTTCTTTTCGAGACGGTACTCTGGTTTTAAGAGTGGGATGACAGACTCTTAATTAAATTTAGTGTCATCTGAAATCATTTTAGGTATAAACCGAATAAATGCGCCGTTTTTCTCGCTAAAAGACACCATGAAGCAATAAAAAGAACAGCACATGTTATGAGAAATAAAATTGAGCTTGATTTCTGTCAAGGACGAGAAATATTTCTTTTTTAAACTGTTCTTTTACAAACGCACTACTGAGGGTATGAATATAATTTGCCTGTGAAAAGGTTTTTTTTTTTTTTTGCAGAGGTGAGGAATCCCAATAGTCCAAGTTCCATAAATGGTGTTAAGCTGTTTCAGGTCTACAGTAAGCAGTGCGAAAAATTACTGACTGAACACATTTAGAAACTCACGCTCATCGCTGTTTATTCTTGATGAAATCTTATCAAAATCACTGTCGAACGACTTGCTCTTCAATTATTTCAGCCAAAGCGGCGATATTCTCAAGTACTCGATACTTTCAGGTTAACAATCAGTGTATGGCACAGGGACCTTTATCTATCACGGAATGATCTTTCTCCAACCATAACATCGCTGAAAAATATTGGCAGTGAGCTTTGGTTTAGAAAGACCGCGGTTCAAATCCCATCTCACAAGAGGAAGGAAACCTTCAAAAGGGCTTTTCAAATAAATGCGAGATTATATGACACGGATTTCCCCATCACGCCCATACATACTTGAAACAGCCGTAAATTGGAAGGATTTTGAGGCTCCACATCTGCTATGATTCGTTATCATAAAGGGACAATTTATAACAAACAACTTGTTTGTTATAAAGTGTCCCTTTTAACTCTAAACGGACAGATGACGATTATTATTGCAATTAGACACCTTTACCCGTTTAGTCACATGTATTGCTCAAAACCATTGTTTCAGATTTCAGCTGTGAACATTACACAACACTGAAATTATTAATTGCGGAAGTAAAAAAATCGTAAATGCCATGAAATTATAATTATTTCAAGTATAATGACAGTAGTATGGTAGGCGCTTTGAACCAGATCAAGATAAGATAAGGAATCGTTACGTGATTGGTTGTTGAGATGATGACGTCATGAGTTTGGAATTTCCCTGGGGGTATGTGTGTCAATGGCTTCAGTTCTTGTGTTTTGGTTCGCGTATGGAATTATGGGTGTTGGTAGAGAAGGATTCGTGTTGTGATTGGTGGGGCATTTCTGACCAGATCAAGATAAGGAATCGTGACGTGTATGTTGTTATGAGATGTAGATAAATGAAGTAATTTGTCAGTTGTAAAAAAGTGACCTTATTCTTTTGAATGAAAATGGAATATATTAGTGGATAAGCATTCGTGTCATGATTGGTGGGACACTATGGACAAAATAGGGGGGTAGGGTGAATGGGGGAAGCGAAGTCTGTGTCTTGGATGTGTATTGTTATGATTTGTAGATAGATAAGTAAATGGTTTGAGTATGGCATTATGAGTGATGGATAGTGATAAGATAAATTTTGGAATTTCGCTGGGCACCCTTTCTGTCAGGGACATCACGTGCTGTGTTGGGTTCGCGTATAGCATTGTGGGTATTATTTAGAGATAAGCAATCGTGACGTTATGTGTTTGGAAATTTCTGGGGAACATATGTCTCTCTGTGATATCAGATGGTGTTCTGGTTTGCCTATGGAATCGTGGGCGATGTTTTTGAGATAAGATATCTTGGAATTTACCCAGGGTGACACACATCTGCCACTGTCATCGTGTTTTGTCTTTGGTTGTCTATTGATGGGTGTACTAATTTTCCAATATATTTTGGGGTATTTCTTTCCCATTAATGGGTGGAAATTCTTAGAGTAGATTCGTGATAGCGGCAGTGATTAGGATTTTCTGAATAATTTAATTATATGCTGGTGTCCCTCAAACACACACACACACACATTAGGCATGAAAAGTCGCTAATGTATCCATGTTGATACTCTAATATGTGCCCTATGATTATTCTTATGAAAAAAAACTATTCAGTATTAGAATTACGCTTACCAAAACGATCAGTGATTATTGAAATTACAATTAACAATTGTTATATTTAATTTAAAAAAAAAAACTAACTTACATTTCTTTCCAGAATGGGAACATCTTCGTACTATCTAGATTTTCTGAATATTCCAAATTGTTGATTTTTAACTTATATTCACAGCATAGAACACGAGTCTGAAAATGCTGTTGACTTTTTCATTATAGGTTACCATATATTCACAGCACAAAATCACACAAAACATAGGAGTTGAAAGATATTTCTGTAAATAACCAGAAAATATAGTTGCCACATCGTTTAGATTACCAGCCATTTGGTTCTGTTTGTTTTCTTGGAGATGACTCATTAATTTCTGGTCTTAGTTTTCGGTTCTCTTTTCAGACTATGGAACTATAGTTACTCATTTTGTATACAACTAATCACATCCTGTATTAGATTACGTCCATAAAGTATAATTTCCCATGTTTTTTTCCCATGCTTCTGCAGCTTCTCTGATTACTGACATCATGGAAGAGAAGTAAACTCAGTGCTCCTTTCTGTTAATCTCCTTTATTTCCGGTATTAGTCTGTTTGTATTAATCACATCCTGTAATATATGAGTTGCGGTATTGTTCAAAAGGTATCATTTTCCCACGGTTGGATGTTTCTCAAACACTTACATATGACTAAGTGATTAGCATTCACATGACTGTGATGATACATATAAAATTATTCACTCCTGATTAAGGATTTTATACACTTATTGTTTTCAAGTAGATGGCTTGTTTGTTTGCATTTTGTGTAGCTACGAAACTGGAATTTATTTCAAATGAATATTAGCTCTGTAATATATACTATGTTACCTTTTATTTGACTGTAATATTATTAACAAATTGTATTTACTGAATCTAACATACAGAAATTAAATAAAGTGAAAAAGACAGTATTTTTTTTCTTATTCTTCTGATTTCACATTTGTGCTGTTCATTGTGTACGATTTTCCAATGGTGCTTGCGTATAATTCATGTGATTTTTCTTCATGTGACATTTCAAAAAAAGTTGAACTATGGTTTTTACATAGTTCAATTATGTAAAACTGATGTCTGTTAGTCCCAATTGACTGTTGTCCTCTCAGCCCAAGATGTATTTCACAGTAGGGATATTCATATATATATTTTAACACAATTATTATATTAGATATTCTTTCCATTACATATAAATAACTATTTATTCTTATTTCAAATGAAAATTAGCTCAGAAAGAAAAAAAACGTTTTCCCTGAAATAAATATATATGATGGTGGGACACAAGAAATTCATAATTTTTTTCAAAGTTTTGAAATTCATGCAAATATTGTTTTCATCATTTGGTATCATTTAAATGAAGAATGGGTCTGGCTATTAAGTTTGTTAATGTTTTTTTTTATTTCCTCTTTATTATTTTTTTAAATTATTTTATATATGTGTTATATTTTACATATGTTGATTCACTTGATTTTATCTGCGCACTACGATACCTGTTTTCTACAGCAATCTTTTTAAGAGTTTTAGTAACATGTTGGTTTAAAATATCTGTCTCTCTGTAAAATAACCAAATTCCAACAGTATTGTGACTTTTCAGGTGAAACCTTCTCCACTAAAATTCTGGCTATTAATTTAATACCCGATTATTCCTTTTAATTCCAAGAGTTGACAGTTTCTTGAAATAATACAAGGGCTTGCATGAACAAATAAGACTTAATTCATTGAGTCACAAAAAAGTCTTTGGTTAGTTCGTGGGATGAAATTTCACAAAAGAAAAAAAATGTTATGTCTTACTTAAATTTGTATAAACCATCAACGACACCCAATTTGTTCATTTAAATTTACACATTTTATTTGAGTGAAATATTATTTACAAATTGTATTTACTGAATCTAACATACAGAAAATAAATAAAGTGAAAAATGTAATATATATTTTTTTGTTCCCTTAATCTTCTTATTGTTAAATTTGCACTGTTATTCAAAGGTTCTTCCGATGCTTGTGGAATTGGCATCATGTGGTTTTTGACAATGTGACTCTCATCTGAAAGTTAATTTTCATTTGGTGATCATCGGGAATTTATTACTGTAGTAAAATTAAGGGTTGTATGTTTATATCTTTGATACCAATACATATACTTCTGAGAATTATTAAAAGCACAGAATCTTTCGTTGTTTCCAAAAGCATTTAAAAGTACACATTATGTTTTCACATTTTGGACATCCAATTTCATTTAAATAAAGAACAGGCCTCCCTATTAACCTTGTTAATGTTTTTGATTTTTCTCTTCCTTTGACGAGTAATATTTGATATTTGCATGTTGATTTTATCATCAAATTTCTTAGTTTGTCCAGAGATAGTGAACCAATTTCCCACTTCAGCTGATGGTTATATTTTATTAACCAAGAATTCTATTTTTTTTTTTAACTGTTTCAGGTAATTCTTCCCAACTACAAGGTGATTTTGTCAATGCATATCTTACAATAATTCCATCACAAATACAAATTTCTTTTGGAAATAAATTTGAAGTCTTATTCAAAAGAAATTGTACATCAATTATAGCAATGATAACCGAAAATTCGTATTTTTCACCCACTGTAGATTTTGTGTTTTCCTTCATTCTTCTTCTTACATTACTTCATTTGGCACCACAAATAAATAGTTGTTATGATTATTATTTCACATATAAGATCATTACCTCTGATCTTATATTTTATGTTAACTTTCTGTTACAAAATTCTAAACAATTAGAACTTTTCACAAAGAAAGTTTCAAAGAATTTTGTGGCTCACTCATTATTTTTACATTAATAAACCTAAAACACCACAACACAATTCAGCAGCTGCAGTGAATGAATGATTACCTTTAGTCCAAAGTCACTCAACTCTATGGTTTTTTCTTATAGTACAGTTTACCCTTACTATGCCCTACCCTGACCGTTCCTTCAAAAATGAACCTTTTGCGCAGATGACTCAATGACATGTTTTTGCATGCTGTTGGATATACTGTTGGTCTGTTTTATCTTACTTTGTGTGGGGAAAGGTAAAATTTGTATTTGTGTTATCATTTTTTGTACAATGTACAATCATTTTTTCTATACTAAACTTTAAGAGTTTTAGTCACGTTTTTGTATTAATTATCTGCTGTCTCTCTGTAAAACAACCAAATTCTAACATTTTCGATTATGTGAACGAATTGTTTTCAGATAACTCAAACAATGTCAATAGGTAACATTAGACAATTTCTAAAATAATACATGGATATCAGTTTTCAACACGTTTTTCCCTGTTCCTGGCATTAATTTCACAGTAGTCATTTTTTTACAATGACTAAACAGAATTGCATTAAGATATAAAGTTGTGTATTTAAATATCAATTTCTAATCAGAATAACTGAGTAAAAAATCCACTGTGGAAAAACACAACAACAAAAGCACACATCTTTGTTCATTTAAGTTTACAAATGCATATTTTATTTGGCTGAAATACTATTTACAAGTATATTCACAGAGAAAAAAATTCGAAACATGTAATTATCTAAAAATATTTCACAATATTTAGTTTAGACTCTTAACATTTTCCAAAGAGTTTAATGAATAAAATTTTTGTTACTCACTGTTTCTTGGTTACATTACATCAAAATAGCTGGTCATGCAAAAGAGTTTTTAAATCAGATACCATACCTCCCTAAATTGTGTATTCTTTTGTCACAAAACATACACAAACAGTTTTCGTAAAATGTTTGTAAATGTACCAAAATAAGGAATCTTTATCGAATTGGATAAAATTTTGAAAGTCTAATTTTACCATTGATGAATTTAAATGATTAGCGATAATTTTCCCCATGATACAAAGAGCTGGTAATTCAGTTTCCAAAAATAGTAAATGATTATCAATGTCGTTTTTTTGTGAAAATCTCTGTTTCTTCACAACTAATAGAAAAACCTTTACTTCCATCAGCCCCTGTATCACAGGGTATTAGTTCCCCATCTTGGCATTTCAGAATATAACACTCACCGAGGTCCATTTCATAGTTAACTCTTCTTTGCAAGTAGCCGAGGATATCAGACCACTTCTTGCGTAACTTTTCCCAAGTGGTCCTGGATAAATACATAACGTGTCTTCTAAAATAATAATCGGTTTCCATCCTTTTACAGCTATATGAAGATTTTGTCTCGTGCTATTTTCCTGAAGAAAGAAAATTTCAATGAATTTTGTGGCTCACCCATTATTTTACTTTACTTTCCTGCACATAAAACACCACAAAACAATACGATAGCTGCACTGGTTGAATGAATTGCCGTAACTGCAAAGACACTTGACTCATTTGTTTTTCCTTATAGTGCTGTTTACCTGACCCTTAACCCTGACCGTCCCTTCCAAAATGAAACTTTTGCACAGATGATTCACAGACATGTTTCTACATGCTGTTGGATATGATGTTGATGTGAGATTATCTTACTTTGAGACATCATAGGGCAAATGTTATCTCTGTGGCTCAAAGGATATTCTGTATTATTGGTCCTTATTATGTTAAGTATTTTATCCTCAAAAAGTGTTTTTGATGTTAGACCGTGTGACTAGTTCTCTTACACATATGTCCAAAATTGTTGGGATGGGAACAGAAAAAAATAGCATCAGGTGATGAAGTGAAAAGGTAGTCAAGAGGGTGACAGAGGTCTTCCCTGCAATGCTCCTCCACCCCACCCCCATCATCTGCTATCCTCCAGAAGATGTCTGCTCAGGCTAGTGGAGATGAGTGAGCTCATCATTTGTGGATATCTTTTAGTGATGTCACCTCCAACTGATACTGATAACTTTGGAGGGGGAAAAAACGCTTTTTTTTCCCTAGAAACCTTTTTCATAGACAGCCATTAATGACGTATACCACTTCTGATATAATGAAATAGAACTCGCAAAGCACAATTCTAATTAAGGTTAATCATCAAATCAGACGAACTTTATTCAGGAATCCACAAGTCTTATCCTACAACGACCTAATAACCGATTAACAACACTGCTTTTGCATTTCCAGAAAGAAAGAGCACGATTATCATTACCAAAATAAGTGAATGAAGAATTAATAAAGACAAGTATCAAATTACTAATTATATTAAGAGCCAAAGGATTCAATTCGGCGACGTGAACTTAAGTTAAGGGATATTACATCCCATATTGTTTCATAGCTGAATAAGAAACTCAAAGAGTGTAGAATATAGAAACTATATAAAGTTCGGCGAGTCCAAGCGTAAGCAAATACCTGGATAGCGCAACATGGGGCAACTATCACAAATCACTGTTCTTGGTATTTACCCACAATATGAAACCCAGCTCCTAGGAGCTGGGTTACTTTTCTACATTATGAGAGAAGGTCACTACCTAGACCGGTTTCAATCTTTATTAAAGTCTCATCAGTGAGCAGGTAGACTTAGATAATACCAAGTTATGTAAGTTCGGTTCGCTACAGACTTAGTATTATCTAGGCCTACCTACTCACTGATGAGACCTCAATAAAGGTTGAAACCGGTCTGGGTAGTGACCTTCTCTCATAATGTAGAACAGTAATACAGGTATCAAAAATTCGTATTGCAGTACAATATAAACCATTAAGGAAAATGTTGAGTTTGTTGTAGCGTGAAGTACAAAATACCCAAGATGAGTATGTAGATGTGTTTTGGAAGTTGTGCTTTCAAGTGAATGCACGAGCACATGCAATTTCAATAAAACACCAAAACAAAGACATAGCACAGCTAGCAGCTTACATTCACGTGATCCACTGTAGCTTAAACGCAATACGCTTGCTCCCCGAAAGAGAGAGAGAGAATCTGGATTTGAACCCTGATCCTAGGAAAAGTGTCCTCTTAAACCCTAAAAGATTATTTAGGAAGTTATTCCTGCCTTCTTTCACTTGGTGTTCAGTTATTGTCTGAGAGCTTGGAGAGGTTTCCTCTCACAGGCAGACGAACTGGCCGTTGAACATGGGAAGGTCACAAACAACTACATGCAATTTCTTAAAAATTCAATTCAAGACACTTTTTTCGGTGTCTTGAATTTTCAAGAAATTATCCAGGTAATTGCCCTCACCCGGGAAGGGTAGTTCCTTTTGGTCTTATTCCAGATAAATAATATCAAATTCAGATGATAAACGATAATTACACTACGTAGCTCGTTATTCATTCCCAGTAACTAGGCAAGCAGAAATTCGATACATCATAAGGTTGCTGATTAACACAAGCCAGAGATTTTTTTTATTCGGATCATTAATTAAAATGCAAGCTTTTACATCTTACCCAACTAAGCCAACCTTTATGGATTTTTTTTCTCTCGTTGGAACAAAGAAGAAACACCCTTGCAATGACATATGCATCTGCAAAATATATTTAATTTAAATGACAGTCGAAACGTGATTTTAAACAGCGTATGTTTTGTCACGAAAGGACTTCTTGAAACAATCAGAATATTTTTATTATTAGGATGTAACATAAAACAGAGTCCGATTCCTGTTAAGGAAGGATAAAGAAAACTTTATGGAGTGGGACTCGCAGTACAAATATAAATAGTTCATTTAAAACACACTACTAAGGATATGAATGCGAATTCATTATATGCTGCAGCAGAATACAGTAGACTGAAAACTATAATTACAAAACAAAGCTTAGCTGTGATTACTATTACGATTTCTTAATGGAAATTGTATAAATTAATGGTACTGCTTACTTGCAGGATTTCTGTTATATAGAATCCTGCTAAACTTTTCAAACTAAACTGTGCTGCCCTCTTTTCGAATCAAAAATTTATTCATAACAAAGTTGAGAGTAACGATTAAAAGTTATTTTCAACAAAATAAACTATGGAAAAGATAGACTTCAATTGGGTTTATATAGGTCAAATTTATTTGAAACTAAGTAAGAAATATCGACAAATTTCACGAACTTAGCTGTTTGGCTTCTTCAGGGTAAAAAATAATAGATACAGAACAACTTAAACACTAAAACTGTTCATTCGTGGTTAGCACTTCATTTCTCCAGAACAAACCATACCATAGACAAAAGCTCCATGCCCTACTTAGAAGATTTTCGCTCCCGTATCATAAAAAAAGCCATAACAGTTATCCGTTCTAAACACAACCTAAATAGAAAGCAAGCATTAATTCTGCCTGATATTTGAAAGACCCTCATAAGATCTTTCATCATGCCAGAGTTAAATCTTGCTGCTAATTACAGAATGTTCCTGCATAACAACAGTTGACATCATACACGCTCCATGCGTGTGATGTACGCGTTCTTCTGTTTATTGTAAAAAAGTACAATCGTATTCGGTTCTTTCCTTCAAAACGGGTTTAGTGTTTAAGTTGTTCTGTATCTATTATTTTTTATCCTGAAGAAGCCAAACAGCTAAGTTGGCGAAACTTGTCGGTATTTCTCACTTAGTTTAAATAAATTTGACATATATAAACCCAATTGAAGTCTATCTTTTCCAACGTTCGGAGTATTTATATTGTTACCTCGTAATAATAACCCATACCCTCAATGTCACATTACCCAAAACTATACTAACGAAAGATAAAAAATAAATTCCAATATCATGGTCTCTCATTCTAGTTTATAAATTTTTCGATGTAATTTTAAATATTCATTCACTGGTTTTCCACTCAGCTATAAACCAATAATGAATAGTAATTATTATCATTAGCTTATGTTCTTCTTCAGGTATAAGCGGACTATACAAATAGGATTAATCGCTCTACCTGAAGCATTAATTAAATTTATACGAAGCCAAGTTATTAGGGCGCGATAAGCCATTGAGACAACAAGATACTACCCAATAATTAGGGGGATTTGACCATAAAAAACTTACTTACCCCAACTTCAAATTAGTAGCAGTGGGCACGTATACAGCGATCACAATGGTTTTCCCATGATTCCATACATCCCTGGAAATCCTCAAGTATTGAGCTCCTCCAGCGATTCTGAATCTCTCTCCTCAATCGCGTTCAAAACCACGTCGAATTTTCTGCCGGAATTTCATCTTGGGGAACAGTAAAATTCGCAGGGAGCAAGATCAGGCGAATTGATTGGATGCGGATAACTGTCATGTTTTTGTAAGCCAGGAGCGTGTAAGCGTTATTATGTGAATGCATGAGCACAAACGTTTACATCCTCATGGTAGAGCACCTAACTTTGTTCTCATCTGGACGTCTGCACCGAATGCTTTCCCTTAGCCGCTTCAAAGCGTCACAAGTAAACTTACTAATTTAACCGGGGAGAGGATTTCCTTGATGCAGAGGGGGCAGCGGTGAATTTCGCAACTGTTGCAGGGATTTTTTTTTAATTGAAGCAAATTTTGATGCAGATTCTTTGCTCCTTAAATTCCACTATTTCAACGGGAGAAGAAAATTGGCGAACCACTAAAACACGAGCTTACAAAAATGCACATAACCCAAGAGCGCAGCCGCTCAGCTTACCAGCTGTTGGCATACTAATCTGAAACGGGTACTGTGCGCCCATAATAGCAGCTGAAGGCAGTACTGAAACGAGTTAGCGCGCGTAATTCAAATTTCGAACTAAGCATGTTAAAGGATTGATTTAATGGACTGTAGTTATTACTGAATAATTACTTTTGTGACATGATTAAGTGAATCACAAAGACTTTTTCTTCGTACTTTTAAATTTCTTTTTAGGCTTTGTGGATAGTCATCGCATCTCATCGAAAAAAAAAAAAAAAAATCGGGTGTGGCTGTGTTGGAGCACGGCCGGAGGGGTTACTTGAATACGTCACGCCAGTAGATTATATGTGTTGGGAAGTGTAAATAAATAAAAACAAGTTTAATAATCGATTATTTATCATAAGTCTATGGTAAGAGATGTAAGATACAAACGGTAGACAAGATACATCCAAGTTTCTGGCGAAAGTCAAATCAATTTAGTGTTACTTAGCGTGGTTGCCGTGGTCTGAACGTAAGTGAGATTAAACTCGCGTTCCATAAAGTCCTGCAGTGATCTTTTTTGTGACACATCGACATTGAAGTCACCGGTGATGATGATGATGGCGGTATGCAGGTTTGGCTTAACCAGCATCGGCAAGTGGTGTTTCTTCATTCTCTCGTATTCGTCGCGTATCTCCTTGACAGTGGGTGGTGAATTTCCGTAACCGTGATAAACTTTATAATCCTCTCTCTTTAGTCAATTACAGCCCGTTGATAGAAATGACTCTGCTCAGTGCAACGTACACCAGTTGATTTTGTGGAGACTTGTCGTACTGAAACACGACTCGATCGAAAATGTCCCGTTGAGATTTGTGAATCGTTATGGCACAAGCGGGCTCGCCGACCTCCAATGCTCTTCCATTGTCACCGATCTTCCGAAATCCACATCCATTTCGTTCAATCCATCTTCCGAAGCCGTGGCATAGTCGCTTACGTCATTTACCCGCGCGCTGCGCCGCTTCCCATTTTGTGTATGATCCGCCACTTCTCGGAAACTTCCACTCAGTATAAATTCGCACTCTGTCGTGATACGACGCTCGTTTTAGTGTCAATCAACAGCTCTCGTCGAGATCTATCGATTTAACACACAATTCTTAAATTTCAATACAGTATTAGTGAAGAAAATGTCGATTGAAGTTGAAAAATTTTAGAAATTTCCCAATGTCCGCCTATACTCGCCGGAAAGCCAGCCAGAAATATGCCGAACGCATATGACGGGAAAGAGCAGCTAGTCAGCTTTCCAATAATATCTCAATGTCTGGGTCGGAACGAATAAGGAAGTATCGTTCCGACCCAGACATTGAGATATTATTGGAAAGCTGACGAGCTGCTCTTTCCCGTCATATGCGTTCGGCATATTTCTGGCTGGCTTTCCGGCGAGTATAGGCGGACATTGGGAAATTTCTAAAATTTTTCAACTTCAATCGACATTTTCTTCACTAATACTGTATTGAAATTTAAGAATTGTGTGTTAAATCGATAGATCTCGACGAGAGCTGTTGATTGACACTAAAACGAGCGTCGTATCACGACAGAGTGCGAATTTATACTGAGTGGAAGTTTCCGAGAAGTGGCGGATCATACACAAAATGGCGGAGCCCCCACTGCCACCCGCGGGGCGCTATCTGATGGTCATTGACGAATCTTTATTCCCTCCGCTATCGAATAATATAAGTTTGGTTTGGCTATCTTTAATACTTTAGAAATTATTAAGCCAAACTTTATCGAATGATTTCGTTACACTCAACGTTTCGTCCCATACCCCCTAGTGCTGTTCTGAATTTTAAAAAAAATCATTACATTGTAATTTTGCCTTCCTTTAGGACGATATTTCTTTTTGGTCATGTTCCCAAATATTTTTATGCTGCCAGTTGTATCACTACACTAAATGAAGTGTTACTTGATAACCTCCTTCTGTAATGTCTTGTCTTAAGCTTTTCGCGAACTATTGAAGTTATTTAGCTGTAGACTTCCCAACCGCCACAGTTTCGTGGATAAGGTGGTTGGCCCTATGCCTCGCGGTGTGTCCTACGTCTAGATGCGTGTGTTCACTGGGCCGGTTGCCTGTTCGGGGTGACAAAACACCGAGTTTTCGGGCGAAAAAAATCCTACCGCCGTCTGAGACCGGCTAACTCACCTTTGGTAAAAAGTGACCAGATAAGGGTTCCTCATTTTACAGACGGGAATCGAACCCAGGTCTTTCCGACCAAAGGGCTTAGTCTATACTGAATGAGCTACGGAGGCTCCCCTCCTATAATACGGAGCAAAAAATGTGTCAATATTTTGCTGTTTAAGAACAAATCGATTTCAGGTCAATCTAACAATGCATTTATGGGCAATCAAATTACTATAAAGTAGCATTTATGACAAAGGGCAACAGTGCAACTCTAAACGGCTAGTGCCTTATAATGAGGTAAGTTGATACATTCGGTCATTCGCTGTATTGTGTAATCATCGTATCAGCTTTCTGCTGCATACAATGATCAACAGTCAAAGTGTTCATAGCATAAATAAAAAGAAAAACTAATTTCTTAAAAATTTACTACCAGCACAGATTTAAAAAGATGAAAAGTAATCAATGCAACTACGAGATTTATTACCTAATGTAGCAAACGTAAACAAGATTACTATTATGAAATAATTCTAGTTACAAGTTTCGCATTTTTTTTTTTTTTTTTGCAAAATGTAAACAAAAACTTCGTGCATTGAAAATTAAGCTGCATCATAAGTATCGATTTTTGGAAAATGAACTATTACTCATTAGTAGATTTAAAGGAAGTCTGCAAATATTAATTTATCCAATTTGTAATGCAATATTGAGTTATAAATATAAATTAGTACATTTAATAGCGACTTATTAATCACTAGTATTAGTTGTCGTGTAATGATTAATCATTTATGTCCTGAATTATTGTGCATGAATTGAAAACCGATTTTCACCAAAAGGTTGATGGTTTATGAGTGTCGGAGTTGAAATATCTATAAATCGTGCATTTAAAAACAAGCATATATATATATATATATATATATATATATATATATATATATATTACTGTTCAATAGAATGCGCACTTAGTTTGGGAAACAACCATAGCTGAAGAATATAATTTGCTTAGTAAGCGATGTCCACGGCTTTCTCGCTGAGATAAAGGTTCTGGGTTTTAATCCAGATTTCTTCTCTCCCCCACTCATTAACACATTTCAGTGTTAAGTGCAACTGACATTCAAAGATAATGAAACATCAGACGGCAAGTTTAAATAACCAACATATGCAATCAAATGTAAATATTAGCTATTCGTACAATTATTTTGTATATTAGTAATAAGCGCGAAATGTATAACGTTCGGAGATGTAAATTCCATGTCACTATATTGATGAACGATAAAAGAAGTACCTCAATTTCGCATTTAATGTTAGAACAATGACGTGATTCACAATTCCGGAGTATTCACCATCGTATTGCATAAGAAGACAAAATGTGACGTGCCAAATGAGTAGCAACGAGTCTCTTAACAACATTCCCCCCCCCCCCGCAAATAATTCTGCATATTTTGCAAGTTCCTTATATTTTAAATTATTTAAAATATAAGGAACTACGTCCCGAGTTTTCTCCATCATCCAATCTAGGTATTTAACTATGAGTCCTTTAGCTCAATAAAGTTGAAATTTAAAAATAGCAAACCAAAGATCCTAAGCAATTTTATTCGCATGACAAAACTGAAAGATATGACTATGCAAAACACAAGCATAATAGAAACAGAGTTAAAGAAAATACCCTTTGACAGTGTAGAAAATGCATGAAGGAAAAAAAAAACACCTGGAACAATTAGAGAAAATAACAGGATAACCACAGAAATTTCGGAAAGAAATCTTACAAGAAAAAAAGCTGCAAAAATACTTTGAACAGAGAAAATAACCAACATTATAAACGACTGAAAAACAAAATAGATAAAATATGCAGATCAGGAAGAAAAACTAAAAATGTGTGAAGAAGCCTATAAAAAGTATCATAGCAAGACTATATATAAATTAGAAAAGAATTTTTAAAAATCGCCCCAAAACAGACCACCAAAAATTATTTTAAAACTAACAATTCAAATGACTAAAAATAGAAAATAATATTACCAGATACTTTTCCAGAGGGACGAAGACTGGAAAAACACAAATGACAAGAAAGAAAGAAAAAGCACCATCTGTAATAAAAGAAGAAGTTTTGAATGCAATAAACCAAATGAAATTGTCTAAGTCACATTTCCAAAAACAGACATAAACGAAGGTGTGAAAATTTTAGACCCAGAGCATTGCTAAATCATAAGTTTAAAACAGAATCCAAACTTTAATGAATTAGACGGTAGGAGAAGATCAAGTAGGATTCTGACCTAGGAAGTCTATTCTAGATGATATTTTACAATTAATAGCCTGCGTGAAAAGTACTGGGCATACAACTTACCTATATACTGCAGTTTTGACTTCAAATTTTGATTCCATTAACAGGAAAATTATGAATGTCTTAAAATCTATGACATTAGATTCAAAAACACAAGTCTTTATTAATAATTATTATAAAGATATCAAACCAATTGTCAAATTTAATGAAATAAAAACAGACAAATTCAAAGTAGAAAAAGGAATCAGCCAGGGTTGCCTACTGTCACCAAATTTTGCTCTCTATCTC
This sequence comes from Typopeltis vanoorti, assembly GCF_054136105.1. Lineage (NCBI taxonomy): Eukaryota > Metazoa > Arthropoda > Arachnida > Uropygi > Thelyphonidae > Typopeltis > Typopeltis vanoorti. Next base: position 100,044,486 of record NC_143563.1, on the reverse strand, counting down.
GAAAAATTATGCAAAACCGTGACTGAAGAACCAACTCGACAAATAAATGGCACGAATATCAACCACATTAAATATGCTAACAGTATCATTATTATTGAAAAATCTAAATTGAAAAACACAATTTTAAATTACGAGTGTAAACTTTTGGAATGAGAAGCAATCTAAATACAACTAAAACAATGACCATAAGAAGAGATGAGGAAAAATTTCCAATAAACTTAGAAATATTACTCTATACTGTACTTGAACAGGTAAAGGAATTTACACAGTTTTGCAGTCTCATTACTCATAATCTCGACAACGCAACTCCACCTTTGCTACGCGTTGCCCCTGTCATGAAAGGTTTGCTTACCCTTGGATCCGCCGAAACTTTTATAGTTTCTATATTCGGCATGAAACTCTTGTAGTTTCTCTATTCGGCTTTGAAATGATGTTGGATTCAATATCCACTTAATTTGAATAATTTTGCATCGTCAAAGTGAAGCCTTTTGGCTCTCTTTTTCAGTTAATCACTGGTTACCAAATGTTAAATTCATATATTACAATTTTAGAATTCTAAAAAAAATCACCTAATCAGAATTTCGACTAAATGATCAGATTCGATGTTTTGCAATTTACGTTTAAAACATTATATATTAAAAAACAAATTCTGCTGGAGTTTGTCAAGTCGTCCAGTTTTATATAACATACTGGAGGAGCCAAATGCTTGCATGCTCATAATAAACTTCACCATGTTTTCTCTCTTAATGAGCGAATGAACCATCAAATCCACAGGATCTTCCTTACAATCTGTTCATGAAAATATACCTTTAGCCTTTTAAAATGCATTTATGGCTTGTAGATGGTCAATACTTTTAATTAGAAAAAACAATTTTCAATGACAAAATTTGTAATTTTGGCTTCCTTTAGGAAGCCAAATTACGATGCTTTATTTCTGATATGCGACTTACTTAAATTAAAGGGGAAAAGTCATGTTTATAGCTCTGATAAAATGCATTGGAGATACTGTACTTGAAGTTCAAAATTAATTTAATTCTAATAAACATTTATGGGCAATCGATTTGAGTATGGTTCTCCAATTCCATTATTATTATGAAAGGTCTTTATGACAAACTGCAATAATTAACTCTGAACAGCTGGACAACGATTATTATTGCAATTAGGTACGTTTATCCCTTTAGTTATTAAATATTGCGCAACATCATCGCATCGCATTTCTGCTGTATACACCACACACCACTGGAATTATTAATAGCAGAAGAAAAAATTACTTTCCTGAAAAAAGTAACTAATGCCATGAAATAATTATAAAGTAATTCCAGCTATAAATTTTTTTTTCAGCGAAAGGTACGCAGAAAATTCTTACATTCAAAATAAGCTGCACCATAAGTATCGATTATTTGGTAAATGAACTATTACTCATAAGCAGATTTAAAGGAAGCAGCCTGTCTTGTCTTATTACTGATGTGCAGGAAAGTGTTATCACCAATTTGTAATATCAAATTATCAGACGAATTTTAATCTGACTTGCTTTTAGTATGACTCTTAGTAGTTGTAATGTAATGATTATTCATTTATGCCCTGAATGATTGCAAGTATACTGAAACCCAATTGTCACCAAAAGGTTAATTGTGGGTCAGTTCCTCGGAGTTGAAATATCTATAAGCGGTTAAAAAGAAGTTACAAACAACTATCGATTATGCCCATGACACATGGTCTAAAACTCATTTTATATAGAGGACTCATCGAGATTATTCGTAACTGAATAGGTGGCAAAATAAGATTCATAAATGCATATATCAATGCTCTGCTAAATATCATTTTATCAATAAACTTCTACTCTTGTATGATCTGATTGATTCTACTGATGATTAACACAGCGTGTTTCTTTCAGCGCTCAACTTGCCTCATTCTGTCCAGTATTTGTTTGGTATTGACCATGCCTCTGATCCATATAGCATAACCGGAATAACGAACTGGTTGAAAAGTCTGTTCTATTCTATTCCTTAAGAAGTCAAAGTGCCAAGGAACCATTACCGAAAATAAGGTAACTTTCAAGATACACAGAAATAGAGACTTCATAAGATAACTACATCTTACTAATTTCCCATGTACTCATTCAACCATTTCTAGTGTTGTTTCTAGTTTAACCATTAGTAAACGCTAAACCTCAATGTCACTGTCTTAGTGCTTTTTTTAATCACTGTATGGATTTATCAGTTGGTCATAATACTGAACTAGCATCAGGTGTCATTCTCTTCATGTAACAATAACACGAGGTACTTTAAATGTTGAAACAAACATACTGAGAGACAAATAGCGTGTGTTAGTGCTTAAATTCAGAAATCATTTTAACGTTGGACTATAAAGAACCATAAATAAACTTTATGAAAGTATATTACCCCTCTTCTCCCCCCCCCTCTTTCTGACAGCGACATCTCAGAAAAGTATTATATAACAGAACTAATAGCTTAAGAGCAAACCTTTGCTCTCCCCGAGAAAGATCTAGGGTTAAATACCGTCAAAGGTATTTATAAAGTTATTCCTGCCTTTTTTTGCTCGGTTCAGGGAGGTTTCCGCCGAGTACTCCGTTTTTCCTTCACAGACAAACTGATCACTGTATACGGGAGGGTCACAAACAGCTCTCTATGATTTCTTGAAAAATCAATACACCAAGAAATTCCAAGACAGTTCCTTTCGGTCTTATTCTAGATAAATAATATCAAATCCAGATTATTAACGATAATTACACTACGTAGCTCGTTATTCATTCCCAGTAACTAGGCAAGCAGAAATTCGATACATCATAAAGGTTGCTGATTAACACAAGCCGGTGATTTTTTTATCCAGATCATTATTAATTGAAATGCAAGCTTTACATCGTACCTAACATTCATGAATTTTTTTGTGCTGTTTTTCTCTCGTTAGAACAAAGAAGAAATACTCTTGCATGATATATACATCTGCAAACTATATTTAATTAAATGACAGTCGAAAACGTGATTTTTAAAAACGATATATTTTTTCACGAAAGGAATTCGTAAAACAATCACTAAATTTTACAATGATGAGAAAAGCTTTTACTCATATCAAATATGAGAAAAAAGCTTTTCTCATCCTTTAAGTACGAAATATAATACAAATATAAACAGTTCATTTAAAAACGAACTAGTAGTGTAGTCCATTTTTAAATGAATGCCGAGGCATGCAGTTGACAGAGAATTGTATAATTATAAAACAAATCATAACTTTGATTACTATTAAAATATTCTTTATGGAAGTTATATAAATTAATGGTACTGCTTACATTATTTTAATTGAATAGAATCCAGCTAAAGTTTGCGAACAAAATAATTGCTCTGTCCTCATCTCAAAACAAAAATTAATTCATAAACAGAGCTCAAAAATTTTTATATTGTTATCTGATAATAGCAGTAGCTAATTAACTCATAATGTCACGTTCCCTAACATTCGATGGCGGAAAGACAAGAAGAATATGAAAACATTGACCACGAGACTTTTCCGGCATTTTATATGATACCATTAAAAAAATAAACAAACGCATACAATATTCTTGTTTGACAAACTAAAATGTGATCTGGAATGTTGTGACGTCCATTCTTACAAAAAATAAAAATACTGAGGAAACCAAATCCATGCATACTCAGAGTAACATTTAGCATACGTCCTTCATTAATGAACAAATGAGTTTCTTCTTCTTTCCCATCTATTCATGCAAAATAGATCCGATTTTTCGTCGCACTTTTAAAATAATTTTGAGGTCTTGTGAAGAGTCGCTACCAATCATCGACAATTTTTTTTTACGACATCGTAGTTTTCTCTTCCTGTTCTTCGCGACTAAAAAGAATAAGTTTCTTTTTAGTCGCATTCTCACACTATCTTCTGCTGATAGTTGTAAGCAGAAGTGACGTAAAATGTTGTTTTATAAACTCCTATAGTGCGGAGCAAAAAAAAATGTTGAGATTTTGCTCTTAAAGAGCAAAACAATTTTACTTCAATCTAATAATGCATTTATGGGCATTAGATTGATTGATTCATTCATTATGGTTCTGCAATGCAATTACCATAAAGCAGCATTTTATGATAAAAGTTCAACAGTTAAGTGACTATTACAATGTAAGTTGATCCATTGTCATTCGTAATACTACGCAATCATCGTAACAGCTGTCTGTTGTATAAAAATACAACAGTCAATATATTAATAGCATAAATCAATAAATAATAAAGCAAAAGAAAAGTCATTCATTAAAAGTTCACTACAGCCACGAAATTAAAAGATGAAAAGTAATAATCGTAACTATGATATTAAATCCTAATGAAGTATACGTAAACATCAACATTACGAAACCATTCTGCTACTCATCGTGTATAATGATAATTAAAATATTTTACCTACAGGTTTTACACTAATTTTTTTCTTTCTTTTTACTTTTTTTCCCGCAAAATGTAAACAAACTACTTGCATTCAAAAATAAGCTGCACCATAGGTATCGATTTTAGTTTAAGAAGTCTAATCTAATTAGTGATGTGCATGAAAATATTTCATCTAATTTATAATGCACAGATAATCACGTAATTTTAATAGCGACTTTTCTAATCACTTATATTAGCTGTAACGTAAGGATTATTCATTTATGTCCTGAATTATTGCACTAAACTGAAACCCGATTGTCTGCTCACTTTCTCGGAGTTGAAATGTCCATATGGGTGCAGTTAAAAGTAGTTACAAATAAATGCTGATTATGCCTTTCATACATGACTGGGAAATCCTTTTAAATGGAGCACCCATCGAGATTATTCCTAACTGAATAAATAGTAAAAGAAGAATCATAAATACGTATTTTAGCAGCACAAATTACTAACTGTTTAAAAACCTTCTCAGTACTAGTAGGGGTGGCACTTCTCACAAGATCAAGGATAAGGTAAGGAATCGTAACGTGATTAGTTGTTCATATGATGACGTCATTGTGCGTGATGTCATGACTTTGGAATGGTTGGAATTTCTCTGGGGGGGGGTGTCCGTTACGTCAGTTCTCGTGTTTTGGTTAGCGTATGGCATTGTGGGTGATGGTTTGAGATAAGGATTCGTGTTGTGATTGGTGGGGCAGTTTGAACAAGATCAAGATAAGATAAGATAAGATAAGGAATCGTGTCGTGGTGTCTGTTGTTATCAGATGAAGATAAGTGACGTCATTTGTTAGTTGTAAATAAGTGACGTTATTGTTTTGAATGGAAAAGGAAGATGTATTAGTGGATAAGGATTCATGTTGCGATTGGTGGGGCACTTTGAACAAGATAAGATAAAGAATCATGTCGTGGATGTGTGTGTTGTCATCAGATGAAGATAGGTGACACAGTTTGTTAGTTGTAAATAAGTGACGTTATTGATTTCAATGGAAAAGGAAGATATATTATTGGATAAGGATTCGTGGCATGATTGGTGGAACACTATGAACAAAATAGGGATAGGGTGAATGAGGGAAGCGACATCCGTGTCGTATTGTGTGCTGTTATGAGTTGTAGATAAGTAAATGGTTTGCGTACGGCATTATGGGTGATGGATAGTGATAAGATAGAGTTTGAAATTCGCTGGGGCCCCCCCTTCTGTCAGGAACATCACATGGTGTGATTGGTTCACCTATAGCATTGTGGGTTTTTTAGAGATAAGGAATCTTGACATTATGTGTTTGGAAATTTCTGGGGAACATACATCTCTGTGACATCATGTGGTCTTTTGGTTTGCCTATGGAATTGTGGGCAATGTTTTTGAGATAAGATATCTTAGAATTTTCCCAGGGTGACAAACATCTGTCATTGTCATCAAGTTTTGTCTTTGGATGTCTATAGATGGCAGTACTAATTTTCCAATACAGTTTGGGGTATTTCTTTCCTGTTAAAAGAATATGGGAATTCATAGAGTACAGTCTAGATCAGAGGTTCCCAACCTTTTTGTTTCCTAGAGCACATTCTGAAATACCGGTAGGGCGACGGGCACCATCTATTTTTTCGAGCAAATTTTTTGAATTCGTTTGTTAAATGAATACATAAATACATACAAAGTTTACATTATAATCAAATATTTTATTATTTAAAAGTTTACATTATATAAAAATTTACATATATATATATATATATATTTAAGTTAGTGTGATCTTTGGCATTCCATTTCATTGGCCAGTGTTTCATAATAGGAGAATATGATGATATCCCAGTTCTTAAACTGGAATGAACAACTTCAAATGTGCATCTACTTTATATTGTATGCGTTTAATACTAGTCATGGGTCATACAGCATGCCATGAATTGCTGCGTGATTACTTCAAACTATACGGCACACGGTTAAACAGTGGTGGGCACACACAAATTGGTCAATGGGCGCCATGGTGCCCATGGGCATAGGGTTGGGAACCCCTGGTCTAGATGGTGGTAGAGTTTAGGCTTTTCTGAATAATTTAATTTATAGTGGTGTCCCTCAAAGACACACTTTTTTTTTCTCATATGCAAAACTCATCTGAATATTTTGATTTGTCTACATTAAGATCTTAAACATCATTACTTTTTAATTAAAGTTATATTTTTTTATAAAATGTTTTGACTATTGGTATTTTTAGTTTACAATCAAGAGAAAAACCAAAAAGTATTTCAAAAAATAAATTAAAATAATCGTTGACTTAAATGGATTACAACAACTTTTGAATGTAGTCTAGAACTTCTAATGATAATTTAAATTACTTACAGTCTTTCCAGAATGGCTCTTCTTAATGCGAATAGATATTCCAAAATAGTTGAATTTTATATACACAGCACAACACACACAAATCACATGAGTTGACAGAACAATATTTCTGTCAACTCATGTGATTTGACAGAAAAGCTAGTTTAACCATATATTCACAGCACAAAACATAAACAGAAGGTCTGAAACTGCAGGCAAAGCTTTTTTCCTTATAGTTACTGTACGTTTAGTGTTCTGTCCAAAATGACATTTTAGCACATTTGCATCATGTTCATTTATCTTGAAGATGACCGACTCATTTCTGCCCTCTTTCAGACTATGGAAACATTAATTAGAAACAAACGTCTAAACTAATCACTTCCTTTCACAGACATATTGCAGTTTTCTTCAAAGGTAAAATTTTCCCAGGGGTGTGTGTTTCTCATGATTTCTGCTTTGATTAAATATTTTAGAGGTGATACACGATTTGTTTACACTAGTGTTGGGAACCAAAGGTTTGAAATTTGGCCTCATATGATCGATGAGAACCAAGTTATTCAATGGCTCGTGTTCTCATGTTATAAATGTATATTTTATATTGCTCAAATATTAAATCACCAAATGCTTAGGCACACTTTAATTCGAAAGCTCTTAACTCAAGTAACTGAAATTTATTTATTTTCTTTCTTTAGCATTAGTAAGTTTAAGTAGCGAAAATGAGACAAACAAGGTTTTTTCGCATTCCTAACTAAACAAAAATTAAAACATTAAACTTAACAAAGTGTCCGAAAGCAGGGTTACCATATTTCTCGAAAACAATATGCAACAATGTCAACCATAAAAAATAAAATAAAAGAAAGAAATAAAGAAAAATTGTAAAGAAAAATAAAATTTTACCTTCAAATAAATATTTATGATCACAGCAAGCAAGAAATTCATCCGCTTTTCAAAGTTTTGAAATTCATTATCATGTTGTCAAAAATAAAAATAAGGAAAGGAAAATTTTTTATATTCACAGCAAGCAAGAAATTCATCCGCTTTTCAAAGTTTTGGAATTCCTACCCGTATTCTTTTCATCATTTGGTACCATTTTAAATCAAAAACAGGTCTGACTATTAAGTTCGTTAATGTTTTTTTATTTTTTTCTCTTCCTTTCTTTCTAAAACGGTGACATCTGAAAAAAGTATTATCAAAAGAATCTACGGACAATAATGTAATCCAAATCCGAAGCACTATTTTAAAAATTTCATTTCAAACAGGATGAGGAGAAAGCAGTGGAAACCAAAGTAACAGAATTGTTGAGAACATGCCTGTTGGGTAAACCTAATTGAGCAATTTTTGATTTTTGCATGATGATTCACTTGTTATCTGCACGCTATGATACCTTTTTATTTTCTACAGCAATCTTTGTAAAGAATTTTAGTAACTTGATGGGTTAAAATATCTAATGTCTCTGTAAATAACCAAATTCTAACAGTCATATTGTTAGAATTTGGTATGACTGTTTTTTCTAGTCTGGTGAAGGCATTTACAGATATAGTAACAAAATTGTCACTTCCCAGCTCATTTGCATTTTATTCACAAAACTACAATTCTGCTATTTTGGTCTCTGTTTTTAATTCCCTCAACACCAGAATTTATGGCTGGTAAATTTTGTGGAATAAGTTTCGACTCGCACTGAAGTCACTTAATTTTATCTGCACGCTACGATACCTATTTTCTACAACCATCTTTTTAAGAGTTTTAGTAACGTGTTGAGTTAAAATATTTACTGTCTCTCTATAAAATACCCAAATTCTTACAGTCGTACTTTTAGTATGACTGTTTTTTTACAGTCTGGTGGAGGTATTGACAGATATAGTAACAAAATTGTGAATTTTCAGGTGAAATCTTCTCCATTAAAATTCTGGTTATTAATTTAATACCCAATTCCTTTTGCTGCCAAGAGTTGACACAATTTCTTGAAATATTTGAGGGCTGGCATGAATGAATAAGACTTAATTCACTGAATTGATTTTCAAAAAAAAAAAAGTCTGGTTAGTTTGTGGCATGAAATTTCACAAGAAAAAAAATTGTCTTACTTAACTTTGTATAACACATCAATGAAAACCAATTTGTTCATTTAAATTTACACATTTTATTTGAGTGAAATATTATTTACAAAGTGTATTTACTGAATCTATCATACAGAAAATAAAGTGAAAAATACAATCTATTATTTCTTCCTCAATCTGCTTATTGTTAAATTTGCAATGTTGTTCAAAGGTTCTTCCTATGCTTGCGGAATTGCCATCATGTAGCTTTCGACAAAGTGCCTCTCATTTGCAACTTTATTTTCATTATTTGATCATTGAGAATTTGTTACTGTAAAATTGATGTTTACAGATAACTCAAGCAATGTCAAATAGGTAGCATTAGACAATTTTTTAAAATTAAATACCAGATATCAGTTTCCTCACCTTCCCCCCCCCACACATTCCTTGCATTAATTTCACAGTAGTGATTTTTTTACAATAATTAAACAAAATTGCATTAAGGTATAAAGTTATGGATTTAAATATCAAATTCTAAACTGAATACCTGAGTAAAAATTTTGCTGTGGAAAACACAACGACAACACACATCTTTGTTCATTTAAGTTTTATAAATGTATATTTTATTTGGATAAAGTACCCATATTTTTTTCCTCCAACATTATCAGTCTCAGTTAGAGGTAACATCCCTAAAAGATATCTGCAAATGATGAGCTCGCTCATCTCCACTAGGCTGAGCAGACATCTTCTGGAGGAGAGGGGGAGGTGGGGGTTTGAGGACAGGGTGGGGGACCTGCCACCCTCTTGACTACCCTTTCACTTCCACCACCTAATGCTATTCCCCCCCCCATCCCAACAATTTCGGGCATATGAGTAAGTTAACTAGTCACATGGTCTAACATCGAAAACACTGAGGATAAAAATACTTAACATAATAAGGATAAATAATATAGAATACCATTCGAGAGACAGAGATAAGGTTTGCCCTATGATGTCACAAAGTAACTTAAGTCGCATCAACATTATATCCAACAGCATGTAGAAATATGTCCATGAATCATCTGCACGAAAGTTTCATTTGGAAGGAATGGTCAGCGTTCAGGGTCAGGTAAACAGTACTATAAGGAAAAACAAATGAGTCAAGTGTCTTTGCAGTTACGGCAATTCGTTCATCCAGTGCAGCTATCGTATTGTGTTGTGGTGATTGGTATCCAGGAAAGTAAAGTAAAATAATGGGTGAGCCACAAAAGTCATTGAAATTTTCTTTCTTCAGGAAAATAGCACGACACAAAACTCTTCACATATCTCTAAAAGGATAGAAACCTGATGTTATTTTAGAAGATACATACATTGTGATGTATTTATCCAGAATCACTTGTTAAAAGTTATGCAGAAAGTGTTCTGATATCCTCAGCTACTTTCAAAGAAGAGTTGACTATGAAATGGATCTCGGTGACTTATATTCTGAAATGCCAAGATGGGGAACTAATGCATGATGATCCAAGAGCTGGTGGATATAAAATTTTCTCTATTAGTTGTGAAGAAGCTGAGAGATTTTCACCAAAAATGTATGACATTGATAATCATTTACTATTTTTGAAAACTGAATTACCACCAATTCATATCATGGGGAAAATTATCGCTAATCATAAAATTCATCAATGGTAAAATTAGACCTTAAAGGTTTTATTCAATTCGATGAATCTTTATTTTGGGATATTTACTAACATTTTACAAAATTGCTTGTGTATATCTGGTGACAAAAGAATATGCAGAAAGCTTAACGAGGCATGGTGTCATTTCCGGATTGACGCAACATCAAATGTATGGAGCAGTACTATGGTATCTGATCTAAAATCTCTTTTGCATGACCAACTATTTTGATGTAATGTAACCAAGAAATAGTGAGTAACGAACATTTTCTTTATTGAAATCTTTGGAAAATATTAAGAGTGTTAACTAAATATTGTGTAATATTTTTAGGTAATTACAAGTTTCAAATTTTTTCTTTGTGAATAATAATATTTCAGGAAAATAAAATATGTATTTGTAAAACTTAAATGAACAAAGATGTGTGTGTGTGTGTGTGTGTGTTGTGTTTTCCACTGAAATTTTTACTCAGTTATTCAATTTAGAATTTGATATTTAAATCCATAACTTTATACCTTAATGCAATTCTGTTTAATTATTGTAAAAAAAATCACTACTGTGAAATTAATGCAAGGAATGTGTGATGGGAAGGTGAGGAAACTGATATCTGGTATTTAATTATTTTAAAAAATTGTCTAATGCTACCTATTTGACATTGCTTGAGTTATCTGTAAACATTTCGTTCAAATACTCGAAAATTCGGCCTGTTTGAATTTGGTGGTTTTACAGAGAGACAGCACATAATTTAACCCAAAAACGTGAATTAAACTCTTAATAAAGTTTGGTATAGAAAAAGGTTTATACTTTCCAGATAATACAAATTTATCTTTCCCACACAAAGTAAGATAAAAACACATTAACGGTATATCTAGTAGCATGCAAAAACATGTCGTTGAGTCATCTGTGTGAAAAGTTCATTTTTGAAGGAATGATCAAGATAGGATAGGGTAAATAGTACTATAAATAAAGAAAAACAAACAAGTCGAGTGATTTTGGACTTAAGGCAATCGTTCATCCACTGCTGCTGCTGTATTGTGTTGTGGTGTTTTGTGTCTCCAGTAACATAAAAATAATGTGCGAGTCACAAAATTCTTTGAAAGTTTCTTTGTGAAAAGTTCAAATTGTTTAGAATTTTGTAACAGAAAGTTAACATAAAAAATAAGATCAGAACTAATAATCAGTGAAATAATAATAATAAATAACTATTTATTCGTGGTGCCAAATGAAGTAATGTAAGAAGAAGAAGAATTGAAATGGGTGAAAGATACGAATTTTCAGTAATCATTAGTATAATTGATGTACAATTTCTTTTGAGTAGAAGTTCAAATTTATTTCCTAAAGAAATTTGTATTTCTGATGGAATTATTGTGATATATTCATTGACAAAATTGCCATGTATTTGGAATGAATTACCTGAAAGAGTTAAAAAAAAAAAAAAAAAAAAAAAAAAAACAGAATTCTTGGTTAATAAAATATAATCAGGTGAAGTGGGAAATTGGTTCACTATCTCTGGACAAAATAAGAAATTCGATAATAGAATCAACATGCAAATATCAAATATTGCTTGCCAAAGGAAGAGAAAAATCAAAAACATTAACAAAGTTAATAAGGAGACCTGTTCTTAATTTAATGAAATTGTATGCCCAAAACGTGAAAACATAACGTGTACATTTATATGTTTTTAGAAACAGCAATAGGGTTTGTGCATTTAACAATGCTCAAAAATATATGTATTGGTTTAAAAAAATAAACATGCAACCCACAATTTTACAGTAACAAATTCCCAACGATCAAATAATGAAAATAAAGTTTCAAATGAGAGTCAACTTATCGAAAACTACATGATGGCAATTCCGCAAGCATGGGAAGAACCTTTGAACAACATCGCAAATTTAACAATTAAGCAGATTGAGGAAGAAAAAATAGATTGCATTTTTCACTTTATTTATTTTCTGTATGATTCAGTAAATACACTTTGTAAATAATATTTCACTCAAATAAAATGTGTGAATTTAAATGAACAAATTGGTTTTCATTGATGTGTTATACAAATTTAAGTAAGACAATTTTTTTTCTTGTGAAATTTCATGCCACAAACAACTAATCAGACTTTTTTTTTTTTGAAAATCAATTCAGTGAATTGAGTCTTATTCGTTCATGCCAGCCCTCAAATATTTCAAGAAATTGTGTCAACTCTTGGCAGCAAAAGGAATTGGGTATTAAATTAATAACCAGAATTTTAATGGAGAAGATTTCACCTGAAAATTCACAATTTTGTTACTATATCTGTCAATACCTCCACCAGACTGTAAAAAACAGTCATACTAAAAGTACGACTGTAAGAATTTGGGTATTTTATAGAGAGACAGTAAATATTTTAACCCAACACGTTACTAAAACTCTTAAAAAGATGGTTGTAGAAAATAGGTATCGTAGCATGCAGATAAAATTAAGTGACTTCAGTGCGAGTCGAAACTTATTCCACAAAATTTACCAGCCATAAATTCTAGTGTTGAGGGAATTAAAAACAGAGATCAAAATAGCAGAATTGTAGTTTTTTGAATAAAATACAAATGAGCTGGGAAGTGACAATTTTGTTACTATATCTGTAAATTCCTTCACCAGACTAGAAAAAACAGTCGTACCAAATTCTAACAATATGACTGTTAGAATTTGGTTATTTACAGAGAGACATTAGATATTTTAACCCATCAAGTTACTAAAATTCTTTACAAAGATTGCTGTAGAAAATAAAAAGGTATCATAGCGTGCAGATAACAAGTGAATCATCATGCAAAAATCAAAAATTGCTCAATTAGGTTTACCCAACAGGCATGTTCTCAACAATTCTGTTACTTTGGTTTCCACTGCTTTCTCCTCATCCTGTTTGAAATGAAATTTTTAAAATAGTGCTTCGGGATTTGGATTACATTATTGTCCGTAGATTCTTTTGATAATACTTTTCTCAGATGTCACAGTTTTAGAAAGAAAGGAAGAGAAAAAAATCAAAAAACATTAACCAACTTAATAGTCAGACCTGTTTTTGATTTAAAATGATACCAAATGATGAAAAGAATACGGGTATGAATTTCAAAACTTTGAAAAGCGGATGAATTTCTTGCTTGCTGTGATCATAAATATTTATTTGAAGGTAAAATTTTATTTTGCTTTACAATTTTTCTTTTATTTTATTTTTTATGGTTGACATTGTTGCATATTGTTTTCAAGAAATATGGTAACCCTGCTTTCGGACACTTTGTTAAGTTTAATGTTTTAATTTTTGTTTAGTTAGGAATGCGAAAAAACCTTGTTTGTCTCATTTTCGCTACTTAAACTTACTAATGCTAAAGAAAGAAAATAAATAAATTTCAGTTACTTGAGTTAAGAGCTTTCGAATTAAAGTGTGACTAAGCATTTGGTGATTTAATATTTAAGCAATATAAAATATGCATTTGTAACATGAGAACACGAGACATTGAATAACTTGGTTCTCATCGATCACGTGAGGCTAAATTCCAAACCTTTGGTACCCAACACTAGTGTAAACAAATCGTGTATCACCTCTAAAATATTTAATCGAATCGGAAATCGTGAGAAACACGCACCCCTAGGAAAATTTTACTTTTGAAGAAAACTGCAATACGTCTGTGAAAGGAAATGATTAATTAGAAACAAATGTCTAAACTAATGTTCCATTATCTGAAAGAGAACAAAAACCAAATCAGCTGCCCCAGTCAGAAAAGTTTACAAGTAGGCTCAACAAAAAAGCAAAAAGAAATGACAGTTTAAGATAACACACATGAAAATCTATATGTGTTATGTTAAACTGTGTCATGAGATAACACATATAGATTTTCATTTGTATGGGGGAAACAAATTCACACAATTTATTTATTGATTGGAATTATATGTATTGTTTTTTTTTTTAATGTTTGTGTGTTATAGTGGGCTGTGAATCCCGTTAAGTTAAAAAAAAACACACATATCACTTGTCAGAATTCCATACTCTAACAACACCCTGAATTCCAAACAGTAAGTAACACATACTGTCAACAAAACGGCGTTTAGGGTTAAAATCTATGATGTCATTTTGGACAGAACACTAAACGTACAGTAACTATAAGGAAAAAAGTTCGACTGCAGTTTCAGACCTTCGGTTTGTGTTTTGTGCTGTGAATATATGGTTAAACTAGCTTTTGAGGTTATTTACAGAAATATTGTTCTGTCAACTCATGTGATTTGTGTGTGTTGTGCTGTGGATATAAAATTAATATATTTCAGAATTTCTATTCGCATTAAGATCCATTCTGGAAAGATTAAGTAATTTAAATTATTATTAGAAGTTCTAGAATACAAAAGTTGTTGTAATCCATTTAAGTCAACGATTATTTTAATTAATTTTTTTGAAATACCTTTTGGTTTTTCTCTTGACTGTAAACTAAAAATACCAATAGTCAAAACATTTTATAAAAAAAGATAACTTTAATTAGCAAAAGTAATGAAGTTTAGGATCTTAATGTAGACAAATCAAATTATACGGATGAGTTTTGTATATGAGTATTTCCAATATATGTACTGTATGCAAGTTCATAAGATTTTTCTTATATTTCAATATGAACTTTTAAAAAGCAAACAGGTCAATGATAATTTATAACTTATTTATGTTTGCGCACACACACACACACACACACAATTTGTAGCAGAACAACCTTCCATTTCGCTATAAAGTCGGAAAAAATCAAGGGCTCGAACGAATGCGACTGTGGGCGACCCTAGATCCAAAATGGCGGCAAGTAAACTTGCCTTCTATTTAGAGCCTTACGCGAACCAAAACACAAGAACCGATGTCACGGATACATATGCCCCCAGGTAAATTCCAAACTCATGATGTCACCATATGAACAACCAATCACGTCACGATTCCTTCTCTTATCTTGATCTTGTCAAAAGTGCTACCCCTACTACTCTTCTCCTCTTGAATATAATTTCTCATTAAAATAATAATCCAAAAAGAAAGGATCGGACAAATAGTTATTTTTTTCAGATGAGTGTGATTAAAAAATGATAAATCGTAAAGAGAGTGACCCCTTTGAGCATTTGAAATTTTAAAAGTGACCCTTTAGGAGCTTCTTTCAGCCTGTGAACCAATAAGCACAGCTTATTGGCTCACAGGCTGAAAGAATCTAAAATTTAAGTGCTATCTGCAATTATTAACGAGGTCTTATGTACAATGACGGTTTCTTGGTATAACTTCGGCTTTCTCTCGAAAATCGACACCATTAAGAGTTGGAAAAGAGGCCAAAAACAAATCAAGTTTTCGACTTTTAATCAGTACACGTGTTGGATTTTCAAATACTTGTAAGTGATAAATCTAGCACTCATCTTTCTTACAAATAATTACTCGATTACAATAATTTGAAGGAACGCCTCTGTGCTTTTTTTTAATTGTAATAGTAAGCAAAATATTAAGTATAAGGGAATAAAAAAATTGTGTGAAGAACAACGTATGAAATAAAAATGATTATAAGAACAGACAGAATACTTTAACTCTTACTGTATTATGGATAAAAACCATTTTGTTTCTAAGTAAGCGATATTTATATTCTTTGGCGAAAAACGAATATTAACCCCACTGTGCTTGTTTTTCATTTTGTGCCCCCTCGGCATTCGCTTTGCCTCAGTGCGAAAATTTTCCGGTCACCCTCATTGTACTGAACATACACCCATCGATTCGATAGAATAATTGCTTTAGTTAAATCATAAATAAATTTACCACTGACCACCATTCTTCGGCTTCTAAATACATCAAATAAACTTACTACCGTGTGAGGGTACTTAACATATTGCAAATATCACTTTTAGCAATACATCAGTCATGATTACTATGATTTTTCCCCTTTGATACAAAAGTACAGCGAGCCACTGAGGAGGTATGACAGCCCTGTTCCTACTTCACATCCCTTAGTATCATTCTACGAGATTTTACACTTTGTTTCGAGTTATCTGTAGAAGATTTTCCTCAGTTGATAGTATGGTATCCTTTTAAATTATTGTAATGAAACTGAGAAATTTGTTAAGGAGATGAATTGCTTCATATTATGGAAGTCTGCGTCAGCACCGTGTTCAATGAAAAATTAAATTTTACACTTCTCACTCAAGGGAATGTGTTTTCCTAAACAAGTTTCTGAAACTACTTTGACTAAGCACAGTGCTCATTGACAAGGTATATTAATGTCATTATAATAATGAAATCCTGCTTCGCTTTCTACTTACTAGTTTCACAATAAAAAGAGACTATGAGCTATTTCAAAGCCCCACCTCCATTCAGACATTCAGCGTGTTAAAGGTGTTCTGTTGACCAGGCTCTAGCAGGGGCACGCTAGCAATGTGTGCGACGCACACAGATGCCAGGATAGTAAAGGCGCCGAAGATTTCAGGCGAGGAGGAAATACTTAAAAAATATTCATTAATTATATCAAAATAAATTGCATTTTTGTTGAAATTTTAATTATATTTTATGGATTTGTCTTAAACAAATTATTTATAATCACTTATTTATTATTCCTTAAAATCTTATTTTATTCTGATCCTAGTTCTAACAAGTAGTTTAGCGTAAAAACTTGAACTTGCTTGAGTTTATTGTTTACAGGATGACGCGCGTTTGAATTTGTTTAATCTTGTTCACACTCGCATTTGCTCTAAACATATATAAGAAAGTCTGCTGCAGTTCAATATTCTGGGTTATCAGCAGAATATAGGCAACATCTTGCAATGTACCTGAATCGTCATGAAAAAAATTACAAATACAAAAAATGGACAGAATTAATTACATCTTTAAAAAATAAAACTTGTATTGATCATTTGCAACAAACAGTTTTAGATAATGAAAGGAAACGTTGGTATGAAGTTATAAAAAGAATAATTTTTGTACTACAGTTTTTAGGCAAACAAAATCTAGCTCTTCGTGGTAAAAGTAATAAACTTTATCGCAACAATAACGATTTTTTTAAAATGCATTGAGATGTTAGAAAAGTTTGATCCTTTCATATCGGAACACACGCGACGTGTAGCTAATGATCCTGACTTTAAAAATATGCTCTCCTATTTAGGAGATAAAATTCAAAATGAAATACTCACTTTATTGGCATCAAATATTAAAAATAACGTTTTTATAAAGTGTTTTTTTTATTGGGGGAGGGGGTATAGGGGCACCAACTAAAGTTTTGCACACAGGCGCCGGACACTACTGGAGCTCGAGACTATATATATTAGCAGATATCCCCCATTCGCGCAAATTTTAGTATTCTGTGAAATGACATCCAAAGAGTCCCGATTAGAAAATAACAAACGCAATTAGAATTAAACTTAATGTGACTGATTAATTATTCGTTCTATGGTAGAATTACTTTGCGACACTCCGTTGACTCTTCCAGAGAGATGTAAATCCTATTTCAACAGATAAACTTCGAAGATTAAGGAGTATAAACACCAATTTTGCATTTAATGTCATTGTCCTAACTTCATACAATTCTATTCTTCGAGAAGACAAAATGTTAAGTACTAAATAGCACTCAAAGAGTATATAAACAACTCTCCCTCCCTAAAACAAGGAATCTGCAGCATAAACACATATTTTATAGTATCTAAGTAAAGTTTAAATTCTGCCTGTTAGCAATATAAAGTTTCATGTTCAACTTCGAACTATTATGGAATGGAGTTATCGGTTGCTCATAATACTGAATTCTTTACCAGGTTTAGTCTCTTGAAGAATGAATTTAATGGTGGGCTACTAAGAACCAGCCGAGTGAATAGCATATCTGTTCTCCAGTCAAGAAGCTGCGGGTTCGAATCTCCTCATGACGTGGATGTTTGCGGTTGTTCTCCTAACTGCGTGGAAAGGGAATCGGCGATCCTACGACTCCAGCCAGGGCCTGGCTCCCACTGAAGAGACCTCAATAAAGTTCGAAACTAGTCTGGGTAGTGGCCCTTCCCTTAATGCATAATATTATATTAGACATATCCGCAAGGAGATGTGCTTTGCATTATGGGAGATACTGAGAGAGGAGTGTTGGTAGCTTGCTCTACCTTTGCAAGGAGTTGCCTGGTGTTGTACCACTTTACCCCAGTCCTGAAGATACTTTCAGGCGCAAACTTTGTTTGCACACACTTGGATAAAGGATTAAACTAAATTTATTATAGTCTGACCAAGTGAAAAATAAACTTTCTATGTAATAATCACTATGCAGAATATTGTTAATCAACAATTAAAATAAACAGCTGTGCTAATGTCCTTACACATTGTATGAAAAACGCTTATTATTCACCATTCGGAGAGTATTTTGCTAAAAAATCAATAATAATAATTTTATTTATTTAAATTAGTTATTTCTGATTATTCGTTTATGTAAGAAAAATGTAGCATACAGAATAAAAAGCTGATTTCTCCACAGACTTCGGAACTGAAAGTTACTCGGTGATTACTAGTTACTGTTCAGCCGAATGCGCGCACATAGTTTCTGATACACAGTAGTTCTAAAGATATAAGTTGGTTTGTAAGCTACATATAAACAAAAATGATTATCTTAGGAAAAAAAACAGGAGAGTATTTAGGGGAATTAACCAGTGAAAGTTATTCATTGATACCTATAGTTTCTGTTCAAGTGAATACTCGATACGCACACTCAGTTTCAGCAACATGGCAACTGTAAAGAGATAAAGTTGTTAGTAAGTTACATTCGCGTGGCCCACGGTAGCTTATGCGCAACGCGCTTGCTCGCCGAGAGAAAGGATTTGGGTTCTAACCTAGACAAAGGCACTTCAGGAAGCTTTTCCTGCCTTCATCTACTCGGTGTTGAGTTATTCAGTCTCCGGCCGGGGAGTGAGGTTTCCTGCGGGTACTCCGGTTTCCCCTCGCGAACAGACAAACTAACCATTGAACACGGGAGGGTCACAAACAAGTACACACAATTCTTGAAAATTCAATACACCATTTTTCGGTGTATTGGGTTTTCAAGAAATTGTCGAGGGAACTGCCCTCACCCGGGGAGGGTGGTTCCTTTCAATTTATGTAATAAAAATTCAGGTGACAAACGATAATTACGCCACGTGCTGCTTTGTTCGTTTCTAGTAACCAAGCCGAAATTGGATACATCATAAGATTGATGATTAATGCAAGTTGGAGATGTTTTTATTCAGATTGCTATCAATTAAAATGCAAGTTTTGCATCGTACCCAATTAACTCCAATCTGTATGGATTTTTTAATTATATATCTAATTATTTCTAAATATTTAATTAAATGGCAGGCGCTTTTAATGCCAACACCACTATTTTCATAATTTTTTGCCATTTCGATATAGCATTCATTCTGTTTCAGGAATAGGATAGTAGGCTGTCAGTTAAATTTACTGGGGATGATTTCAGATACAGACCGCACAAGTACACCTAGAAACAATCAGAAGATTGATGCATGGTGTGAAAGTTAAATTTGAGTTCGATTCCTACTAAGGACAAGAAAAAGTTTGGACGCGAAGTTCGAAAAGTCGTACAAGTATAATTAGTTTATTCATGCCCTTAGTAACGCGTTTTTGAATGAAGTTTCTTGTGAATTCATCAAGTGTGAAGGTGGTACGTAATAGAAGCTGAAGACAAAAAGTTTAACTTTGATTACTGTTAAGATACAGGCAGTTCCCGCTTTATGAGTTTTTTTTTTTTTTTTTTTAAGTATCAACCCAATTGAAATATGCAAGTTGTTTGTAATAATTAAATGCTTCGAAATGCATAAATACTAAATTTCAAACTAAGCACATAGCTCTGGAATAACTAATTATCTGGAATAATTAATTAGAGAATGGTTCATTTCGTGGACAAAAAAAAAATGGGAGTCCGTGAAAAAGAAATATAGATAATGCACCTATCCAAAAATTACCAAGTGGTTACATTTCCAGAATTCTGTGAACAAACATCACAGAATCAGATTTCGGCTGGGTTATCTGACTCGATATTTTGGCATTTTACGTTATATAAAAACATTGAACACACAGACATTCTCTTGAAATGAAATATAAGTCAGTTTGTTGGTGCGTAGTAGAAGTGCTGTCTTATACACACAACTGAATGAGCAAACTATCTCAGCCTCAAGATTTTTTAATGCTATCTGTTCATGCAAAACAGAGACCTTCAGCATTTTTAGACTTAACAATGCGTCATGATTTTGTCTAAGAAAGATTTTCTTCTGTTATCTGATGGACGGAACAAACAAACAAAAAATGTTAGCAAATTCTTTGTCTCTCAAAGTTCAAAACAATTTTAGTTGAATCTAATAATGCATTTATGGGCATTAGATTGATTGCAGTATGGTACTGCAGCGTAATTACGATAAAGGCTGTTTATGATAAACTGTAACAGTTAACTCTAAACAGCTAGAAGATGACTTAACAACTGCATATCGTTATCCATTTAGTCATTTCTACCGTGTACACTGAACAATAATGGAGATTTTTGTAATAAACATAAATTCTAATCACTCTAACACTGTAAACCACTTACAATAATTTGAAGAGAAACGTATTGCACTTTTCTTCTGTTCCCAATTAGCAGAAGACCGCTATTCTAATTTATACAGAAGCTGAACGATGGAATCTTGTTAATTACAATCTCTCTCTTAAGTCAATGTTTGATTATACGAATCTGTATAATATAACAGACAAACAAAGTTCTGCATGGGCTTAGTAGAAGTGCAGACACGTTTAGATTTAGAGGTTTCGTTCGTAGTTCATAAAGAAATTCTCATATTTCAAAGAATTTTTATTTCGACGACAGATCGAGTATAAATAATAGCGAATGAAACATGCTTTAGGTGTAGAGATAAATACTGATTATCTAGTATAAATTATTTCTTGCAAAATCCTATATAACTGCGTAGTATAAAAAAAAATAAGTAATATAATAAGAATCTACTGGTATAATGCAATTGAAATTTTACAATTTAATTCAAAGAGTGGAGAAAACAGATGACATCCCAAAGATTCCAGAATTGTTGATAGCATGGGTTAGTAAGGCTAGACGAAACATATGCCTACACATGAATAATAAAGCTGGGGAATAATCTGATTATATTATCTGATGGGGCTAACTTATGCCCCATCAGATATTAATCTGATGGGGCATAAGTTAGACTAATGGAATAAATTTTATTCCATTCGTCTAACTTTTGAAAACAATATTAGTGATAATAGTAACATAAGATAAAGATACCTCTTCGATATCTGCTTTCGTGGACAGACGTTAATGCTCTATACAATCTCTGATGAACCTTTAAACACTTATTCAGGGAGCCACACTTCTACTCTCCGAATGATAATAATCATATTAAATATTTGATTAGTGATTACCCAAGAAGACACATGAGAGTATTTAGCAGGCAAATTAACTATTATTCGGAGAGGTTAAATGTTTTCAATCAGCCTAAATGTAATCGGCTGTCCATAATTTCTAGACGATGCATGAAGCTTATATTATTTGGGCGATTTATTAGAAATATCAGCTGTATTGTAATTACAAACAAGCAACAAAATATGAATATTTCATTTCAGATTATTCGTTTATGTTCGAAAAATCAGAGTTTATAAAAGAATACGTTGATATTTTTTTATAGATCTTGGTTTTAACTGTTCAAGTGGGATGTGCACGTAGTTTGGAAAATATCTTAAAGTGATAAGTTGGTCAGTAAGTTACGTTCGCGTGGTCCACGGTAGCTTATGCGCTTGCTCGCCAAGAGAAAGGACCTGGGTTCTAATCCAGACAAAGGCACTTAAGGAAGTTTTTCCTGCCTTCATCCACTCGGTGTTGAGTTAGTCGGTCTCAGGCCGTGGAGTGAGGTTTTCTCCGGTTTCCACTCACGAACAGGCAAACCGTCCATTGAACACAGGTAGGTCACGAACAAGTACACGCAATTTCTTGAAAATTCAATACACCGTTTTTCGGTGTATTGGGTTTTCAAAAAATTGTCGAGGGAACTGCCCTCACCCGGGAAGGGTGGTTCCTTTCAATCGCTGAAAAAAAAATCTTTTTTTTTTCTTTTGAATTGAAGAAAGATTGTGAAAAAAGTATACATTCAAAAATAAGCACATTAAGAATCTGTTTGCATAGTAAGCTGAATTTTCCTTTAAATCTACTGATCAGTAATAGCTCGGCTTTACTGATGTGCAAGAAAATGTATCAGGTAATTTCCTCAATGTTAATAGTGACTTTTTATGATCACTCATATTAGCTGTAATGTAATGATTATTCATTTATGTCCTGAATTATTGCATGTAAATGGCAACCCGATTGTCAAAGGTTAATGTTTGTTAGGTTCGTCGGAGTTGAAATATCTATAAAGCACGCAATTAAAAAGAAGTTACAAATAAATGCTGATTACACCTGTGATACATTATTTGGAAATCATTTGTATACGGAGCAATATACATATACCCATCGTTTCAATGGATCACTCGCATTTAGGTAAAAAGATGAATGAATTTACCATCGACCGCCATTCTACCACGATGTTCATTGAAAGATTGAATTCTGCACTTGCCACGCAAACGTCTGCCAAGTGTGGTTCGAATACCTCAACTTTGACAGAGTTTACAATCCTGGCAGGGTATGCGTTTTCCTAACCAAGTTTATGAAACTACACAAGGTGACTAAAGAGAGTTTTCTTAGTCTAACTCAGTGATATGGCATTTATGCTGCGGTCAAAATAATGGACCTCGAGCTTCGTTCTGTTTTAAATTGCTTTTTTTTCTCTTGTGTGGATGGTATAAGCTATTTTAAACCTCCTGAAATCAGACATTCAGAATTAAATCTGCTAAGCAATAAAGCTGTTGGAAGATTTCTCTCCCACCTGGCAAATGTTACTACTAAGCGGAAATGATATCCTAATTAGATAACATGTAGCATTACAATTAGAAAATTTTAATAACGAACAATTGCAAACGAGGTAAATTTCGTATGAGTGATTAGTTATTCGTTCTATGGCATGAATACTTTGCATATCAGTAATAAGCAAGAAATGAATAAAGCTCCTCTGATTATTACAGAGATGTAAACCCATTTTCAGTCATCTGACAGGGCGTTACCTTTAATTTTGAATTTAATGTACTGTTCCAACTTGATATAAAATCCTGTTCCTTAAGACAAAATTTAAAAGTCAAAAGGGTAACACACCTCCTAAGAATAAAGAAATTGCAAGGAATTTTATAAGATAATTTCGAGTTCTCAAAAAAACTCTCAATGAATAAAAGTGATCACCCATTATATGGGTGATCACTTTCATTCATTGGGAGTTTTATTGAGAACTCTTTGATGACTCAATGTCTTTCGACTTCGTACATATTTTCATTATTGCATTCAGTTCTCACATTCAGCTAACTAATTAATGCCAACTAATTCAGCATCCGTCTCCTCATGTGGGAATAATGCCGGATATTTTAAATATTGAAATAAACATACTTGGAATTGATATCTCAAATATCTCAGAAAACCACAACAAACTTCACAGAAGTATATTTTAAATCCCTTCTTTATAAAAACCGTAACATCTTAGAAAAGCAATATCCCAAGAAACTGGTGATATAACGTAATCTAAATCCTGATACACTTTTATAAGGTTTAGCTTAAAAGGGTTGGGAGGTGGACACTGAGATTCAAAAACTATTGATAACATGGCGGTTAGAAAATCGAGACAAAACATGCCTACACATGAACAATAACGGGTGCATAATCTGATATTCAAATTGCAATGATATTTCAGTATTGAATTCGAATACCGGAATGTGACTTGGTATATCCACAGTTTTATTCATTTCCATAGTTGGACTGAGCAAACATAGCGATAATGGTAACTGAAAGTATACATACCTCTCCTTATCCATTTTGAGTCTGCTTTCATAGACAAATGTGAGTGATGTACGAATAAACTAACTCTGAAATGCACCGCACAAGAAATAACAGCAGCAAGCGACTTGCCTCACAATTCTAATTAGGATTAATTTTGAAATTAGACGAACTTTTAAACAAAGCACCTTATTTAGTGAGCCACACTTATTACGTAACAATAATCAGTATGCAGAATATTTTAATTATTGATTAACAATATGCTGTGCTATTGTCCTCAAGCAAAAACGCTTATCATAGAAAAACTGCACAATAATTATTTATTGCCCGTGAAAATCAAGTATTTGTTAATTAGCATAAAAACTGGTCTTAGCTGAAACTTAATTGACTGTACATATTTTCTGATGCTGAAAGTAGGTTGCATTATATGGGTGATCACAAATATTAGAAGTAATGTAATTGCAATTCACGCTTGAAAGTTACTATTTAATTATTCAAGTGAATGTGTGCACGCGCAGTTTCAGAAACATCGTAGCTGTAAAGAGATAACGTGATTAGTAAGCTAGGTTCGCGTGGTACACGGTAGCTTGCTCGCCGAGAGAAAGGATCTGGGTTCTAACCCAGACAAAGGCACTTAAGGAAGTTTTTCCTGCCTTCATCCACTCGGTGTTGAGTTAGTCGGTCTCAGGCCGTGGAGTGAGGTTTTCTCCGGTTTCCACTCACGAACAGG
Source organism: Typopeltis vanoorti (assembly GCF_054136105.1). NCBI lineage: Eukaryota > Metazoa > Arthropoda > Arachnida > Uropygi > Thelyphonidae > Typopeltis > Typopeltis vanoorti. Next base: position 100,019,457 of record NC_143563.1, on the reverse strand, counting down.
CAAACTGTCCATTGAACACAGGTAGGTCACGAACAAGTACACGCAATTTCTTGAAAATTCAATACACCGTTTTTCGGTGTATTGGGTTTTCAAGAAATTATCGAGGGAACTGCCCTCATCCGGGGAGGGCGGTTCCTTTCAATATTTTATGTTATTTATGTAGACAACACCAGCTGTCGAACAATAATCACTTCACATAACTCGTGATTCCTTTCTAGTAAATGGGCAAGCAGAAATTCGATATATCCTAATGTTACTGATTAAAAAAAGAATCGCGTGCTTGTATTATTTAAATCGCGTAATTAATATGCAAGCTTTACATCGTACAGAACTCATGCAACATTCATGGATTTTTTTTTCTTCCTTTCTCCAACGAGAGAAAAGGAACAATTACTCATGCATGATATAAGTCTGCAAAATATTTAATTAAATGACTGTCAATAACATACTTTTTCTCTTCTGTGATTTTAATACTGATCCTATATGAGAAACAGGTGATTGGAGATACTCAGATTTATTCTGCAAATGGATGATCGCGGAAGGTTGAGGATACAAATTGCGACCTATTAAAAAGGCTCATCCGAAATAAAATTTTACACTTCAAAACACGAGAGGGTCACAATAACAGTATCAATACTGATTACTAATATATTTTAATTTTTAACTTAAATTTGCATTTAAAATACTGATATTTCCTGTGGAAACTTTACGTAATGCAAAATTGTATTTAGAGTAAAATCTTGATTCTGCACTGAAGTGGTATGCAATGAAGTCATCCACACTTATGGGGTGGTACTTGTTACTTTTTTGTACATCGCATGGATAATTAAACATTTGTGTTGGGACTCTGCTCAGAAAATTGTCCGAAACAACTGTGATCAGCAAGACAAGAAAATGTAGGTCATGATGAACCCTGTTAAATTCTGTGTCGCATATTATTACATCACGAGCTAAACAATTCCTTTTATAAAGCAAGTCGTAAATAGAGGTTGCTATTTTACTGTCTCGGTTATCACCGCTACCCAAATTTTATTGCTCCGATAAACAAAAACAGATATTACTAGAAGTGGCCATAATACGTTTTATCAGCCGATACACTGCGCGTGTCCTGTATTCGGCCGAAAGGTCATGCACGGAATACTAACCTACATTATTTATATGGGAACCAAGGCCTGGGTGAAGGCTTAATGATCTTACAGCACTCTGACATGGCAAACTACCAGGACTAAAATGTTAACTTAGCCAGACGATGCTGAAAGGACCGTAACGATCTCTCTCTGACCGCAACTGGAGCGCTCGTTAAGGGAAGTTCCATGGTCATTGACCGAGCTATTCGACCTAGTAGGCAGGCATTGGAGTACTAATGGCGGCCAGATCAATGCCTGCCGAACTAGGAGAGGTGTGCGGTAACGGCCTTAGCCAGCATCGCTTCCCCTTTCTGTACCGCCTGACGACAGAGATTATTCTGATAATGCTCCATGTGGAGAAGAAAACATGACTTCTTGCTGGCTTTATCTGCCATATAAGGAGCTGTATAGGAATGGGCTCATTGCTCAAGTTTCTCTTTCTGCTGCTGCAGCAGGAGAATCAACTGCAGCTGAGCATGAGGCAGTGTGATTTATTCTGACAAGGTCTATTGAACTGACATTGAGAGATGTAGAATTAACTGCGTGTAGTCGAAAAGCAAAATGAGTTTCCGTTTCGAAAAATGGTTCCTTTAAGTGTGTAGTTAGGCTGAAGTATCCTCTGCCGAGAAGTTTAAACTAGATGCTTAAAGAGACTTTTTGTTATAACTCTAATACAAGATGTCTTCTTTGGAGTTATAAGTTTCATCGTAACAAACCATTCACAATAACCACTAGAAAGATTAATGGTTATTGGGGTTAAAAGAACATATTACGATAGCACACGGAGGAATAAAATTCGAGAAACATTTTGTAACTTCTGTTATAAGTAAGGAAGACCAACATAAAAATGTGGGTTTTGTAACAGCATTATTGGACATAGATATTATCACCGCATTTGAACCTAGAGCCGATTTTGGCATTACAAGGATATGTAATGCCAAATAAGTCAGCTGTGACAATACTCGTGTATTGTCACAGCTGACTTCGACGAATATTTAGTTGTCGAAAAGATCAACAAGATCGCATTTAATATATTTACAATTAACAGAACTTTATGCAATTTCTGGTTTTATGACGGTCATATCTAAAAATTTATTTTAAGATATGATTTATTGATATTTATCTATGCACTTGGAAATTTTATCTACCAAGACGAGGTTTAACAATATTCGAGCTGTTGAAGCAGTTATTGAAAACTTTGCGAAATGTTAAGCTATTTTAGGTTTTATTAACTCGATTATTTTTAATCCAAGTGATATTAAATGCTGCTATTACCATTTTATATTTTACTTCTAATTATAAAATATTGCCAACGCTATCGTATTACCTTATTCTTATTAATGGCGGATTCTGTTCAATAATGAAATCCTCCGTTTTCATGCTGTTGTGAAACCTCTTTTTCTGTCTTCTTGGTATTGGATTCATCAATAAAACACGAGATACCCAACTTGTCTCGTGTTTCTAGTCCTCACCCAAGCTATCTTGTACATATTCAGCGAGTCGGTTCTGTTATTTTATATCACGGAAGGAACAAAAAGACTTCGTAGAAGGAGAGTTTCTTGTCTCCTTGATTTCCCAGAGGGATTTTTTCGAAATGAGATTCCAGACATCCGTGAACATCTGCGTTTCGGTTTAAAGTTACCTGGAAATCAATCACACGAGCAATTCAGGTGTGCGTGAGAGAGAGAGAGAGTCATATACACCTGAAGTGAGCACGCGATCCAATTGTAAACACAACGAGAGCATTGCTCTTTTGACAAAACACGATTTTCATGTTCAACAGGTAAGATTTCTTCTTTTAATGGAGTTGATAAAACGCTAATCAGTGCAGAATGTAATTTTTTTTTCGTTTTGTGATGACTTTTGACATATGAATTTTTAAAATGTTCTCTTGCTCGTTTAAGCCAGCCAATCAATTAATGTTTCATGACGTCATCACTGATGATATTCTGGTTGTACTTGAACATGAGCAGGTTTTCTAAAATAATTAAAAAACTCCCCTTTTAATGAATATTGAAATTATCATTTTTATTAATCAATAAACAACTAAAATTTATTTGTAGCTTCATATTTTAGAAAAAAAATATTGCAGAAAAGGAGTGCCGACTTTGTTATATAATCAATTTTACATTTAATTCATAATATAATTTAATCATTGAAGAATTCAGTAAATATATTTTTAATTTTATTTTTGCAGACTGCCTGGAAATGTCACATTCTTCTGGATGACCTCCGCTGAATCACTGAATTTCGTTTTCAATTTTGGAAATAAAAATGTCAGCCATATCTGGTAAAGTGTTCGACCATTGTGGTGGATTTCGAGGCGAGAAGTTACTTCACACGCACATCATCGTGCAACAACAGCCAGCCTTCAGTTTTTATACTGCCACCCTCTCGCTCGTCTCATGCTTTTTCAGACGTTGCATTTAATTATTTGAACCCTCCGGAACATAGTCCATATAAACAACTCTCATGAATGTCGAAATAAGCAATCCGCATCATTTTTGAATCGAGATTTCTACAGTGGAACCTTTTGGTTAGCCATTTTGTTTTCGGGTGGTACTGGAAATACCATGGCTTTCTCCAAAATGGTACAATCTTGGTCAACTGTTTAAATAAAGTTTTCAAAGCAAGCAACACAATGCTCTCTCTCTCTCTCTCTCTGCTCAGGAGTTAAAACATATGCTGCGCAGTTACTAAGTGCGTCACAAAGATGACTGCACAATTTCTGTGCAGTCATCTTAGTGATGATTCGACGATCGCTGTTGACGACCTCACGAACGTTTTCCACATTTTCATCGGGTATGTAACAAAAAAGACTTTCCTGAGAATGGATTGTCTTCTATTGAATTCCTACCATCCTGACAGCATGCCACGAACTACTCAAAAAATAATGCATGTTCTAGGTAATCATCCTAGAACATGCATCGTTTTAAGCTTATTAATATTTCTAAGGCAATTTGTCCAGTTTAAAATAAATTTTCATCAGCACTAGTTAATTCCATTTTAGAACTTTTGGCACGAGGCACTAAACACCGCCTACGCAAAAAATTAGACATTATTGCGCTGCGTATGGCTCGTCGGAAAGCACACTCGAGAGGCTAAAATGGTATACTATTTCGCCCGATTCTATTTACAGTATTAGTTACCGAACGTACACACGGGGTATGTTACCTGCAAATAGGTTCAGCCAAGCAAATAACATTATTTGCTTGGCTTTACTGCAAAAATTTCTCGATCCCAACATTATAATCCAGATTTTAAATTTTCAAGCTGCAATTTCATTAGTCACTTGATGAAATTGCAGATTGATTTTCGCTACATTTATCTCTTTGAGATTTGCAATTCGGTAATGTATTACAAGATGTTACATTCAGATTACTGTATATAAAATGAGACTTCATCCCTGTCCATAGGAGTAATCTATCACCGCCGTACATGCCTAAAATATACGAATGCTTCTGCTAATAATAATTAATAATTGCATTTGCATTGGGGGGAGAAAGGCCAAAGTTCGAATTATCGGTAGCTTTTCGTTAGAAGTATTTGGAATGAGTTTTTTTTTTTCCCTAGATTAAAATTACTTAAACTGAACTGGTTTTAGTTTTGCGAAAAGAATTATATTTCATCTTTTGTGATATATTACACCTATATGACTAATGATGTCTCGCGCGATAAAAGCTTTTAATGAGGATTGCATTTCTCGGGCAGTCCATTTTGCTGTGAGGCAGACAAGGCGGAAAAATCGAAATCGCTATGAACAGAAAGGACAGCGTGCTACGTCAGCGAATAAAGTGGCACTTACTCGCTCTGCACTGTTTCACTAGAATGAAACTACAGATTTGTTTCTGCAAAAATATTACCCGGGTATTTTAGAGAAACTAGAGATTAAATTTGTCTCATTTGAAGTTGGAGTGAACTTCACTTATTCAATTTATTACAACGAATATTACGCACACTTTGGGTCATTAGTTCTTTCTCTAAAAATTTGAAGACGTTGGAATGCTTTTCTGGCACTGGGTATGATCGCGAGGCTCAATAAAAAGCAAAGCTTGGAAGTATAAATGTCCGGATTCTATTTCTGGCAAATGAAATAGCCACAAATGAAACCAGTGTTGAAATGCACTATTTCAATGCTGGTTTCATTGTTGCCTGTTCCCTCAGCAACTAATTTCCCGTTGCCATGAAAATGATTTTAATATTTTTATCATAGGTTTATTCTTTTGTACTTGAGCACATTTAGGTACTCTTCTTTATAACTGACACGTTGTGAATCCTAATATGAAATTCGTGAAACAGTCCTAAATTTTAGTACTGTTTGGTCTCCACATTAGAATTTACATGTAAGAAGCAGGGGTTTATGTATCCAATCCTCTTTATGCTAGCATGCAGAGGATTGGATGCAGTGGATAATCTCGCCCATGAAAGTAGGGATCATTATGACAGCTCTTTTATTGACGATAATAATCCTACATTCGTGGGCGAGAACGTGGAATGATTATTATAGTAAAGAATAGAGTTTTCATAATGGTTTTCCATTGAAATTGAGCTATTGGGTATAGTTGTATTATTTAGTAACGGTTTAATATAAAGCAAGCGTATCGTCTCACAAAACGGATGTAAATATTTTAAGATTCTCTTTTATAATTTTTGGTAACTAGCAACTATTGGTAACCTATAGAACCTTCACTATGATGGCTTAAAATTAAATAATACGGAAACTCTTCTCCATTGACCAAACATTGAAGAACTCAACCGTTTCCCACTTGGAGTTCAATTCAAGACCTGTAGCTTAACTAAGTAAGTTACCTTTTTAATATACTGTATTCATTCAATAAATTTATCCATTTTGCTGACAGTTGGATGCGCATAATTAGTAAAGATACTAAAAGCTCAAATTATTGGATAAATTAATGTACAATAATTATGATATTAAATAAAAATTACGTTTGTATTATTAACTACCGTCTAAAGATTAACACGAATTCTACTCAAAGAAATTAAAACTACTTTGAAATCAATTCCACGTGATGAACTTCCTCGTACCTTAGAGACCTTTTGAAAAACACTCATGTAATCATTTATGTTTATTTAAATCGGGTATACTGAAGTCTGTTTAGTACTATTAATAGCCAACATAATAAAATGACACCGTTCTCCTAGAGAATGAATCCAATTATGGATGTTAGTTAGCAGCAGCGCCACTGGAGACTTCAATATATCACAAATCATTATTTTCTCTTCATTCCTGAATACGTCTCGTGATTTAATAAAAACAGATGCCGTATATTCAAGACGAATCTCTCGTTTAAACTTGAGACATGCCATTACACACTGCTCAGTCTTCTTTGTACTTCCATAATGACATCTAGGCGTTGTTGGCGATAGATGCCAAGAAGCTATGATGTCGTCTCCGATTTGTTTGCAGCCTGACACGAATTGTTTGATGTTAATAGGAACGGCTGCACCGTCACCACGAATCGACACCAGGTTATTGAACAGGCGTGAGCCGTCAGTAACGAGGTGGTGAGGTGAGAAAATTATATTACCTCCTCGCTGATAACAGGAGACTGTACCGTTCGCCAACAAGGAGCCGTTGCATTTCATTAGCTCCGCTATCCCCACAGATGCGACGATAACATGTATGAACGGCTCGCGCACTTTGAGAACGGAGCCAGCTGTTAAGGGAGATAAGTACAACAGGTTTTATGTAGTTTCAAGACCTAACTTGGGTCTCTATTTTCCTTTCATTTTCTCTGACACGTGTCGCTCACTGTTTACTTTAACACCACAGAGAAGGGAATTCGGTAAACAAAAAAAAGAATTAAGCGATCTTGTTACTATCTTCTAGAAACATATTTCATCTCAAATGTAACACTTTACATTCCAGGGATCCGGGTATTTATCGACAAGAGAGTATCATACTGTATCGTATCAAAATGAAAAGCAAGATACACTTCTCTTATTTCCTAATCATTAAAAAGTGTAAACAATTCACAAGCGCTTGTCAAATTCCTTTCTGTGTGTTCTCTAGTTGCATGTTGTGTGCTGAGTTGAAAAAGAGCTTTGACACAAATATTTCTGTAGCCGCTATCTTCCGTTATGCACGTAATAACTTATGTGCATCCGAACGATGATTCGTCACATTCAAGTGAATGTAACCTCTAAACGGGTGTATTTGAAGCAATAAAATATTACAGATAATTCGGGACATTTTTCTGAAAATCCTTAGTTGTAAAATTTCCTCTTATACGTTCTGTTATCAGCATAAATGCTTTGGCTCCTTTCCAGGGTAGTATAGTAATGAATACGAGTGGGGATTAGGTTCCGGAGTTGCAACATCCTACATTATTTATTTTCCGAAGTACTCGAGAACTGCGTCTAGAAGGGATGTATAAGCTTATAGAATATTTCATGTTTTCTATGAATTTACCTATAAACATAAACCTTTTAAAATTGCTTCAGAAGAAATAAAATAATGCACATTATGTTATCAAAAGAACTGAACTAAAATACTTTACTCAAGAAGGCTAATGTGTAGACTCTTCAGTTCTAACAAATTGAAAAGCAGTACGTTTAATACTTACAGATGTCATAAAAACATATTATATCCATCTATCAAAGAACGAGATTTTGATATCTAAGAGTTTTTTTTTTTTTTTTAAACAACCATAAGCAGAACACTGTGTTGCCACGGGAACTAATATATGTGTGTGTGTGTGTGTGTGTGTGTGTGTGTGTGTATATATATATATATATATATATATATATATATATATATAGGGCTCAACAAATTGTGCAAAATTCTACTCACTAAGAAAAAAATATACTCTCCCTTCCACCCCATTTTTAATTATATGTCCCAATAAGTATCATTCTTTGAAGAGCATCCAAGAAGGAAAGGTCAATAAATAACAGTAAAAGCAGCATTGCTTTTTTAGAAAAATATTTTTTACACTAATATTTGTTCCTAGTTAGCCCTTTATAATTATGCATATTCTTCTGTGTTTTCTTAAAGTTAAAAAAAAAAGATTTTTAAAAAAAGTCTTTTTTTAGTAAATAAAATATATTCTATTTTGTCCAGTCTGTAGCCACTTGCCAGCTGGCAAAATCTACTAACGTATTTGTCAAACGAGCGCGCACATGTAATGTGAAAGAATGTATTTTCACTTTTCTTCATATGCAAAGTTTATAGATTAATGTAAATAAATTTGCGGAATATTCATATATCTTATGACCTACATTCATCTTTGGTAGCTGATGCTTGCTATCTTATAATCAGGGAAAACTAAAAGAATCTTAATTTAAATTAAGAATTGAGCTGTTCGGTAAAAATCCTGCCGAGGAAACAGCTCAAAAGATCCGATCAGCTGTCAAGGAAGTAAAGCATTCAATGCACGAGTAATAATTGAGTTGCGTGTCAAAGAGATAGGAGATAACAAGAGCTTTATGGGAATTTAGAAGACTTTCTGCTGACAGCTTTCATGTGCCGTATTACGAGATACTTTAGCCTACAGCTGAATCTTTAAGCAGCGGTGAGTTGTGAGAATAACTAGTGAAGGCCCAAACACGAACCTACAGAGAAATGCTTGTCTGCTGCACGTGAGCAGCATATCGGTACTGCGTTTAAATAAATGTTAACATATATTTTTGAACTAGTTTATTATCTGTCGCAAACAAGAAAATAAGGAAGATTAAAATCAACTGATAAAAGTGCATACGATCTGTGTGGGTTTATTAGTACTCAATCCATCCAAAAAATAATGAAAATTAATAAGAAATTTCCCTTGGGGATGCGAGTCTATCACCATAGTAGCATATCGTATGTCTTAACTATCCCTGAAGACAAACAGGGACTTATAAATGTCGATATAATTTCATTTTCTTTTCTTTGCATAGCAATGGTTATTGGAGCTCTTAAACTAATCTCTATGCCAGAATTTTAATTGGACTTCCGCTTCTCCAGATAATCTTACATTGTTCGACGAGCCTTAGCACGATGGAATTCAGATTCAGCTGACAGATTTCATTAATATTTATCTTAAAATTCCGTCTAATTGCTGTCGCAGCTGGGGTCATGTCTCAGCTCACTTCTATTAATTACCCGAGATAAGCTGAAGCAGCTGCTGTAATTAGATGTCAGCTCTGTTACCTGTGGAGAAATATTCTTCGCATCTTTCCTCCTGAAATGAGTCGCATCTCGTGTACTTCAACGCCTGTCATTCTAGAAATTCTAAAACCTCTAAATCATGCAACGGTTATGGCGTGTGAAGAAGATTACAGTTAGAAGAATACTTAACAGGACTTTTCCTAATCAATCCTTATAATTCTTCAGAAGATCAAATTGAATAACAAATCAACACTCTGAAACACTGATTTGCAAAATTATTGAAATAGTTCCTGAGTAATGCTTCTAAATTATAATTAAAGAAATAAATTTCTTTGAAAGTTAAGAGCCGACCTTACCATATTTGGATTGTATTTAAATAGTATATTTGGGTTATAATTAAAAGAAACACGTATTAATCACAGTAAAAATTATTTATTTGTAAATATTTCATCATCAGTACAGTAGTTTAAACAATAATAGGAATAACATACAGTTAGGGCCCATGATTACAATAGAATCTCATTAAACGCGCGTAACGTGTTACATAAGTTTAAAAAAAAAACAAACTAATAATTATTTTACGCAATTTTGTATGATAATTTCCCATACTTTAGGAATAGTAAGAACGTCGTTACGGTTTAAATTTAGTCTGTGTAGTAGGGCTTCAGAACTTTCTTTATATACACGTTCATGTTTATATAAAGATCTATGTAAAAGTTTAGACTTTTCCCAATGGATCCTATGGCTTGAATTTTCAATTCCGTGTTGAGCGAGGCCAGATTTCTGCGGTTTAAAAAGACGAATGTGGTCTTGATGTTCCGAGATTCGTTTCTGAACAGACTTACCTGTCTGTCCAAAGTAAGACAATTTGCATGAGCATGGAATCTTATAAAAGCCAGGCAACAGGTAGGTCTGTTGAGAAACGCATCTCGAAACATCAAGACCACATTCGTCTTTTTAAACCGCAGAAATCTGGCCTCTCTTAACACTGAATTGAAAATCCAAGCCATAGGATCCATTGGGAAAAGTCTAAACTTTTACATAGATCTTTATATAAATTTAGGAATAGTATTTCCCATACTATTCCTAAAGTATGGGAAATTGTCATACAAAATTGTGTAAAATAATTATCAGTTTTTTTTGTTGTTGTTGTTATTGTTTGAACTTCTGTAACACGTTACACACGTTTAATGAGATTCTATTGTAATCATGCGTCCTAACTGTATGTTATTCCTATTATTGTTTTAAACTACTGTACTGATGATGTCCTAAGATACTTAGGATGAAATATTTACAAGTAAATAATTTTCACTATGGTTAATACGTGTTTCTTTTAATTATGATCTCACCACAGGTTTCGTTATTTAAATATATATATATATATTTGGGTTATATTTAAAGTTCGGACTGAACAGATGCCGCCAATAGCCAGCGTTTTCCTTTATATCTCTTAATAAAATTATACATATTCCAAGAAACTGATCGAACGTGACGTGTTGTGTGCACCCTCCCCCCTAAACAAATTAATATTTGCAAATATTCAGTTAAATTCATTCCTGAGTATTTCTTCTGCTTCAAGTCTCCTCACAAAAAGTTTTCTTTAGCAATAAATGACTAACATCTATCCAATATTACATTATCCAGCTGTTGCAGAAAGGGGGAGGAGTCCACCACAAATGTATCGTGCTAGTGAAAAGTCATTCTTCAGAGAAAATTAATGTTTGAAATCAAATTACACGTTTCACATTCCTCTTGCATTCTCTTGAAGATGGAAATTGATTAACCAAAATTTTCCATACCGATTTCCTGTGGCACGTGCAGCTGCATATCTGTGCACATTAAGAAAAGCGGCAAATAATTTGAAAGGTAGTTGTTTATCGCTTTCCTATAAGCTGAAGGAAAGAAATTAAATTGTAGAAAAGTCATCTAAATTGCAAATTCAATAATGGAACGATCTTTCCCCGGTTCACCCTGACTTAACTTGCATCTCCGCATATTTTTCGTCTCATAATTTGCTTTTCTTCCCATAATACCCAATTGAAAATAAAATGTATTATTTTGCTGTTCATTTTTGTATCCTTACTTTAGTTATCACAAATCACGCAATCTTGACATTTGTTTCAACTAGCTATTCATTCCTCTCCAAAATATATGAATATTGGAATAACGCGACTTTATTATTTGCTTTTCAAACAGTGTTTATTCCATCTTGTTGAAACAAAATTACTATCATTAATTTAGCGTAATCCTTTTATTTTAAGCTGTGTATTTCAAGTTACTCTTCTTGAAAATATTCAGGTTTCCTAGAATTATGTTCCTATGTTCATTGCAGTCTAGTTTAAATTATAAACAAAATTATATATCTTTTAGTGATGAGCGGAGCATCTAATCAACAATCCTGGAAGTGGTTTGGGAAGAACGTTTCTAGAGTAGAGTTTGCATAAAATCATACATTTACAGAACCATTCTGTAAACAGCTCTCCATGCTGCAGCTTCCATAAAATAATTTCTATAAAACATTTAAGAGAGCAGCTGTGCATTTGACTTACTAAAAGCGACGGACACTACTATTTTGGTAACGTCTGTGTCTGACGATCACTCTTCTCCTGTAAGGGAACGGATTTACATCGCCGATATTCATGTTATTAGATGAAAATAACACAAGCCAAATATAATTATTACTAAATTTATTTATTATAATTAGTAAATTTCAAACAAGTGTATTAAAAAAACATTAATATGCAACGCGAAATATCAGAGCAGAACCTAATATTATATGGAAAGATGGCGTAACAACAGCGTGAACGTAAGAGAAAACTATATTACATAGAAACTCAGCATACGGTTTCCAGAACGCAAGGTATCTGACAAACAACATGTACTCTGACTGGCCAGAATAACTCTTTTAATCAGTGGTCAAGGCCGGCTGACCACGAAGAACATTTCACAAAAATATTGATCAGTGAAGATAGCAAATTTTAAATTGGAGACATTCTGGAAAGGCTGTGGAGGTCATTTCTTGGATAACCTTCAAATAGGAAACAGTCCAAACATATGATTTTTCTGTAAGTCAAATTTAAATCTGAACGATCAAACGTAATGTTCAGGAATGTTAGACTTCGTCCGCTGACAGAAGCGGATTTTATTCAGTCAGTGGAAATCATTTTTATTGTTGAAATTAAAATACTACTTGCCCAACAATAATTATCCATTTACTTGTTCCAGCTACTTTTGCGCATGCCGTTCAGGCTTCAAAGACCACGACCTCAGGTTTCGAATCCGTCTACAAACTTTTGAGTTTCAACTTATTGTCTTCATATCTCCTTAGTTTGCTTTGGCTGTTACTCTAACCAACGCATATTACAACCATCCATAAACTTCCTCAGTTATTTTTGTCTGTGTTGAAATGTTTATGTTGTCCAGAAAAAAAAAAGAGAAAAAAACTTTTTTTCAGTGTCTGAAAAAAAAAAAAAAAAAAAAAAAAGGCTAAGAGTTTTGTATTTCCTTTCATGATGACGTACGGAGTAGTAAATAAAAATTCTTTATTTGCGGTAATGATAGCATTCCTCACTCCGAAAAGAATGGAATTTTTATAGTAGGTCACCCTATGATGCTGTAGCTAAGATCGAAAAACAAAGATTCTTTGTTTAAAGATTTACCTGTTGTAGAATTCTTCGCAAAATTGTTACACGATGCTGAAAACTTTATATGCATAAAGAAAATACATTAAATAGTGATTCGGTTTCAAAGCAATCGACCAGCGCACATAGAAAAACTTGAGTACACTACACTACTTGTACAGAATACTAATAAAATGATACCAAGTGATAAAAACAAATACCCAACTAATTTTTGTGATTGAGTCTATTTCGACCTGTCAGCTATGATTACGATATTAACATGCGTAAACTACTGTAAATGTATAACATCGGGGTAAGAATAAATGTTCCCACATTTAGAGTGTTAACTTCTTACAAATACTGGAGTCATTCATAAGACGAGGACGTCTTACTGAATATTATGTTGTAAATGGGCATTAAAATTATGCAAAAAATAATTGAAAATAAATAATTTCATGGTCTGTCGAGCAACGAGCATTTATGAAAAAATACATGAATAACGGATGCAATGTTTATATTAAAGAAAATAACCGAGAAGTTTAATATTCTATAAACCTGATTACATATATATGTTTTATTTTTATTAATTTATCTAAATTATTTGATAGAGCATAGTTAAAAGACAACCACGTTACAAATTAGCAAAACACTAAATCAAATTTCAGAACTTATTAAGAATATATTTACAAATAACATTTCTATAATGAATACAAACAAGGGCATTTCTTGAAATTAAAATACCTAAAGGAATTAGATAAGGTGATTCACAAGTTCCACCTTATTTTATTTACTGGTGGATGAAATAATGTAAACATTATTTCATCGGGATAATGAAAAGTGTGGAATACAAATTAAAATGCAAAATTAGGAATAATTGGATATGCTGATGACATAACGTTTCTAGCAGAAAATGAAGATGTACAAAGATTACTAAATACATTCAAATATTGCAGCAAAAAATATATATATATGAAAATGTCACCAGAAAAAAAAAAGCTTGTCAGTTGCTAGAGAATCCATAACATGTAAATTACCAATCATAGAAAAATAATTGAAGAAAAAAACAAAACATAGTGGAATTTCTGGATGGATGTCTTAACCTCATCGTGAAGAAAACGAATTTAACTAAGAAAAAAATCTACAAAGAAGCAATCAGATCAGTACAAACATATGCAGCAATTTCAAAAATTACATAAATTAATGAAACCACGGAAGAGTGAAGACGCGACAATATTAAAAACCATGAACTCATAAATCAGAGACAGTTCTAATTTCAATACCAGACTTGAAACTATAGCCATTACTAACTGTTAATAGTAAGATTAGAGGTTTCTGTATGATCACTGATTAAGTTGCATCTTTCAGATTAGGGTGAATGCTCTTATTAGAAATGAATTTTCTACATGAAAAGTGGGAGGGAAATGACAGCTGTTAGCAAAATGCACTGATTGTTTATACACAAGAGTTGCTATTCGCTTAATATTGGTCTAAAGCGAAATAACTTCATCGCAGGCTTAAACATCTCAGATCTTTGGTTGATTTTTAAAACGTTCCACTTCGTTACATGGTCTTATTACATTGAATAGACTGGAAAATTATTCTCATCAAAATCAGTTGATGGTCTTTAATACGTTTGTGCGCTATACAGTGACCAACATGTTTGCAACATCCTGAATTTCCAGTAAAAATACAGTATTTTATATAAAGGTCTGAACGTCCAGGTAACTAAAACAGCAGTTGGCTCTGAAGCCTTACTGGTTTAAATTTTTCGTATAAAGAGTTGCGTTTAAGCATGGAATAAGTCCTCTGACTGACTCAACTTCAATTAAATAGTTTTTAATAAAAAATATAAACAGAATATGGTAATCATTATGATAATGATATTCACTGTTGTGCAGTAAGATAACTGAGTAGAGGTACAGCATTGAAAGCTTTTCTTTTTTATTTCTGTTTACCATCTCAAATACATTTTATGAGTGTAAAGCCGACCAGGTTATCTGATGACACTTATGGACACGCCTTGCTAATATTAATTTGAAAGTCAAGTAAATTATTCCGTGATATTTCCTTGCAATAAAATCTTCGAAACGAATTTAATATTACTGCGTAAAACATACGAATGAACAAATTTTCGTTGTCTAAATGGCGTTGGAATCTTTTGCTGCACCAGTTCACTGAATACCACTAAAAAAACGTTGTTAGCATCATTCAAAAACTCCAAAAATTGATTTTCCTCAAGATTCATTGATTTTCACAAGAGGTCGAATGAAATTCGTGTTAGCTATTAAAATTCTTGCTGTTGATACTGATGAGGTACCGCAGAAATGCACATAAAAATGGTTGATTTATAAAATAACGCTCCATTCCTTTTACTCATAAAAGATATTTTACGCTGTAAAAAAAAGATGCACAAAAGCTTTAGCTGTGCGCCTACGAAGACTTCACTGATGAAGTCTTCGTAGAGGTGTCACGACGGAAGCACCTACATCATTCACCACTGAAAATTGTTTTGTTTACACAATTTCCGGAAAAATAAATTTTCTTTCTGGCTTACACGAATCTGATTTTTCTTTATATTTTTTGTTATCTGATAAATATTTTTCTATATTTATCTCAAAAGGACATCAAATGTTAAAGCAATGTAGTTCATTGCAAATAATGCAATAAACCTAAAAACTAACTGCCAAAATAATTTTACTACGTCGGTTATTCTTCCAATTTTTTAAAAAAATTCAAACCCACTGGACTCTTAACTATAAAAAGTATTCGAGATTTCAAAAGTTACAGTACTTCAGTACTTTTCCTCAGAAAACTAATCCTCAGTAATTTAGTTTTTCGTTCTTACCAACATTTAGTTATCTTTAATGCGTTGTCTGATAACAATTCGTTGGAAAGGTCAATCGAAAATTTAAAAGTCATTTTCTTCTTAGATATAATTTTCTCTGACAGTTAGGGTGGCCTCCGTTTTACTAACCCGGTTACACCTGGAGTCATCACGGCTCATTAATGTAAGAAGAACGGGGAAGGTATTAAGGGAAGATTCTGTAACTTGTTGTGGCTCCTTTTATTTAATAGAGAGAGTTTTATAGCTTCTTACACTTCAACCGTCACGGCTGAACTCATTAACGAACTGGATAGTCACAGACCATTAAATCTTATCGCTGTTCTAGCTCATGCATCCGTGCTATCTCCCCTGTCAGATAGATACCAGTAGTGAGATTAGACACCCTAGCTTGACTGCATAATTTTGTCGTCATCCCGCAAATTTCGGGTCTTATCTGACTCTTGGACTGTTATTAAGAGTTGTTCTTGAAGGAATCATCACTCCCTTGATGGCTGGGTTGCACGCACTGATGACAAATGCTTAAAATCCTCTTATCGTCTAGCAAACAATAAAATACGAAAGCATTTTTTGTAGCATTTAAAACCTTTCTTTAACATAAAACAGAAAGGTGAATTTACAGTCTACAACAGAAAGCAAAGAACCATTGGAAATAACTGTTTCCCATTGTAGAAGTCTGTTACATTCAGGGTGATGATTACGGACGTTTCAAATGAAAACAAATGATTCTTATGTAAAAGAATAAACTTCAGGTTTTTCTTTTACATTTTTTTCTGGTTTTTGCAGGACATACAGTGGCTTCTTGTGAAAATTCACATTGGAGAGGAAGCAGCGAATTATTTATGACGCTAATGCACACACTAATATATTTATTGCATTTTCTTAAGGAAAACGAGACAAATTCTATTATTTACGTTGCTTTTTTATATATATATATATATATATTGCTTCCACCGGCGAAAGGGTAGTTGCAAACCTATAGTACATGTCGGACCATAGATGTCTAAGAATTTTTTCTATTTTTTTTAAAGTAAATTTTATATATTTTTGTACCTTTTAATATTTTTACATAGTCGAAATCCTGCTCAGGAGACCAAACATGAACTTTTTCAAGCACTTCAGATCTCCAATAAGCAGGGTGGTGGTCTCACACTGGGCAATGAAATTCATCGCACCTAAATGATTAAGTCAAATATTTAGCTAGAAAGTAAGTGCTACCAGAATAAAATAAAAAAACAGTTGGAATAATATTTAAATTTTTATGTAATATATATTATTTGGTAAGTAATTTTCAAGAATCCGAGTCAAGTGAATCAATGAATAAACAAGATTTAATCTTAGCAGTTGCATTGATGAATATTAAAGTTGAGCTAAAATTCTTAAGGGTAAACATATAGTTCAGCTTTAATAGCAATATGATCAATATCAAACCTGAACCCGAAAGAGTTGACCATTGTGGTGAAAGCCAAGTTGCGAATGTTAAAATAAAAATAACTATTTGCGTTTAAAACGAGAATTTAAGTGGTGTAAAAATGTCGATAACGGAGTATCTCTGAAGTGATTTACTGTTACGGTGTTTCTCAATCAAAAAAGAAGATTGTCAGAATTAGAAAAGATTATGTTTTGTTTAATACGTAAACATGTCATCGGCAAATCCATTAAGAGGCGTGAAAAAAAATTAAACATGACTTAAGAGAACAGAATGCTATTGAGCATCATAAAAAAGAAACCACTCTAAAATGGTGGCGTTTTACTGCTCATCCAAAATGACTTGTGTCAAATTGAGTATCTCCAAGATTAAATTAAGAAATTATTCATTTTCTATAAAGAACGCTGCATTTACGGTCGCTGAGCCCTTTTTTACTGTTCTAAGCTCTGACTGCCTCTTCTCTGTTTCTCCTTCTCTCTTTAGTCCATTGATGACAGCGAAAACACTCGACGAAAGCCTTCTTTTCCCCGAAAAATCCCCCTTTTCACATTCTGAAAGAAAAACCAACTGCCGACTGCAGAGAAACCCAAACTTAATGCAACTCTCGTTATAGATAAAGCGCACAAAAACCTTTTATTCTGCAGTTTCTCCCGAAGAGAAAAATAGCAGAAGGGCAACGCAGAGAGAGAGCGCGCTCCATTCGATAGAGCTGTTTGAAGGACTACACCGAACTGCATTTTTCCTGATTCCGATAACGCCATCCCATTTGACTCCTTTTTGAATGATTCGTTCGAATGGTTAGGGCAAAGTTCAAAAGAGTGGCTTCCATCACCAAATATCCGCTTTCTATGGGAAAGAAAGCCACACCTTTTCTATACAGTATTCGGTTACGTTGGTCAACATCCCAGGTGATTTTTTTTTTTTTTATTACCAAAGCTAGGATTTAAATTTCTTAAAAGAACCTTGTTTCTTCGATACAGTTAGCCGTAAAAAGAAAGTTTTAAAATAGAGAATATCGTTTTTTTATCAACTCTTAATGTTAAGAATAAGGAACATATGAGACAATTAGATCCGAATAATGAACCGAATTTTAAAGTATATGCATCGGAAGGCAATTGTCTTCAAGATAAAGAGAGAGGGAAGGCTAACACGCTGAGAAACCATGACAAGTGTAATCCAACCTTCGAAACTGTTGTCAATTTTGCAACGTCTTAAGATTTCTGTAACCAAAAGGCATACGCAATTCGAGTCTTTACCATATTACAAACAATTAAGATGACTACATTATTGCTGCGTTTTGTTCTTTTCCAAGTGTATTGCTAAGATTTTTTTTTTCTATTTCTGCCTTTCAGTTCTAAAGTTAAGATCTCAGACTAACAGGTAGGAAGGTGTAAGCTACAACTGATACGTTTTTATAAACTTGTTTACGTAATATAACACCTTGCTCCTCAGAATACAAAGTTTGAGCTGTAGCGACACATTTTCACTATTTAATAACGAAGAAAAAGTTCCGAAGATGAACGTTTTAATACATTACAGAATTGAAAAAAAAAAAAAAAAGAAGAAGAAAAGAAAATTTTCGTAATATCCAAGAAATCTCGTCTTTTGACACAAAACACTTCCGCCAATAATCGGAAGGAAGTAAACTGAAGCGATATTTATCATAAATATTTTAAGTGACTGGGAAACATGAAAACCAATATCTTACTCTAAATGAAATATGATACTGAAGCACGAAATTAATTCTGCTGGACCCAACTCCGTTCGTTTACTCTAGAGATCGGACGCAGTTGCGTTATGCGTAGCGATATGTAATATAGCTAAGAGATGGTTCAGAGCTGGATTATTCCGCTAGGTAGAGAAATTACTATTATGCGATTACTAGTTAAGAAGCAAGTGCCAAAAGGAAGTAACCAGTAATATTTGGGAAAATGACGCAGTCACAATTTGTTAAGCCTATGCAATAATTTCCGTTGATCGCTAACTTGCGGTTCTAATCCAAATTCCAATTTTTTCTAAACACTGCTCAAAAAAGTAAAACAATTGTACTATAGCTATCTGTATGTACACCTCCGAATCAAAAAATTAGAATAATCAAAGAAAAATGCGTTCAATGATTTGCAATTCTAATTTATTGCATAGAAAATAATTATTACCAAATATGAATTTGCGTCATCTAAATGTACGTACTTTGTAGATTATAACCATGTAAACACAAAAATGTAATATAAATTATATTAAAACTGTTATTTGAAAACAATCACGAAATTAGAATAATGTTTAATGTGGTTCAAAATATTAGAACGAAGCGAAAATTTTTCCAATTGGTTTTGAGGAGAGCATAGAAATAGCATATTTCGGTAGCTACGGGACGGACGTGTGTTTGAGAATCGTTTGCATGTTAATCATTTCTGTTAATCATTCGCTAAACATGGGTCGAACGAGTGACTTATCGAAAGCCAAGAAGTTTCGTATGGTGTCTCTACACAAGGGCTATACTCAACAGAATATAGCTAAGGAATTGAAATGTACTCAAACAGGTTGAGTAGAGTGTTGAGACAGCAGCGGTGGTTTAAAAATAATCGCCACAATAGCGCAAAAGGTAATAACTACATCAAAAGATGGCAGAAGATTGAAGAATATCGTGATATCATGAAGAAAAACTGCTTCCGAAGTGTAAGGTATTTTCACGGGAGATGGAAAGAACCAGGTGCTAATGTGTCTAAATCTATGACGTTGAGACAACTTTACAAATTGAGTTTTAAATCACGTGTGCCTGAGACGAAGACTTCCAAGCAAATGGCAGCCAGAGTGCGATGGTGTACGCAAAGACTGTTGTGCGGTCAAGTGGACTGGAAAAGGTACTTTTTAGAGAGGAAAGTATGTTTTGTGTGTCCCATGGTCATGATGGGATACGTATCTGGCGTCTTAAGCAAGAAGCATTTGATAAAGAATGCATGAAACGTTCGGTGAAATTTGCAACCTCTGTCATGGTATGGGCTTGTATGACCAGAGAGAGTCCAGTATGAAAGAGTCAATTCCAAAGTGTATCAAGAAATTCTTGAGAACTCTATGTTACTGGCATCGGAAGATTTATGTGATGGTGGTTTTCTTTTTTAGAAAGATTCAGCTTCTTGTCACTCTTCCAAGACCACTACTAGATGGCTCAAAGAAAGGCAAATCAATGTAATTTCTTTGCCGGCAAACTCACAAGATTTAAACTCCATTGAGAATTAGTAGGGAATTATGAAGGAATTATGTCTTCAAGAAGTTGCTTCAAGAGTCAAAAAATGAACTTGTTTCTTGTCTGCAGACCATATGGTCATGTTTAGAAAAAAAAAAAAAAGACTGTGAACCATAAACGCTAAAGGGGATGTAACAAAGTACTAACTATCATGTTGTTTCCCTTTGACTAATTTTTGTACATTAAGTTTCCATTATTCTAATATTTTGAAACACGTTAAAATTATTTTAATTTTGTGAATGTTTTCAAATAAAAGTTTTCTAATAATTTTTATTACATTTTTGTGTGTTTACATGGTTATATAATCTACCAAGTGTGTAGATTCAGGTGATGCTAATTCATATTTGGTAATTATTATCTACGCAATAAATTATAATTGCGAATCACTTAACACGTTTTCTTTGATTATTCTATTTTTTTTGATTGGGAGGTGTATATTTACATATGCAGATAGTTTTTTTGTTTAATCATAAATTTTAAATTGTCAAAAAGCGTCAAAAATAAGCCGGTACTGTTTCTAGCTTCAAAGGAACATAGCATGGTTCCGCTATGTCAATCCACATGCATTTATAATTATATAATCAGTATGTAACGCGATAATGTTTCTTTGTGTAGGCCTCTCAGTTCAGTTCAAGACTCAAGTAATATCTTTGTTTTTTCTTTTCAGTTAATAAAAAAGCTGTATCGCATAACTGACTCCATGGACCTCAATGTACTGTGCTCTATAAAGACAAACTTAAAGAACACTGCCATATACCCTTCCACGCAGCATGCAAGAAAACGATAGCTAAAATAAAAATGCAGAGTCGATTTTTCCATGGCTTGGACCATTTGACGCCTGTGGATGTAAATCAAGTTCCTCCAGGACGTCAGATGTTCCTAATTTATGCGCCGAATCCCCTCGGCGAAAGACTAAAAATAATATTGCTGAATTATTAGATTTTTAAGTTTCACTGCCGTTACTCCATCTAGAGCGGACGGGCCATCGACGATTAAATCGCATTCCTCCGTAATATATGAACTGCGGTACGGAAAAATTTATCTTCTGTGAGTTTCAAGTATTGTTTTTTTTCCCTTGATCTGATTCTTTTTTCTTTTATTTTTCTTTCTCGTGGAAGATCTATTGGATCAGTTGAAGCAACTTTACAAAATGCAGGGGCAATCAATCATCGTGGTTCGTCTGTTTAGCTGCTGCCTCCTCTTACGAGCATCTTATGCCGATGTTATCGAAGCTAAAAATGAATCGTGAAAACTAAGTTCTTTCCGTTTCTATAGCCTCTGAAATTACCCTCCTACTGAAGATGGGGTTGTTCTGCCTTTAGAAATACTTCTCGGAACTTTGATTATGCTACCATCATATCGGAAATGTAGATAGAGAGAAAAGTGACGGAGAAATGCTCTTCAAAGATGGGGGGGGAGTAGAAAATAAGCGAGGAAAACAAACTAGAAACAAGATGTCTGTAAATTGCATCAAATTACTGAACTAAAAAAATAAATCGCTAAGCACTGTCAGTGCTGCATTTTTACTCCACAGGGGAAAAGGATGTGCAATTTAGCCGAGTTCGTTTTTAGTTAGATATAAACGACTGAATGTCTTGCAAGAGCTTTAAAGGTTTTAAGGATGTGTTCGTGTTCAATCTAGAATTAATTTTGGGGAAAGTAAGGGCGAATGTGACTCCCGAAGTAGAGGAATGAATTTCTGCTTGGCTACCAAGTTAATAATAATTATGACTAATTCAAAATAACGCTACTCTGTTTATTCAGGGCATACAAGCAAGCTGAAGTTTGGCCTTAAAAATGTACAGATAACGTCTTGAGAAAATTATAATTGAGTTAAGAACTTTGAATTGCAGTTTGTATTGACAAATTTCATATCTGAATGGAAGATAATAAGTTTAGATAAATACAAATATTCTGCAGCAGTTTTCAGACTTATGCTGTAACTTAGAATTGTTTTCATGGAACCCATGTTATATACCAATCAGCCTCTTGTATTACCTGCAATACTAAGTCGCGTTTTTCTTCTGGACTTCTCGCCTCGAACACACAATGTGTATATTGTGTCTCATAGCTTTAATTGTTACGATTATTATTCGAATCAATGCTATCTGCTATTTTCAACATTTCTCAACCTGTGAAACAATGTGTTTGATTTGAATGTCTAAGAATGGCAAAAATGATGGACTAGTAAATATAGTATGCAAGGTTCGCCGAAAAATTCCAGAAGATTGATGTTTTATGATTGGCTAAATAGCAAAAAAAAAAAACGAAGAAAGGTATGGTAATTCTGTACATCGATGATTTCGAGATGTTTCAATAGATCATCCTTTGTATTGTTACCATAAATTATCTCATGGAGTCCTTAACCCTTCAGAACTTTCCTCTATCCCATCTTATCTAATTATCTTTTATTTTTTCTTCTTCTTTCGCGGGTCATTAAAGGTGCTATTCATTTTTAAGAATTGTTTCTATCTTGCATAATCCGCATTTCCTCCCAAGCACTCTTCTAACATCTTTTTAGTGTTCATGTGATGGCACGTCCTCCAAGTTTGGTATTAGGCTTATCCTCCATTCAACATCCTTTATGATTTTTTTTCTTTCATTTTTCTCTTCCACTACCTGCGGTGAGAGGTAAAAGATGGTAATTAGTTATCCTTAGTTGTAGGCGGCTTTTATCCAATGTACTTTCATTTACGCTAATCACGCTGCTGCATGCAGCCTTGTCCCTCTTCTCGTCATTTTAATTGAAAAATGCCATCTCCGTTAGTAACAATGATAGCAAAATTCGCTACCCTCATCAGCAACGTTTTCTTATTTTCTTTTAGCATAAATTAATATTTATTTAAGATGTCACCCATTTTACTCAAGCTTGGAAGGATGGGAGGGGGTATTCAACAAAGTTGCAGTGCCAACAAGTTAAAGAATTTCTTTAGCATTGAAGATGAGATGGATAAACATTCAATGCGGTTTTGATTATTATTTACTTGAACACTTGTAAAACATTTCAAAAATGCGAATATATATTATTTTCTTAGTTCTAAACTGGGATAGTCAATTCAGGGTGTAAAGGTGGTTGGAGGTCTCAGGGGACGCTACGATTTCTATGTACTAATACTAGAAGTATCAAGAATAAGGAGAAGAATTTGGCATTCCTTAGTGCAACCTCAGTAGAAGAACTAATTAAGGAAGAAAAAAGTAAAGACTATATGATTATAATGGGAGACTGGAATGGAGTTGTGGGAAAAGAAGAAGGGAATGTAGTGGGAAGGCATAGATTAGAAAATAGAAATGAGAGAGGAGAAAGGTTAGTGGAATTTTGTAAATAAAATGAGCTAAAGAAAATAGCTTCTTTCATTCTCTTTAATTTCACATTTATTTCTATAAATAATAGGTTATGGAAAAAACCGGGAGATATAGACAGGATGCGATTGGACTGTTAAGGATAATAAGTGAAAGAAGTTTAGAAGTGAATAATAAAGTTAATATCTGTCATATAGATTTTGAAAAAGCTTTTGATTTTGTAAAATAGGATAGAATGATGGAAGCAATGGAAAAGATTGGTATAAATCAGAAAGATAAAAGATTAATTAGTTCACTATATATAGTACAACAGAACCAGGTATCATTGGAGAGGAGTAAGACAAGGCTGTTCTTTGTGACCAATTTTGTTCAATATGTACTCCGAAGCAACGTTAAAAGAAGCATTGGAGAATGCAGAAGGAGGAATAAAATAGGAGGTAGACATATTTGCAATACGATACGCAGATGACAAGGCATTATTATCAAACACTGAGGAAGGATTACAGCATCTGCTGAACAGATTACTGGAATCCTGTATCACTATGGAATGAAAATTAACATAAGAAAAACAAAAGTAATGAAAATGAAGAAAGAGACAACTATGGATGTAAGAATAAATGGAGAAAAATTGAATCACGTAACGACATTTAAGTATCTAGGAATTGTGATTAGCAGCAATGGAAGATGTGCAAGTGACATAAAAGCAAGAATAGCGATGGGAAGAGATGTCTTTAATAGAAAACGGAATTTATTCAGAATAAAATGGACAGAAATTTAAAGAAAAGACTAATAAAATGCTGTATGTGGAGTGTTGTCTTATATGCGGCGGAAACCTGGACATTAAGGAAATAAGAAATTAAAATTTTAGAAAGCTTCGAGATGTGGATTTGGAGAAGGATGGAAAAAATAAAATGGACAGATAAAATAAATAATGAAGAGGTCTTAAAACGAGTAGAAGAAGAAGAAGAAAGGAATAAAAAGGGAAATTGGATTGGACGTATCCTGAGAGGATATGGAATAATCAGAGATGTCATTGAAGGAAAAATAGAAGGAAAAAAAAGACTACAGGAAGAGTGAGGAAAATAATGCTAAATGACATACTGAATAGAGACAGATACATAACCTTGAAAGAGAAGGCTCAGCTCAGAACAGGAGAAAGTGGAATTAAAATTTTTGCTACTAAACGAAGAACCAGCTTAATTGCAGAATACTTAAGGAGTGCAACCTCGCCAGAAGTTATAGAGGTAGTATAGTCTCACTAATATAGTGAGATTTAGCTAACAGCACACGACATAGTTACAGGGATAGACTGTGTTGGATTTAGCATTTTCAGGGAGGATAGAGTGGATAGCACAAGGATGGGAGTACTACTGATGATAGCAGATGAATTATAGCTAACAAGAGTAGGAGTCAGTCGGAGCAATGTCAGTTCTTTTGAGTCAATCTGGTCTGAGATTGAGACCAGTAGGACGAAATATAAAATTGGATGCTGTTATAGGCTAGGAATGATATGGAGACAATCACCACATGCATCAGCACATTAGTATAATGAGTGCAAGTCGAGTAATTATTATAGAGGACTTCAACTTCTGATACATGGATTGAAAGGAAATGAAATTTGTACATTAACCGAGGGATAATTATTTGAAACAGACTCTGACCATTTTGCAAGGGTATATCATTCAAGTAAAGAGTGCAGAGGTGATGAGAACTGATGTGAAAACAGAGGTTGATCGATGAAGGTACTTAGGATATTGAAGAATTTGAATGCAAATACAGCTATTGGATTGGACAGGATATCGGCTCGATTTTTACACGAATGTGCAAGGAAAAACTGATGATGCAATTGATTAGGCTGCTTAATTTAAGTCTCGGCTGTGGACAAGTTCCAAGAAAGGCAAAATAATTCCTTCGCATAATGGAGGATCTAAGTCTGAAGTAGCAACTTCTAGACCAATTAGTATCTCAGGAGTGGTGGTTAAAGTGTTGGAAAAGTTGGTTAAAAAATCGAGGAATGGGTGGACAATAATATGATAGGGCAACATGGCTTTGCGAAGAGTTAGTCATTCCTGGGTGATCTTCTGGCTTTTTATAATACAGTTACAGCTGAGTTGGATAAAAGGAATGACTATAAGATGACACTGTTGGATTGTGCAAAGGCAATTCACAAAATACCACATGGAACTCTGTTACGCAAATTGCAACAAATGGGAATGGATAGGAAACTTGGTTAGATGGATAAAAGGGTGGCTGATGTACACATAACAAAAAGTAGTGTATTGTTGAGCAGAATCCAGAAGAAGGCATGTGACAAGTGGGGTGCCGCAGATCTCTGTGCTTGGACGACTGCTGTTTAATTTGTACATAAATGATATAGGAAATAATTTGAAGAGATATATTCAGTTGTTTGCTGATAATTCGAAGTTGGGTAGGGTAACAATTAATCAAGGTGATATAGAGAGCTTGCAGAATGATTTAAATAGGCTAAAATTAGAATAGGACATATTGCAAGTATGCCAGGGTAGTTCACAAGATTACTCGGTTATTAAAGATCTCAGTAACAAGCAGATATAATGGAGTTATCATTCCTCTTTATAAAGCTTTGATATGACCTATCTGGTCACCTGGATTTCTTGGGGATAAAGAAGTGGGAAAGAGGCCAGTGATCAAGATGGTGAGTGATCTGTGGAATTCTCCCTGATGATAGAGGGAGGGATATAGTAGAAACATTTTAGTTAGGGCTTTATGAGATTAATGCGGAGGAAATATTTCAGCACTTAGCTAGAGGAGCGGGAAAGACAAGAGGTCATCCTTGGAAGTTGAGTAAGAGTGCGGTTAGCAAGTGTGTGAGGAGACTAGATATTTCGCTTGTAGAGTCGTGAATGAATAAAATGGGTTGTCCGAGTCAGTTGTGAGTGCTTTATCTGTTAATGGGTTCAAGAATTCATGGGTTCTTTATTCTTCCATTTTTAGTGTTCTGTATAATTACAGTCATGTAGTGTATATTCCTTGCCTTAATTTGTCGTCGATACGTACTATTCTATAAAAATCAAGGCGACGGTATTGTGCATTAATATGCTCATTAAAATAATAAAATGCATTTTTCGGTTAGTTTCTTTAAATCTGCCTGCTCTATCCGTATAATTGCTAACTATCAAATTTCATACGTCGTATTTGAATGCTCATTAAATTTCTAAGAGAATGAAAGATTCTTCGTGTTCAAGAACTAAGGAATTCTTGGAGAAGGTAGTCCTTTGGTTTTTATTATTTTTTAGATGAAAAGCGTTTGTTTTTTTGTTTCTTTATCCTTCCTAATAATACAAATGAGGCTTAACGTGAACAGTGGGAGAACCTAAGTAAATCGAAAAAATAATTCTGCAAAAGACAACTGTGAGCCAGCCCGATATTTACATAATTCTGTTAAAATAAAAAATAAAAAAAAAGGATTGTGATTTACGAAGAAACAAAGCTCACTTATTTATCAAAAATTACATTGCTCCGTATAAGAATATTTACACAAAAATGTGTTGGTCACGTGTAAAATCAATAAAGGCATTTTAAAAACAGAAATACTCAATCAAAATAAAATATATTTTCAAAAAAGCCTACAAGTCTAAATTTCCGCAATAGCCTTTCAAAGCCAGATTTGGAAAAACAATCTCAGAGTTCATTTTTTTTCCCGCTGTACTATGTGTCTGATCAGTGCAAAATTTGTCCCTTAGGTTACGCTCTCCCAAATAATGGAAAGTAATTTATTGAATTTTTCAGTGCATTTGAGGCATTCATAATGCATTATTTAGCAGTAAACCTACCTGTAATGTGTTTCCAAGAAAGACAAATGTTACTATAGAAGGGTTGTCATAAAAGAGATAAACTTATGCCTCCCCTTCACATGGGTAAACGCCCAGAAAAAAAATTTCTCTCTTTCTAAAGTTACTGGATACAAAATGGTCCTCGACGTTGTCTAAAAAGGTAAGCTTGGAGGAATCATCTAAATATTACATAAATTAGGGAATAAGTAAAACTTCATCTTTCATCATACGAACACTCGTATGATGAAAGATGAAGTCTTTCTTCGAAATTCACATAGAAGACAACGTACTACCCAATGAAATTCTGCAGTTTCAATGTCTTCGGTCTTATTCGCAACGCAGTTTCTATAAAGGAAATGCAAACTTTGTATTAACTTTAATTTTTACATTCTACTGAGTAAAATTGGCAGGAATATTATTATAACAATATCAGAGTTTTTCCGATGGTATTGACATTACAGCGTTTCATCAGTTCATTGAAATAAATTACACAAGCCCACCTAAATACTCATTAACATGTTCATTGCCAATCAAGCGATATCGCGTGATGCGAGTTCTCACCAAACGGCCGATCACGCGTTATCGCTAACTAAATAAAAAAAATAAAAAAAAATTTGGCCACCAGACGAAATTCCAATTTTCAGCTTGGCAATAAACGATATCGCGTGATGCGAGCCCTCACCAAACGGCCGATCACGTGTTATCGCGTGAACGCCACACTAAATAAAAAGTGAAAACAAATTGGCCACCACACGAAATTCCAATTTTCAGCTTGGCAATAAAAGTGTTAACAAAGTAACTAAAGCAAAAAACAACGCAGACAGCTCTCTGAGAAGCAGCTAATGTCATTTCAGCTATGAGCTCATCTTTATAGAAACTTATGGCGAACCATCTCGCAAGCAATCCCTGGACGTGTGCGCTTCTGATAACGAAGTCACGAGGACAAATTTTAACATGAGTAGTATGGGACAGAACGTGAAAGAAGTTCTGTAAACTGGTATTTAATCCAGTTAGATGATAAAATCTTTATTATGTATTCCTTTTTTAAGGCTGTCAGCAGTCTCAATGACTTGATAACTGCTAATTATAAGTCTACCGATTTTCGTCATTTTTGGTTTATTTTGATGAAAATTGATACTTCTAGCTGGGATTACATATACGTAATAGTGTATGTCCTATGGTTACTTTATTCTGAGCTGTTCAACACCACGATTTCTTTCTGAAGAGCGTCTTGATGATGGATAGATTTAGTACCAGAGATGTCCGCGCGGTTAGCCAAGTGGCTATGCGCTTCGCAACCATATGCCTGGGGAAGGAGTGTCCTGTGTTCGATTCCGGTTGCCGACGTGAGGAGCATAAGGAATCGAACACAGACATAGCCAAGTTAGCCGGTCTTGAGCGTGGACATCAGAGTTTATCCTCCCGCAAGCAGGCAAACCGGTCCCATGAACACACACGCAGCTACAGACATAGGAACGGGTACGGTTTAGAAGGGCTAAAGATAGCTCCTTAACAAGCCACTAGGCCTAATATCTGAAGGGAAGAAGAAGAGTACTAGAGATGGCCCAAGCCGCTGAGGACAGCGATTCCGTTGCTTAACTTATGGTTTAAATGGGAGACAAAATGAATACTATACAACTTTTGTTAATCTGTAACTGAATCTCAGAAGTATGATACAAAACTCTAACCAAGTGGTGTCAGATTTTCAGGCCTATTTCCTGAATAAATGACTAAACTTCATTCATGCATTGCTTATCCACAAGTAGTAGTCATAAGAGTTGATTTCTAAATGTGTTTAATGAGATTACTCCATACTATAATTATTGAATCGCGCGCTGTACTTAGTTGAGGTAAGCCTTCAACCCCTGTGTAACGATTAGTTATACTGAAGTTGAATGCTTACCTTAGCTAAATAAGCTTGCGACTCTTCATTAATATGATAGCTACTACAAACTAATCCAAAATCACTTTATTAAAGTTAAGAATTATCACGTGGCTAAATTGAGCTTCCTCTTCTTAAACTGAGTGTACTTAATGAGAAAGGCGATATTGTGATGCATATTTCATAACACGACAGCAGACTAGACATACAATTCTAGACCTTTTGCCATTTTTGTAAATCTTCATAGATTCACTAAATTAAGGAACTCAATATATGCTGGACATTGAAGTCACACAATAACTATCTCCGATTCACCAGATGAGGTTTGGTTTGCTGTTATGATATTCAAATATTTAAAATGAAAGAATTTGTTTTAAAATATCAATTACAAAAAATAATGTAATTTTAATGCATCACTGTTTTATTACTCTTAATAACCGAAGATAAGACTTGTCATTTCAGCTTACTTGGTAGAAAGAAATTCCAGTCTGATGTCCCACAATAATCACTAATCTGCTGCGAACTTCTTTCAAACAAGAAGCCTACCAGGAAAAGCCAAATCGCATCAAAAACTAGCTTCACACAAACCTGTGTTCCTAACACTTTATCTATTAAGTGAAACGAAACATCTGACAGCTCTTTTGTCACTACGACTGCTGTCTCTGCTACAGCGACCGAACTATTTGACTTATGGGCCAATTTTCCTTTCGTAAAGCTTAGAAAGTTCGTCATACGCTTCAGTTGGGATTACATCGCAGAATGTGTCAGGAAGAAAAAAAAATTGGGGCTGTGCGGGGTAGCTGTTTAGAAATGGGAGTTTGGCACATTCCTTTCCAAGTTCTATGAGGAGTCACGGATCTTGAGATGATATGGAAGGATAGTTCCTTCAATAAACGTCACCCGATTGGTGGAGATAGTAAAAGATAATAACAAATGGAACTTTTTCTTCTTGCTAGATATCGCGCATACTGACCTTTTGTTCTGAGAAAATAATAACCCATGACGAAAGCTGAAATCACTATTTGACCGCAAGACTACATATTAGCGAATGGTGTACCAAAGGATAAAGATTTGTTAGAAATCCAACAAATCCAGATATATACAGAATAACGTCTTTTAATTTATGATTATCCGTATGCATCGTTATCATGTGTTCTGTTTCTTAATCTTATTGAGAATCACTATATTGTTATCGATTTATAACAATATAGTGATTCCCAGTGTAAGAAATTTCAAGCAATCTCTCAAACTGAGTACCGTATTAGTTTGTGAACCGAAACAGAATAACCATCATTGTAAATCTGAATAACAGAGAACTTGTTGCAAACGTTGACACACGGAACTATTAAAAGAGTGAAGTGCATGGTAGCAAAGTTGTGGTTGTCTTAACAACAAAAAAATAAGTTTAGTGTTTTTAAAACCTCGTTTTGTGAATGTATAATTGCATTTATTTCTTGTTTTTTCACAAAAACTCTGCCGAATTTCAAGGATTTTTTGGTAAGTTTCGTGGATACTTTTTTTTTTAATCTTGTGCTCTTACATTTTAAACCACACTATCTAAAACTACTTGCTACATTCGTTAGAGACAAACCATTTATCTCTTTTTTTTTCATTCTATCTTCTGAGGAAAAATTAATCATTTAACCAATAAGTCAATCAACCATCAGGTTTACGATTACACAAACAGAAAGGAGTTAAAACTAGATTAAACTTATCGCAACTTTTCAGACTTCACCAGATAAAGCCTTCCGACTATTATTATTATGGATCCGTTTGAAGATAAGTCTTATTGCAAAGTTAAGCAGTAATTAAAAATTAAAGGAAATCTTTAGTGGAAAAACGTTGCGAAATGTCTGATGTAAGTATAGAGTTTACTAGGACCAAACTACTCAATTCCAGATTATAATCTGTTCACAATATGCTTAAAATAAATAATTGTGTCGATAATGTTTTTTTTTTTTTTAGTAGTAGTAGTGCAGCGATTAAGAAGTGATGTACAGCTCACAAGGGACTGTTTTTCAAGATCAAAACAATTACAATAAACAGCGATAAACTTTTGTCGCGTGCACCTAACAGAATGATGTTATACTTACTGCAGTAGTGTCATCTGGTGGTCAGTTCAAGAATTTGATCATCTCTTGTAGAGGTTAAATAGAAATTTAAATGCGATTGAAATTGTGTACTTACAGAATATTTTTAACTTGTGTTCTATTCTCTCTCTCTCTCTCTGTTGTATCTGATAAATGTAGGATATCAGATTACTCTTGTGTACAAAAATGTATTTCAATATTTCTTTTCGTATAAAGTTAAAACTTTGAATTTACAGAAAAGCAAAAATTCAGCGAGGGTCGGCAAATGGATTACAACTTAAGAAAATACATTGGTCTAGATTATTTGTAGTGGCACTACTATTAATTTTAAGTTGACTGCATACAAACCATTTTATTTCAGGATTGGAAAAACAACACTGAATATTCCAAAACAACATCAGATCATTTGAATGGCCTTCGAAGAAAACCATTTTCCATGTTTTTCAGTTTCATTATGCCAAGCTTACATTGATATTGTTTTTTTTAC
Organism: Typopeltis vanoorti; assembly: GCF_054136105.1. Taxonomy (NCBI): domain Eukaryota; kingdom Metazoa; phylum Arthropoda; class Arachnida; order Uropygi; family Thelyphonidae; genus Typopeltis; species Typopeltis vanoorti. The sequence continues at coordinate 99,987,514 of NC_143563.1, read as the reverse complement.
CTTCGACGGAAAAGGCACAGCGCTTGAAATAAGTAGCAGGCCGTACGAGAAAATAAAAATATACTTCAAAACAATTTATAGGGAAAGAATCCGAAATAAGGAAACTCAAAGCATAGAAACGCAATCGTACCAAGATAGAACTTTTTCATTGATTATTAAAAAATAAATCAAACCGCATATAAATTGAATGATAAATATCTGAATGGTTTTTCTCAGTGAATAAAACGCAACATTCTCTCGCCCGAGATAAATTGAGTTTTTCTTTTTTTTTCAGAATAGTCCTTCCGTAAGTGAAACATCCGTTGCATTCTATTTGAAGCGCAAGATAATCTTGTAAATAATATTCCGAACTGAAATAAGATGCCAAGAAAACCTTTCGATGATATTTTTATGACCGTTGCGGAGTATTAGCTGAATATTTCTAAACACCAGTATATTTCCTTAAAACAATATATACAAACTTCCCATTTAGTACTTTTTTTCTGTCTTTATCATACCGTTTGACAAATCTGCAAAAATGCAAATAAAACGTCACACTTAGCCGTTAACCCTCCTTAACTGTGTCAATTTTATTAAAGATAGAATTCCGGTTTAAGATGACATCTAATAGAGCCGCTAAAAATCTGTTCTTTGTTTGAATCATATTATGTTATAAATATTTGTAAAAGTATGTAATATGTTGTGTAGAGTTTCCATTGTTCGGTGTGAGGCTTACTAGAAATCTGTGGGGACGTGAACATAATGTGTTCGCTAAAGGAACATATGGATTATGTCATCCTCAGCTCACTTACGATAATGTTCTCTCTTTCCTACTTTTCATGGATGGTTATATAAAAAAATATAAAATAAACATTGCACAGAAGAACAAATCTAACAAATGTAAAACTAAATTTGGCTGGAAGAAAGTGGCTTTTTTTTTTTTTTTTTTTGTAGGAGAGAAAGCATAGGTTTCAGAAATTTATTTTAAATAGTAGTCTTTGTAATTTGGGGCAAGAGACAATTCTATTTTGAGAAAGAAAGAATGAAGGCTTTAACCAAATAAGATGGCATATGAAATACGTGACAGAGAAAGTAAAATGTGTAACTACGTTGATATCGTTTGGTTTCTGCGAAAGTTGGATGACTACAAACAAGCGTGAAAATATACGTTGTGTTACTAAATGGAAAGCCTTTTATGCAAACTAAAAGAGAATGGAATATAACTACAGCCTTAGCTCTATAATAAGAGTATGCTGCTAATAACGTATATATGATGAATGGAAATAACGAGAGGTTGGTAGATCAACCATAGTACATTAGTACCGTGTGTGGGCTGGGAAAGAAGGTGCTTGTGTACATTTGATTTGAATGACTGTATATCGTATCCCTTAATAATTACTCCCGAAGCTACTTAAGACATAACACTTGTGGATGTTCTCTGGCCAGTTTGCAGCATAATCCTGCTACCTCCCCGTAGGGGAAGGGGCTAATCCAATTGTCTTTGAAATCAAAGGGCGTGTCGCATCGCCCTGATGATATCAAAATCAATAATATTCTAAAATGATACTATTTTAACATAACAGACCCCAAAAAAACATCAGTGGAAGCGAATTGCGAAATCTTGAAAAGAATATCGTCTACTGAGAAAAACTCTGAATTTAAAACCAAACAGTGCGATATTATAACTGAATCAAAAACTGAGTTTAGCATAGTGTAAAAAGTGCTTGATATAAAGAATTCCAGCTATGTAAACCACAACAGAAGTAGAATATCTAAAAAAAATAATTTAACATTTGCTTTTTTCAATGTCCCCCAGAAAAATGCTATTCGTGTGGTTACATACCACATATAGTTTAAATACTGCTAACTTTGATATTCTTTCAAACATCTCAGGATTACTTTTATTTGAGTAATACCTTAAACTAATTATTAAAAGAAGGACAAAATCTAATTTAGAAACATTACTTTCATCTGTTGGCAAAAATGTCTTTCTGATCATATTGACTGGAATAAAGAAAGGCTTTCAGATATGAAACTTTCCGCCTAAATTTAATAAACTATAAATATACTCGCAATTGAAACAACTTTGCATTTAATAAAGCAGATTATTCGGATAGTTATAGACGTGGAAAACAACAAATCAATGAGATTGTTGTTTTCCACTGAGCTATTTTGATGCAAAAATTTAAAAATTACGTCAAAATGAAGCATTGAGTAAATTCACTGATTTGCTTCACAAATAACTTTGAATTTACAGAATTCTTTTTGTCATTTCAGATTACCGATAAATTTCTGAGTAAATAAGGGTTAAAATATGTAAGTCTTATATTCAATACAACAATATTCAATTTTAATAGCTTATTAGCGAACTGTTACACGCCGTTTTTTCAGCTAACAAACAGATACAGCAGATGAACATTTCAGCATTTACTGGAAGGAAGCCAACATTCTAAATATTTGTTTCTAGACATGCGCATATTAATAAGATCTGCAATAAAGTATAAAATTTTTGCAATTTAATCTGCTATGTTGATAAATGATGAACACGTTGTTTTGGAAATTTATATCCAATTATATGTCAATATTCTAGGAAAGTGACGTAAGCAAAATATCTTTATTAAATTGATTCGGAGTGTTTTGAATACGTTTTACCCTAAGTAATCAGTGCGACTTTATACGGATAGACTAAAATATGTCGACTCATAATATATAATTATGTACGATTTCAAATAATGTATAAATTAAATACTAATAAAATGAGAAGTTTGTTCAAAATAAAAATTTCTTTAAAAAAATTTAAAAGGATCTATAAACACCATTATTATAATATTATACTAATTAATTTCATTGCAATATATATTAAAGTAAATAAACCCCGTGTGGTGGTCGGGATAAGAATAGCGCCTGGCTATTCGTACAGGGGCTCTGTACGAGGAGACTAAAATGAGTACCCAGGGTGGGTAATGGATGGCAGTGCTGTAGCCAATGAAGTTCTAACTGTGGCTCGGCTATTGCTGTTACCCTCCTGCCATGATCAGAGCTTACTCCATCCATACAGTTTCTTGTACAGATAACCGAGAATATGGAAGCATTCTTGCTTCACCCATCTAGCCAAAAAAAAAGTAATTAAGTATAAGTAAACGCTAGTTTTCATTCGCGATTGCTCTTGCAACGTTTTCTTAGCCTAACTTCCGTCAACCGAAAAAACATAAACAAAGGGAAATATCCCTAACATCTGCTGTAAAATAATTATGTCAGCCAACAACTGTATAACGCGGATTATTCGAGCTAATCTTAAAGAAACGTCTGCAATCTTTCCTCGCTTCAGCGATGAAAAGTACAACAATAAAAATGCGTATACTGAACAACCAACCATCAAACAAACTTCAAAAGTTATAATGAAATCTTTATTCACGATATAAGTGGGCTTTCAAGGTGTGCATATATCCATACTAAGTTCTACAATATGCAATGGTACGAAAATAATCTATCTTATATAAAAATGTCTATGCCAATGTCTAATTTAAAGAACTTCAAGATATATCACCTGCACATGGAGCTGTCATATGTCGGCGATCCTCCTTTCCATAACATTTAATTTAATAGACTACATTAGTAGAGTCATTAAGGCTAATTAATATAGAATTATTCTCGACAATTAAGCCTTTTGTAGACAGAAATAACGAAGGACGATTAGACTAATCGAAAGTTCTTTCCGACAGTCGACTTCGGCAGTTAATGGCATACATGAAAGAGGTCGCTGGGTTATGCGAACTTTTCCTACCCGACTTGCAGAGTCGTAGATAGCGGCCGTTGATCTTCCTTTAACTGCACTTCTTTTTTTTTTTCTTCCCAAACACCCGGAAATTTAAGTTCGTCATCTCAAAAGTTATTTCAACTCCGAAAGTTCTCACTGTGTGTACTTTCTATTGAATTGGTTGACAATAATTTAATATTAACGCCAACAACGAGTGCAGTAACCGATAGAGATAAGTTTGATGCACCATCCTCATTTGGCGTCTGTGACAGTGAAGGATGGCTATATGAACAGGCCTTTGACCTTAGTGTATTGTTCGTATATGTGACAAAAGAAAATTCTCTCGGCAAAGCATTGGCGACATGGGTGAGAGAAATGGCGAAATGATGAGTCAGCACGCTACGTTTACCTACTCCTTTAGACGTCAGAAACAGCACTGTGGTCTTATTTCATAACATCCTTCTGCATGCAAATGCACAATCGAACCGAGTTTGTCGCTGCCTCGAGCTACCTCTTTATCACTGGAAGGCGCACTTCATAAATAAAACAAACAGTGGGCGAGCCTCTGGACTTTAAGAAACCTCACAGCATCCGTTATCTATTTGGGTGTTAAAACAATATTTATCACCTCCATATCCACACGTATCGACCTTTGGTGTAGGCGGGAATATATTTTCAATTCTCAGTTTATTTTGCCACTCGAATGTATATGTATCATCCATGCAGTTCTTGAGAAGGGTGCTTAATATGTTTACGTGGTTGAAAGCCAAACATGCAAGTGTGGTCCAATATGATCTGCTTTTAGGGGTTATATTTGAGCAACCGATATATGTCTGTAATTCTGCACAATTTTCTTTATTCTTCTTGGTCTTAGCAATTATTTTAGGAATATTCTTTGAAAACAATCGGTTGTTATTTGTGTAATTACTAATACACACAACCATGGGCGTCCGTAGATGGGGGAAGGCAAACAGGGCACTTCCCCCCCTGGGATCGAGTAAAAAATTCCACAAATTATAATCGTAAAAGTGATTGAGATATGTAACCTTACACCTCGACCATGGGACGCTTTGTCTATCTTAAAATTTTATGACGGGTTGGCCGAGAATTAATGTTAAAAGATAATTTCATGAAATGCCCGGTACACTTCTGTAAGAACTGAACACTTACAGAACCTTTATAGAACTTTTTGAAATGGAAATACGAGAAAGCATTGTATCGTCTGCAAATAAATCTATTGGGTTTTCAATCTTAACTGACGATCCGCATATATTGCTGGGATAGATCTGCTTTCAATTGGTATTAGGTATGTTGACGAAAATAAAATTATTAGGGGAGAATTTTTAGAATTTACAAAATTCTATTATATGGATGCGAAAAGTTTTAGTTCTGCTATTTTAAATAAATGTACTGAATATGGTTTGAACATGAACAAATTAATTGGATATGGATACGATGGCTGTGTAAGTATGGCAGGAAAGGAAGCTAGTGTTCAAGCCCAGATAAAAAACAATATATATCCAAAAGCCACTTCCGTACGTTGTGCTTCTCACAGATTAAACAGTTGTCAATGACTTAAACATTTTACCAGAAGTTCGCCAGACAACAGGAATTATAAAATCTATAGTAATATTTTTTAGAGAAAGCCCAAAATGAAAAGCCACCATTCCGACAATTCTTTTACTTTCAGAAACTAGATGGACTTCGAAATATCAAAGTATATCGGTTTTTTCCAAAGAATTTTCATCAAGTCATTTTCAATAAATTAGAAGAAATGTCTATGACCTGGACAGGATCAACACATCAAGAAGCGCATCGCTTAGTGTAGTACTTCAATGTTTATTATTTTATCAGTTTATCAAAATATTCTGCTATTCTCGAACCAATAATCCAAACATTACAAGCCATAGACGTAGATTTACTAGCCACTCACTAACATATTGAGGACTTACTTAAAATATTCGCATTTCATCTTAAGGAAAATTTGAAGAGATTTATAACCTTTCACTAGATATGCTAAAAAATTAAAAATAAAAACAGAAATACCTAGAGGATATTCCATACAGAAATATAGATGCAATCATCCTGGAATCACACTTGAAGACTATTATAGGCAATTAATATTTTCCTCGGATAACGAAATAGCATTTTAATCCCAAAAATATTCTAAAAGTAGATAAAATAAAGTTCCAAAACAACGTCAAACGAGTAAGCGAAAAATATAATTTATAATATTTAGAAATTGAGGCAACAACGTGGTAAGAAAAATGGACAAATTTTCCTTCGACTGATATTCCCCAAACTTTACCAGAAGTTTTGGAACATTTTGACTATTTTCCTTATATTAATTCGGCAATAACTATTGATATGACAATACCTGTTACGACCTGCACCATTGAAAAATGTTTTAGCACCATGACATGTGTGAAAACTTGGTTAAGGTCCTCTATCTCAGAAACGCACTTATCAGGTTTATGTATGATTAGCACAGAAAGAAACTAGAAGAGGAAGCGGTAAAGAAGAAATTTATTCAAAATCTCATCAATAGGTTTGCAAGCGATAGACAGAGAATTTAATTCTTATACGATATGTGATTATTGAAATTATTATTACCTGTATATATATATATATATATATACACACACACACACACAGGTAATAATGTATGTGTGTGTGTGTGTGTGTGTGTATATATATATATATATATATATACACACACACACACACGCACACACATTAATTCTTGTGTCCTTTATATTGTACTGTAAATTTATATACATTATGTATGTGTTTTTGTATTGATGCAATACTGTATTCTATAATCTACTTGTAAAAAAAATTAAATAATTAAATAAAAATTGATTGATGTAATTATTTTTCTCCAAGCTTCTCCCTCTGGAAAATTTTCTGTGGACGCCCTTGCAAATAACGATATTACAGTTTTCACCAATTTTCCATTAAAACAGTTTGAATTCGAGTCGACTCTTGTGTTACACTCTTTTATGCATCATATTATTTTTATACTGCTACATGTAACATCACAGCACTGTCATTAGCGTCATATTCATAGGAGTTTCAACCAAGGCATCTATTAAATGTATAATAAACAGAAGAAAAAATAAACAAACATCCTTGGAAAGTTGCAACTAACTTTGAAAGAAGTAGTTTGCCGACGTTGCATCCCAACTTTCGTTTCCATCGGGTATTACTGTTTGAAGAAAATCTTGAGAACTTTAATTCTGGAAATGTCTTTTATTTGTTTCCTGCGGATGATTCTCTTCCTTTAATATTCTTAATAGCCAAGCTAGTCTCATTTACTGTGACATCGATACAAATGACATTACGGCGGCATTTGAGCATTGCATTCCAATGCCATAGTAATATAATTTTGTCCAATACCCGCTACAAGAAGTACTCGTGTACTCTCGTTACCGTGTTGAATCATCCATTAACAACACGCTATTCACGCCGCGGCAGAAACACAATTACATCTGACACGGTTTAACCTTTTAGATGTCTCGGTGAGAAACTACACGCTACATCGGGTGCTCATATAGTTGTTTCACAAGCCTATCAACGGCAGCACCTCGGATATGGTTTGATTAAGAAAGTTCCGACGTAAACGAGATCCACCTTTATGGAACGCGGTCACGCAGCACAAGATGTGAATACATCGTGCTCGAAGCACGAATGTGATCTAGAGGAAGAAGTGATTGAGCAGGTCCTTATTCCTATTCCGATTTCTTGCCATACTGCTGAATAATGCGGTTTAAGCCACACCAGATGCAGTTTCGCTTAAGAGAAAAGTATTACTGTATTGGAGGGGGGGGGATACAATGAATGCCTCCTGCTTTGAAGCAGGAGGCATTCATTGTATCCCCCCCTTACTTAGAGACGACAACTTTATACAGATGGAAAGAAGCCACTTTTATTGCTATTGAAGCCTTAAGCCATTCCTGTTTTCTTATATAGATTAGTTTCATTCTAAATATTCATTGTCATTTGGAATATTGAATTTATTTCAGTTCAAATAAATTACAGAAAGTAAATTATGTCCGAAAAAATTTCGATAATCATTCTAACTCTTGCATTAATGGTAAAGACCCATTAAATTGAACACTCAAGTTAAATGAAATTTTGCCTGCGTTCTCATTTCCAAAAATAGGATTTTGATTTATTTGAATCGGATAGATGATTAGATACATTTACTGAAATCAAATTACAAGGTATCTGAGGAAGATTCAAGAATCTTTGATTATACGCATTAAGTCCGCCCTGTTTAACAGGGCGGCAGCTTCTGGAAGTATTGAGAGTGACAAATCCATCAGCACCAGGTCATTAACGTAAAGATTATACTTGGTATTCTGTAATGATTTCAGAAAGCTGTTGGAAAGGTGCTAGGACAGACTCATTAAGGGCAATTAGGCACATCTAACCGAAGAGGATTTATAGTATTCACCCCATTAAGCCTTCATTAACAGAACTGCTTCCCTTAATACGGGGTTACAAGCCAGTCACGTGATGCCATGCAACACGAATTTGCTCTTAGTGTTGAAGTCTTAATCCAGTCTCCCATTATAAAGGTGTAAGAGTCTGGTACCATGACCCGCAACAGTGTTATACCATCTATTCTGCAGCACGTTAGATAACCACAGCTACGTTAAGGCATTTGAAAGCAGACTATGTCCACTATCTCATGTCGAGTACTAAAGGAAATTAAGTAAATGTGTTGCATAAATAACTCTTACAGCGATAATTATTCCTACGGGATATTCCCGTAATTATTAATTATCATGTGACAACGGATCAGTTTCATCACATGGTGGATACAAAAGCCATACTCGCAAGTATCTCATAATTACGATAGCATGCCCCTAAACTAAAGGCTACCTATAACAACTTAAGGAGTCATAAATAATCAACCCACACGGACGTTTTTATGTGATCAGAAATCTGACGTTGCAGCATATAACGCGCTAGGATAGAAAGATTTGGGTGCGAGGTTCAAAAAATTTCTACATTGGATGAATTAACAGATCTCAGGTGGAGGTGACTTAGTTTCTTCCTCAATGCAAAGTATAGAAATTGCAAGTCCACATTTGTAGTTGAGTGCATCGAATCATCATTGCCGCTACTGTGTTTTAGAGGACATTAAATAATGAAGTTGGGCTCTGTCTTTAGCCTGCTGTTCGTTAAAATATTTTCAGGAATCGATTTGACTTGTTTTTCTATGCAGAAAAATTGTCACTTATGTTTAAGGGTTGGCTAATTTAGCCTTACTTTCTAATTTAGAAAATTAGTTGTCACCGCATCTCGTCATACGGGATTTGAACTTGGTAAAATCACTCATTGATGCCACGGAAAACAGACCGATAAGGCATTCCAGTATATTTCTAACGTACCGATTAGTGTAAAGCGCACGTAGTTGATTTATATTTCATTGATAAATTGTTTTCTGCTGAAATAGCATCGAGGATAAAGAGTTGGTATGTTAAAGATTTTATTTATTCATGTATGAAGATTTGCGAGTCTGCAGCTTAGAAAGAAACCTATCAGGAATTATCAAGCTTTCTAGACGACTTCAACACGTGATCTACAAACTAAAGAGAATGCGATAAGGTACTTTTTCCAGGAATCAAATATCAGTCAGTCATGGCATTAATATCAGTGCGATACTTATCATTTATGCAGGTCAGCAACAAAATAATTGGTGAACTCCAACAGCAAGAGAAGTCATTTCCAGAAATTGAAAGCAAGAGGGAAAAAAAAAATTACGACACTGATTATAAATTACGGCTTCATTAATAAATGTTAAAGAATTGTTTCAGAGAAACACTTGCCGCTTCCCCCCCGACTTGAAAGTTCTATATATAATCAATCAAACGTAAAAAAGATAATGTCCTTCTTTACACGTTCATGCATTCAGCGCAATGACAGAATCGCCACATTCATTTTTTAAATGTTGAAACTAAACATCTAAAAACGAATGAACGATTGAATGTATTTTATTATCCTGCGTGTCAAGTATCATTATTGTCCCCCCCTCTACATATTTGTAAACAAATTAATGGATTGCAAAAGCAAATCATCAATAATAACCATCTTACTCTCTCATCTAAGTGGTGAGAGTCGAGTGAAAACGAGTTGGTCGAGTGTAATTACCAGGAAGAAAACCGTTAACATTTTGGATCTAGTTTTTCTGCAATAACGTCTTCTTTCAATGCACGGAATCTTCTGATGGGAAGGTAGTTTTTGACAAGATCAGATCACACAGCAGTTCAGACATTACATTAGCGATGACACGTATAGTGAATCCATAACTGTGTTGATTAATACGATTTCTAATTAATGATATTCGCATTGAATTCTCGAGTCGTCTGTCGATGAGTGTTAAAAATATTTTTCACTGCAGGAAGGAAAAACGAGTGAAGAATAATTGTGACTGTTTGATAGCATCTTGTATTATGAAAAATTATATATTTTTTTAACTTTTTACCTAAGAATAGAATGCAGTATGTCATGTTCTGTAGTTATGCTTCATAAAATGAGGGATTCGCTTTAATTCAGGCCTCCAAATAAGTGGGGGTCTTGCCTCTGGTAAGAAACAAAATTCACCTACCATCTACAGACATTCACAGATATCTATTCTACAGTAGGAAATCATCCACAATGTGTATTCTGGCCACAAAGAGAATATGCTATTATCCACTCTGGCCAACCACAATGCCTTCTTGTTCATTTTAGTGTAAATTGTTAACAAGATAAACTGTTCTGTTTGTATGCTAAAATTATTTCTTTCTAAATGTAATAGAGAAAGTAAATATTAATATTGTAATAAAAATGTTGCTCAGTTTTCGGAGAAAATTCTTCCAGTATATGTTTTTTAAAAATGTTTATACTGAGTATGTTAATACTGTACACCATTTTAGTTATTCAATAATGTTCGGTATTATGGTCTTTTTGTACATTGAAAACAGCTACCACACCTTTTGTGGTAGCCGAAATAAGAATAGCTCCACTGTAGCCCATGCATGTGGTACGAGACGACTAAAATGGGTACCCAGGGAGGGTAATGAATGGCAATGCTGTAGCCAATGAAGTTCTAACTGAGGCTAGGCAATTGCTGTTACCCTCCTGCCATGATCGTAGCTCAATAACATCCTATCCTTACATTGTCCTCTACAGATAACGGAGAATATGAAAAGCATTCTTGCTTCGCCCATCTAGCCAAAAAAAAACTAGCAATTGAATTTCGTTTCGCTTGGACTTTTGACGAGATCAGATATGTTATTTTAGATTGAGCCTGATTAGATTTCATACAAGGTTTTTTGGGAATCTCACATTGCGCTGACGCAGTTTGATTCCTACTGTCTCCCCCTCTGAATGAAAAATGCACGAGGTCTGATGGCCGTGTAGGTCCCAACCGCAACGAGGACCAGTGCTAGATTTATGGTTCGCGGCCTTCATCCATGACCAAAACATACGCAGAGGCGGCACGAACTCAGATTCCGTTATCTCAAGAACAAACAAGCTCCAAGTTAGCATCAGTTCTAACTGCTTCACTTGCCACCATGCTGCATGAATGCAGAGCAAGCACCTCACCATCTTCCAGAAAGAGATTCTATCTAGAAACCCAATCCATATTGCAGCTCTCTGAACTGTATAAAAAATTCAAACACCAAACTTCCTCATGACTATAGCATGGAATGCTAACTGCCTGACAAAATTCTTGAACTGCAAGAATTCTCAAACAGATACAATCCGTACATAATCTTGATGCAAATCACACCTCAGATCATCTAACAACCCAAGATTAAGAGGATATATACTATATAGGACAGACAGACTTAACTCTAGTGATGGTGACACAGCCATTTTTATTAAAAATTATTTAACACAATGTTTTAACCAACCCTCAAACTTTAAACCTTGAAGTGACAGGCGTAGAGCTGTATACCAACAACGCAGGTAGACTTAAAATCTGTGCAGCGTACAATCCTCCCAGCAGTCTAAATCGGATTTAGACTCCATCCTCGGCTCCACAGATTCCATAATTATAGCAGAAAACCTCAACTCGAAACATACAGCTTGGTTCAGTTCGTCAATCAACTCCAAAGACCGTACTTTATTTAACTACGATCTTTGGAGTCGATTGACGAACAACTCATATGGTTCTAGATAGTCATCCTCAGGAACATCAGATATCAATATCAGCTGGAGACATTAGAAGAGCTTACTTTAGATCATAATTCCATCCAGCTCAACCTAGGTACCCAGGATCATCTCTATCTCTCTCTCCCCTAAACACTCTTTTATAGCATGGGATAAACTCTCTAAGGTTCTCCAAGATCACATCGGCCCACCACCTGTCATTCGGAAAAAAGAAGACAGACTTAGCTGTAAGCAACCTAACAAGACAAATCAACACAGCAAAAACATCAGTCAAACAAACCGCTATCTTCCATTTGGATTCCGGAAGAGATATTGGGCCTGATTAGGGCTAAAAACAAAGCCAGAAAGCGATACCACAACATACGAGCACCGCAAGACAAAATAACCTTAAACAATTTGAATAGACAAGTTCCAGAAGCACAAGCATTTCGAATGGGAATCTAAACGTACGGAAATCAATCCAGAAGATAACTCCACGCGGAAATTACTAAAAACTCTTCGTACAAAAAGACAACTCCTTCCTCCTAAGACTAAACATGGAATTGCACACTCAGATGAAGAAAAAGTAGAAGCCTAATTGACAATCTGGAAAATCAATGTAGCCCATCTTACGAAAACTTAAATATTAATCTCATTTATAAAGTTCATCGTCAAGTCAAAAAAGCCTTAAGACAGCCTAAGGATGATTCAGAGCTCATCACCCACACTACTCCAACAGATATAATCAACATTACATCCCAATTGAAGAATAAAAAGGCTCCTGGTCCCGACGGCATCATCAATAGCGTAATAAAATTACTTCCAAGGAAGGCCATAATTCATCTGGTTAATACTCTATAACCAATTCCATATCAAGATTCCAGTACTTTGCCACAGCTTGGAAAACCGCTGACATCATTCCTCTGAAAAAGCCTGGTAATAACCCACAACTTCCCCAAAGCTACATCAGTCTTCTTTCCTGCCTTGGCAAAGTAACAGAAAAGTCATCCTAACAAGGCTACAACTAGCAGTGGGAAAACATAAAATAATTCCAAATGAGCAATTTGATTTTCGCAAACCTCACAGAGCAGTACAACAAATATTAACAGAACCATGGTTTCAACTGGCACCTCTACACTGCTGCTGCGTTCTTGGACGTTGCCAAGGCCTTTGGTAAGGTTTGGCATTAAGGCCTTTTCTTCAAACTTATTGAAAACAACATCCCAATTAAGCTAGTAAAACTTATTAACTCATACCTCGTATGAGTTATTCAAATTAACGAAAGATACATGCAAGTAAAGCTTAACGAAGTTGTTTCATCAATGCGCAAAATTCTAGCTGATGTACCTCAAGGTTCCCTTCTGGCCCCACTACTGTTCACGATTTACGTATCAGACATCCCTCTAAATTTAAGTACAATCAACGGCCCTTTATGTCGACGACACCGCTATTCTAGCAAGGTCTCTCAGCTCTCGCCTGGCAATCAGAAGACTACAAGGACGTATCAACGCACTGGAAAAATGGTTCACCAACTGGAGGATTCAAGCAAACTCCCTCAAAAGCTCAGCCATGTTATTCTCTAGAAAAAAGGTCTGCATTAAGGAAGACATTTTGCTCCCTGGTCAAAAGATCTCATATCTTGGAGTACTACTGGATAAGAAATTCCTTTTTAACAAGCACATCAATCTCATTGGCTCCGAGATATCCAAAGTAATAGCTCAGCTTTACCCAATGGTTAACCGCAAGGGTAAACTGAACTTACAAAATAAATTACTACTGGACGGAAGGTTATACGTCCAGTAATTACTTACGCCTCACCAGCATGGATTCACACTTCACTATCAAACATTTCAAAACTACAAAGAATCCAAAATAAGTGCCCAAAGATGACTCCAGGTGCCCCATGGTTCATCAGAAATTCACAGATTCACCGAGAAACCGGCATTCCATACATCTCCTCCCTTCTTCGTGATCTTGCAGAAAAATTCTTCGTCAAGTTCGCATTCAAACCCGCTGATCGTACAAGCTGTCAATTACAATGAAACAGAGTACTATAAATACAAATGACCGAGAAGGCTATTCTACTTCCAACTGTCATAACTAATAACTTCCTTTATAGACAAAGGGGAATATGAAACGCATATTTGCTTCACCCATCTTGACAGTAGCGTAGCAATGGAATTCCAGAGGGTAATGGATGGCAATGCTGTAGCTAATGAAGTTTAAACTGAGGTTCGGCTATTGCTGTTATCCCGCCAAGACCAGAACTTATAGCTCAATTACATCCCATTTATACATTTTCTTCTACAGATAAATGGAAATATGAAACGCATTCTTGCTTCACCCTTCTAGCCAAAAAAACTAGCAACGAGCGAGATGAAAATAAATATGCAAAATTTATAAATAAAAGGTAGAAATACCTTTGCTATTTAAATTCTGCATTAAAATAATCTTAAACGAAATATTCATACTTCACTCTCTGTAAACGAACTCATCTTGAGTGATGCAAATTGAAAAGTCACCGATGGAACATCAAATGAGACACACATTGGCAATACTTATGGACTTTGGGACAACAAAAGTTTCGGATTTATATTTAATATAACTATTTTTATTGGAATCGCTTTATTTCATGTCGATTTTAGAATACCGGATATAAAAATAAAAAAGGAAAATAATTGACGCTGTAACTTAATGAAACGATTGATTACTAATTGGTTGCGATATTTTGTGATCCACCGTGATGAGCCACATAACTTAATCGTCCTGTGAATCTCCATTGACGCGTGCATCTTACATGAATATTGGATGGAGATTATTGTAATGTCATCCGTATTCTAGAGAATGTATGGTGAAAGATGACGTATTAGAACACTTCTTCCGAAATGGGTTCGATAGTACCAATCAATGCAAACGTGCATTGTGATTTCTTCAATTAGTCTACATACTGAACATTCTCACTCTAATTTATTGTTCCCCAGAGTATCAGCGGAGTCTCTTTAAATGAAAGACGATACTAAGAAAGAATTTCCCTTTTATTAATTAATCCAAGGAGCCTGTCACTTACGAGTGCATGCATTTCTCTGTCACGTGGCCCAAGAATCTTCGCTAAGGAGGAAATGAACATTCCATTAAATCGAACACTTGCTCGCGAAGAGTGAGGTGTTGCGGTGCAATAAGTCGGCTTCTTATTGGTTTATTACGCTAAACAAATACTTTTCTTTAACATCGATCTCGAGACTGTTCGGGAATGTAATTTCTCCAGGGGAAAAAAGTTTCCTGGAGAAAGTATTCGCAGATGACGAACAGCGTGACATTCCTCCACTGCAAGGCGGGAATTCTCAGCTGTCACGCAGAAAGGTAAACAGCAATTTCTCCACTTAAAATTGCCGCTTTTCTTTTCTTTCTTTTTTTTTTTTTTACTTATCTTTGTGTTGTTTCCATTACTTTGACTCTTCTTGAATGACAATCTTTTGTTTTGTTAGTAATGATGAGCGTACGTAAGATAAAAGGGTCCGTATACTCACTCGCATTATTCTTATCCGAGTTGCATGGAAGTAAATTGTAATTGAATGCTATAATTCAATTGAGGTTTCATTGCAGACCCAAATAAATAAATTACTAAAGCTTTTTTTCTCTCTCTCACCACAGTTAATTTTATTTCATTACAGATTTCTGAAATTATGTCATAAATCAGACATTAGTAATGTGCTGACTTTACCAAGTAAATGAAGGCTTGCACAGTGATTGTGTATAAAGAGTTAAAATACAAACTGTTGCGAAAACTAGGTAATTTTATTAATATTTCTCTAATTGTGTAATGCGTGTTCAAGAAGTAATCCGATTGTTTATATATTTTGATGTGCTCACAAAACATATACACACCTGTTGTACAGATTCAGGATGTAGAAAAGAGCTGTCCAGTAGCCAACCCGGCTAGCAATCCATACATCTTGGTTGTTGTTCTAATCCGGCAATTCTTTTGACCTTCATATAAATCTAGATGCCTTTTGAACAGGGTTCATGAATTTACTTTGAATTATTTTTCATTCTGCGAATTAAGCGGACATAATTAAAATGATCTGGCTTTTCAATAAAAGGGTTCTACTCCGGCAACATGGATCAGTAAAAATTTAAAAAAAAATAGATCTATGTATCTAACACTAAATATAAGGACAATCTTCTTAGAGGAAAGACATTGGGATGTAGGGCGATATGCACGGATTTCAAAATAAAGGAAAATGTGACTGATTTAGAATTTGCGACTGTTCTTCTAGTGAAGGTTGAGCTATTAAACGTCAACTAATATTTAAAAATATAAACTGGTTTTATTGGATATCTACACAGTGGAGAAGGAAATTAATCCGAGCTAAAATATTCGATTTGAGAGAAAAGAGTAAGTGAATAATTGTGACAAATGACTCTTGGATTTTTATTTCTGCCCTGAATATCAGTTGGTCATTACTAATACCACGTTCCAGTGTTTAAGCAACTTCACGTAGACAAACAACTAAAAAAATGAACGTCTTGTCAGTTACATTACGTTTACAACAGTCTCTCGTGCGCGAGTATCACATTTAAAATATGAAGAAAATATGGAAACTTAAATTATGCAAAGCTACCAAACAAGTCATGAAAAATATTGGCAGTAAAATCATAAAGGTCAAAATATGTTGTTTAGGCTATTAAAAAGTTTAGTAACAGGGAAATAGTACTACAAAAGAAGAATTACAGATGCAGGTGTTACAAATAAAACAGAAATAAGAATATGCATGATGTTTTGGAGCAATTATTTTGGATGATTCTTTCAAAACATCCAGTATTAAATAAAAGTAATCAGTGGTTGAAACATCCAGAAGATATGCAGTGCAAATATCAGCCATTTCTACTTGAGGCGGATAAAGATTAAAACATGAAAGTTTCGATGTCAGAGAATATTCCGGCTTCAAAACATTTTTATAACTGGATAAAATTCCAAACAGGCCTGCTGGATGGAAGGACACTTTCATCCGTATAACGCATTGCCAGCTTGCTTATTGGAATTCTGAATGGGATAATGCAATATTTGCTTCCGGAGCAGTTGTCTTCTATTCTTCTTTTTTTCATGCATTGCGAGATATACCCTCTAAAGGCAAGGTAACATTCTGGAGACCCACAACATTGAACAGTCAAGAACGCAGTGTAATTTCTATTTATAAACACAAATACGCTACAATCAAGTGGATCCGCAAGCTGGACCATAGATAGCACACAATACTAAACCTGACAGTACCTCATGACAAGGCTTCAAACAGATGTGCTGTAACTTTGCTGCTGCCCAATATCCTGACTGTGACTGAAGACAGCTCGATGGTGCAATGTGTATGGAGAGGGGGTAGAATTGTTCTAGACTACATATGGTAAGGAGACTAGGTGCTCTCTATATAAGTGGCGGTTTCAAGGATGTCGCCTCTTGCACATCTCTACTTTTTCAGCATCAACCATAAAAAAAGAAAAACAAATATAATTGACGTTACTGTTTAAAAAACGCTAAATATACAAAACAAATCACTTTCACATCCATCTAACCAATAACCGCGGCATAAACCCAAACGATGGACACCACCACTTACAGACAACCAGACCGATTATCTTCTTTTTCTGCGATAGCCTCTACAATCTTAAACGTCAGAACTAATTCCGCTCGTTATTATTTGTTCTACTATTGACACTTGTGACTTTGTACTGTCTGATATTCCGTGATTGTATAGAGAATGTATAAGCCCTTGTATTATAAAAAATAGATTTGTCATCTTTACTGTTCTTCAAATCTGTCAGGCCTCTTCGATTTATCTCTGAAATTAAATTTTCTGCAATCCAACTGTCCCAAACATTGACTCCAAGGTCCGCTTTGCTTTGATTTCCTCAACTGGGTTTTCGTCTACTAACCAAGCTAGAAGAAATTCTGTGATATTTGACTCAAGCAAATCGAACCAAATCGATCAGTTTAGGTTTTATGACTAATATCTAGATTGTCCTCTAAATTCTCCTTCCACGTACATAGTAGTGGTAACCTCTGTCTCGGTAAATTAAATCAAGGCCTTCTGCGAGTTTCCATACTGTCGCATCGTTTTCTTGATTCGAAACTATGTAAAAAAACTTATGCTAGACAAAAGTATAAAAACTGACCATACTGAAGAGATAATAAGCCAATTTGGAAGAAACATAAATAGGAATCTGGTAATAAAACCCTAATTGTGCTATATTCTCTTAGTAAAATATACGTAGCGGGGAAATTAGAAATACGATTATTTTGAGATTATTTCCATATTGATGTTCTAACTTTAGAATAGCAAATATCGTACACGCCTTGATAATTAAGTGATGTTTGCAGCTCAAGGGGCAGACTGCAAGTCTAGTTATTGCCTTGGTATAAATTAAGCTGTGATCCTCTAGTCTATACGTATCATTTAATTGGAAGATATGGGTTAAAATCAATCAAGGATGCCAAACACTTTTTTGGCCTTTTCTTCTGTTCTTACATTGTGGTTGTAGCGAGTTCACCCTCTTCGCAGAAACTGACTAGCTGTTAAAGAATGCACACAGTTGACACATGATGCAGTTGTCTCATAATAGACGTTCTCTCAACGTTAATTAGATAGTAACAAGTTAAAATAATACATTCAATTATTTTAGTGTTTATTTAAACATTGGAAAATAACCAGAAATTAATGTTTGGGATAAACTTCGTCTTTTTATCTACATAAAATTATATACATTTTCTATTATTTAAATACCCAAAATATGTGCTGGGCGTATGTGTGGAGAAAACGGAATACAAAGTAAGCGACTCGGTTTACTCACCAAAGAATGATTAATGAGCCATTTTTAAAAGGTATTGCGCTGTTCCTATTGAAATATCCATAATTTATTAGTCTTCCATTTAATGATTTAAAAGAAGAAACCAAACAATCCTTTTATTCAATAGCACACTCGCATTCAAACACATTTCGTCATTTATAACTGTCACTTTATTCGATAGACGTTGTTTGCATAAACAATGACTTTCAACCGGATTTCAAAAATACGGAAAAATTCGTTATGAAAACGACCAGTCCACTTGTGCGCATTTAAAGAGAATATTCGTAATTAACCACATTTTTAACGTTTATTTTGAAAGTTATCTTTTGTTATCTTACCTGAAATAATGTAGGAAGCTTTTCTATTAGATAAAATGGGTTTTTTTTCTTTACTACGCAACTAAAAAAAAAAAGAGAAATAGGCACGTATGATTCACTCTCAAAAAACAGATATCTGGCTTAAAAACTTGATTTTCTTTACTTTATGGTCGAAAGTAAATCACAGCTATTTAACTTTCCGTCAAGGTCTAAAGAAAACAAAAACTGTTTAACAAAAAGGCATTTAACTTTTTTTTCATTTTTCCGATAGGAGGGAGAAATTAAAATATGGGAAAGCTAGCTAGATTACAAATTCAATAAAGGACGGAGGGCTTCCCTTCTTAATTTTGTTAGTAACCTGCTCTCCATCTGCCACAAGGTTATTTTTTTCCGACTCAACAGCAATCGAATAGAAAACTTCGCATGTCTGGTTGCATTCGATCGGAACTCTGTAGCTAAACTCGGTTCAAAATGCATTGTTCTAAAGTATTGGTCGTCGCGAAAAGGTATTGGTTTTTGTTCGGAATACCTATATTAAAATAGGCCGCAGAGAGTGTCTTTGCTGGAACTGAGCGATGAAGTATGAGGGCACATATTAAAAGGATTCCCAAATATGCCAGACACGGCCTACAATACCGAGAAGTATTGCATGTAGAAGTATTTCTCTCTTTGGTCCACGTTAAGAAACTTAATATTTCTCTGGAAATATTTCACGCTTACATCTATATACGTTTCTTGCACAATTTATGTTTAAGTCCATTTTATTGCTTAGCTCTCCTAAGGATATTTTCCGGAAAATATTCGAACGAGACTCAAATTGAATTTTTCTTTAATTTAAAATGGACTTTATGTAGGTGAAAATTAATATAACAATTAAATAATCGAGGCAAAGAATTATAGTTTTTCTTTTTTCTAATTTATTCTCGGAATAATTCATATATGCAAATAATGGAAGATGTAAAGTTATTGAGAGTAATTTTGATGCTTTATATTTCTTTTAAAGTAAGATAAAATTCATCGTCAATACTCAGAATAAATTTGTCATTTACTTAAGACGATGTTTCAATCCTCTAATAACTTATCTTTTTATGACCCTTCGTAACCAAAAGAAAATATGAATTATGGGTGAATTTTTTTCCAAGTACAAGAGAAAATTGAATCCAGATAATAAAAGGAATTCAACCTTATCCGAATTATTGCGTAATATAAATATGCTTGATCATCCGTGATTGCTAATAGGCTTCCAAAACCGTTTCAGATAAGGTGACGCTTCAACAATGTTTTATGAAAAAGCTGGGCGAGCGTGGAATTTACGGACTACAATGCGAACATTATAATTTTTGGTTCCATATAATGTAATTCACTAAAATGGAATAAGGATTATAAAGACGCTGCTACGTCTGTCTCTTCATTCTATTGCAGAATGGCAGAAAAAATGCAATTGCCATAAAATAATCACTAGCAGAAATCAGTTTACTTTTGATCGATGACTCAATGGCATTAAGCCAAAATTGAGCAGTAAACAAAGAACTTCTCTAGTGAATGCATCTTTGGTAATGCCTGGCATTTTGTATTTCTCATTAAAATGCAATTTGACTATAAATTTAAAATTCATAAATCAAATATAAATCCATATATCCATTACAAATG
This sequence comes from Typopeltis vanoorti, assembly GCF_054136105.1. Taxonomy (NCBI): domain Eukaryota; kingdom Metazoa; phylum Arthropoda; class Arachnida; order Uropygi; family Thelyphonidae; genus Typopeltis; species Typopeltis vanoorti. Next base: position 99,966,820 of record NC_143563.1, on the reverse strand, counting down.
CTTTTTTTTTTTTTTTTGCAATTCCTCATAAGAGAAACTCACTCACCTTCATACTTCGATGTTGTTCCAAAATGATTGCCTTGGAATGGTTATAAACAAAGAAAAATTAATGACGTGAAAGAAAGGGTACAACATCTGCTACAAAACGCATCGGTTTATATGAAAGACTTCAATAACTGACACATAGTTGGGAATGTTGACAAATGTTTCAGGAGATTGTTCCACTGATAAATGAAACTGAAAGGTCTTTCTTGCTTAAAGCCAGATTAGAAATACACAATAAAGTAAAAAGTAAGCCAACGTTTGCTGCTTTTTATTTGCATTTATGCTTAAGACCTGAAAATTTAATGGGTAATGTAATTACAAGTTTGTCAAAGGAAAAAGGCGCTAAAATTTATATATTTGATGATGCTTATAAACGAACGTAATTATGCACATATGCGTAAGCATTCCTGTAATTAAATATTAAGTGATTACATTCTTTATTAATTTTCTCGAAGTGCATTTATTAATAGTAATTAATTCAGTGCTATAGGAAAAAAATGCTATTTTTGAATAATTTTGGTTCTCATACGCGCATGCATGAAATGCATCCCAATGTTCTACCAAAACATCATATGAGAATAGTTAACCATTTAAATTGATACTCGTAACAACGCCAAGAAATACGAGGTTATTCAGTCAATACTGAGGAACCTTGACGTTTTCAGTACAGCAATAATTCTTTCTCACATAGATTAGCTACATCGGCAAATAAAATTTCCATTCTTCAAAAAAAGATGGTGTCCAAATGCAACCGACCAATTCCTTAAACATCAAAAGCATCTTATTTTCCTCCTCTTCTTGTGTGTGAGTGGAGGGTGAATGAAATGCAAAAATAATTTTACATTCAACCGCTATAAAGAAAACGTCGAAGTGAAAGGAAGCATTTGCAAGGTTAGAATATGTTATAGAGATATCTTAGAGTATGTAGAACATGGCAAGCTCTTATACAGGCTGATTATCTGTCGCGTTAACATGAGAGGTGCAAACATGAAATTTTTGTAAAATATTTTCTCTGTGTTAGAAATTATATTATACTTCTAAACACATAATATTGTCATTTTTCATCTGTACCCTAGCGTAAATAAGTAAACATTTTCGTTTCACGAGCACTACTTGTATATCGTGCAGCAGACTTCACATCAAATTGCACTTTGTATCATCACATAACACGACGCGCACCTGCAGGATCTTTTATACTGTCTCATCATTGTATGGTACGTTTTGGCTATGCGTACATACATGAAAAATGGTTACAGGAAAATTCATCGAAAAGCGAATTAATCGAATGAACAATTCATCGAAAGACAATTCGTCGAAAATGCAATTCATCGAAAAACAATTCACCGAAAATTTTAAATTTTCGATAATGTTATGGTAAAAGTAATCCATTTAGAACAAAAATCGAACCATGCAGACAGCTTCTTGTACCAACAACTTCTACTAAATCATTTAAGTCAGAGAGTTATTGCAATACATAATTTGGACACATTATTTCTTTGTCGCCCCGAATATAGCTGAACTGAAAACTGGAACAACCGTTTGACATTTTCTTGTAAAAGTTTCAAACAGCGAATTTGAGTAAAATTCATCCCATAATAATTGCTGTATTGAAGTCGCATATTACTACTAGCAATAATAATAATAATGAAGCTCGCATAGTTCAGTCGGTAAAAACAAAGCCGTTTAGTTAGAAAGACATGGGTAGTTGGATCCCATTTACGCATAATTTTCATCAGTCCTGTTCTACTAAAGGCAAATTAGCAGGCATAATATAGATACGGCTGGGCTTTTTTTCCGGAAACAGGCAAATCAGTCCCATGAACAGACATGAAACAGTTATCGGACAAGAAAGACTATAAGAACCATATTGTTCTGTAATTTTTCCCTATGAAAGTAGCATTGTAATCTCCTTATTCACGGTTCAGGGTTTGTTCAAAATGGATCAATTTTCTCATAACATTTTCGAAAATTTAAAATTCTCGGTGAATTGTTTTTTCGATGAATTGCATTTTCGACAAATTATCGTTCGATGAACTCTCCGGATACCTAGAAAAATATGATTTCGACTATTGAGATAGCTTTCAGTCTTCACAAGTCTAAAACACATTGAGGAGACCTTAAAAGACCGAAATTGTCCTGAAATGCGCCTCTTGTCATGATGTAATATTCACATCCGGGTAAAACGCCAGTTGTTTTGAATCTTGGAAAACAAAGCTAATCCTATATCCTAGTGGCTGAAGATAACTTTTATCTAATACTGTACAAACAAACAACAAAAGTTATGTATGAAGATTGTAACGAATTTGTATAATTTGTATAATTAACCTAATTATACAAATTTTTAAAATAATTTGTATAATTAGGTTAATTATAGCTCTTATTTCACTTCATCTGAATAATAAAATTGTGAAGTATCAAAAACTTATATTTTTGTGTTAGTAATTTTGTTCAATATTGAATTACTCCAACGATGTTCTAATATTCTTGTAATATTAATTCCAGAAATCGAGGTCCTACACCAGTCGAAATTCGAGCACCATTTCTGACGCACAGTAGCCCTGCTAATGAGCTGTTCATCAAGAAAGCAAGTTCATTATTCGGTTATATCGGGTGCTTTTAGTCCTGTTATAACAAGAGATCCATTAAACTGGGAAGTAGGAAACGATATTCGAGTGCGCTTGTTGACATGAGATTTTCTCTGTGAGAGGATAGTTTCAACTCGTAAAATGCTGACGTAATTCTCATTCGAGAGTGCTCTAGTATGCTAATTATTCTAACAGAGTAATAATTGTTACGTCTGTTCCCTTCAGCATCACTCAATGAATAGAATTTCTCATTGATTAAAATGTCATTACAATGTCATCTCAAGCTTAAGATAAAATGCTTTCGTAATGCGTGAAAATCAAAATTATTATGGACATTGTTTCGTTTGGAAACGTTCCTGAAAGAATAGAAAATCAGATTTTAAATTATAATTTGGAAAACAAAACGAAATTAATAAAATATATTTACGAAATCCAATCAACACTGGTTAGCATTTAGTAATGTGCTTCTCAGATTACCTAATCTTAAGAACATATGGCATGAATTGCTCCTTGTCTACGTTTCAGTCCAAGCCATCTAGTGAGAGAAATCCCATCTCTTTGCTCCATTATAACGCGAATTCAACCCACGAAAGGTTAAACCTATTATACATTAGTGTTAGTTCCTTGAGTGGGTAAATAAGTAACACTTTCCCTTGTTGCACAAATTGGTCTATTTTTTGTTCTAGGTGTTTATCAGAACTTTTCAGCCCCCACCCTCGTATATCAGATAGGGAGAGAAAGGAAGATTCCATCCATACAGATAAAATGAATACTTGATAATTTAGTTTACCGCCTACACACAGATATCCTAACTACTAGGGGATATAATGCACCTGAGCTTATAATCTGTTGTCGTGACGCTGCATATTCACGCTGACCTCAAAGGAACAGAAAACAAGTTAAGGGATACATCAAAAATTTAAACCAATGTTGAATATTAAATTTGTAACTTATTTAAAGGGAAGAGAGAATCCAGATTACTCCAATATAGGTGATAAGGTAATTCGTCTACGCATGGCATAAATCATGAGATAATCTCATAAATCATGAAAGTAAATAAACATAATAAATATTTAGAATTTTTTTTTCAGTTTTAGCTGGTTTTGTTTACAACATTTCATTGTAGACAATCTTCAATCTTTTTGAATACGGTTTTCGATTTTCAGTCCATTCTATTACGTTCATCCTCAGTTTTTTCATACGTTTTTCTTGTAAATTACATATTTTTTTGTTCATTTTATTCTGTCCTTTAAGTATTTTTTCTTACTGTTTTCATTTCATAGGTTGTATTTTTGATGTCTCTATTCTTTTTTTGCATGAATATGTTAATATTCGTTGGATAACTGATTTTCTGGATTCTTCTTTGTCAGTTCTTCAAATCGTTAAAAGTGAACATCATGATACACTGTATATTTGTTTGTTACATTATATTGGTTTTTCTGTTATTTTTTACAACAAAAACAAAGTACTATCTGTCTGTACATGATCTTTCCCTCGAAATGTTGTTCGTCATTATAAATTAGTCATTACTTCTCCTCCGATGATAATTCTCTGCAGATTTTTAAAGTAAGTCACAATTGAATTTATTCCTGCATATGGACTTGAAGATTACTGTAATTACGTTTCTCATGTGTTTAGTCATTTCATTATCTCAATATTTTAACACTTCATTATAAATTCCATCAATTCCAGCCGATTTTCCCTTTTCCAGTCTAGAATTATTCAATTATTTAAGTTTATTTGTATTTTCTATTGTCTGTAATAGTTTTGCCGTTTTTACTCGGTCTTAATATATATTTGGTAAAATACTTTGTACGCTTTCTTCTGGCAAATTTATATATTCCTTTGCGATTCATTTGGAAAGTATTCGTCCATATAATTTATTAATAGTTGGTCTTGCAGTACTTTTCACGTTTCATGATCGTTGTCTGGTTTTAGATTTTAAGCATGTTACATCTCACGCTGTTTCACAAAATTTCACAAAATTTACTTCATACGTGTCTTCTCTAAAGGACATTAACTGAATCATGCTCACCTATCAGTTTTACAGAACTGACATTCCACATTTTAAAAACTGGTGGAAGGAACAAGGTAGGTATTGTTAGCACACGAGCACATTTTAGCGCTCATGAAAGAAAATGCAATACAGAAAATTGGTTCCTCCTCTCCTGTTCTATTGGGAATCCAACGCGTCATTTTTATTTTAAAGAATATTATAAAGGTTTGTTTTATTAAATACCTTGCAGTGAAGTATTCAGCAGTTAACATTCCGTTCTTTTGGGCTCGTTGTTTACAACTCAGTAAACATGTTTAGATTTCGAAAAAAATAAAATAAAATAAAATAAATTCAAAACGTTTTATTGAATAAAATAAAATAAATATGCTTTGGTATTCTTCTAACAATAACAGTATTTTCATCTGTTTCCTTTCTATATTTAAAATATTATTCATGGGATTCTTTTACAAGAACTAAAAAAAAGCCTCGCGTGTAAGGGATTTAAACAAACCGCGTGTTATAAATGTGTTATTCATATTCTATTGTGACGCTCTTCACTTACTAGGATTGCCTCTATTTTTCTTGTTCTTAGAAGTCAGAGCTGTGTCTAAGTGAAATGCGTGACATGGCTTTAGATGGTAAACCACGTATTCTAAAACCTGACGTTTCTATCTTTTATCCCGTAGTCCGTGATCTAACACATATTCTTGTAGACTGCAGAAAACGGAATGCCATTTACCGTTCTTCGCATTCATTCTTCGCTCTGTTTCCAAGGAGGATTTCCGTGACTCGGCACGCCAAACATGCACGGTCTTCGTTGTCGAACAGGTTACGACAGGAATAGTAATTGGCAGCAAAAGTGAAGACGTAAGCAGTTTCCATGCTTTGACACGAATACTTCCGAAAATCTTATACTTACGGTCGCTACTTTGTGTCTTAATATTCGTTTTCCTCAGTGTGTGTGTGTACATAAAGATGAATGTGTTTTTAAAACGTATCTCCATTCTTAAATCACACCCCCATCGAAGGTTTGGTTGAATTTTAACTGAGTTTTAATCATAATTCCACAACGGATTTAAGCCATAAGTCAAATTCTTTAGATACTTATTGCGTACCATCTTCTTTAGAAGTCTATTTATCTCTCTGCACATCATTTAAATACACACTAATAAATAACTGAAAAAGAGTGTTCATAAAGTTTAGGAAAAATGCTACTGATGTTGGGGAGGGGAGTAGGATCCATTTATCCGCACGTGTTCTAAATCATTACATATGGACATCACGGTCTATAACGCATAACCTCTTAGGACCTTGGGTTTTAATCAGAATAATTCATTGACAATGCATAAACATTCTTGTATAGTAACCATATTCATTACCGTAAGAAACGTTACGCTACTTATAAGTCTAATAGTACTAGAATTTATTCAATGTAAAACTAAAATTACTCAACACATTTTAACAAACAACAGTGCGAGCTGATACGTCTATATGTAAATATCATTAAATATGCAAGAAATCATTTGGTGAGTCTCGGATGAAATGATTGGTGAAGGCAGTACGACTTTTTTTCACAATAAACAGGACAAACATTGAGAATGCACACAATTGATAACCATAACTCTAGTTATTTCGAATACTAATTCTAAGCAAGAAAATACAGACGATATTCCATTTAAAGCAAAGCATGCATTTGGTATCACTGAAGAACGCGGCTATAACACGACAGCTTCATGATGGCGCTCTTTTTTGTCGATTTATGTTTCTGTAATCGTACATCCAAACTTAAGGAACCTGATGTACGGCATATTTCACCAATAATCGAGAACAAGTATAAACTGATGTTATAAACAGTAAATGATGAAAGTAATAAACATAAACGACCGATAAAAGCAATTTCGAGTGCCGAAGTAAATTTTTTCCACCGCGTTACAAAAAATATTCTTTCCCAATCTCAAAGTTTAGTTCCTTTCTCTTTCTTGATTCTCTATCGTAATGATGACAAAGAATAGCGATTTAAATTTAGCGAATATATTTATGATAGAAGCTTAAGTCCTGTTCAGAAAAAAATTAATTCAGAGTTCCTAGTCGTTAGATGATATTTGCATATTTAGCGAGTTATTTGCATATCTATCGGTCACACCAAATGCATTGAAACAAGGTTTCCAAACAACTTGAGCAAACAACATTTTTAGTTGAGAATATATAATTTATATTCCTAAAAAATTTTCATTTTTTAAGGAAGCATTCACTTTCCATTTTTGCAAAAATACAAGGAAAAAGAGACGGAGAAAAAAAAAACATGATTGCGAACAAGAACGTCTATACGAAAGTGGTTATTCATAGCCACTCCAATACAATCTCCGTAGTGCAAATCCTAATGTCTCTTTTTCACTTTGTTACCGATATTTCTGTTAGCTAAACTTATAAGATTTAACACTAAATTCTTCGAAGCAACGATATTCTGTGAAAAGAAACAAATATTTGCACAATGTATGAAATTTAAAAAATTGTTAAAAATCTTTCCGACATTCTTAAGGCCTAAGTTTCACTGTCGTAAGAAGAAAACCAGCTTATCCGACTGTAAACTAAGCGCTTCTAGAATCCTGGCTATTCAATCAAAGATAGAACATTTATCACACCGGCATTCACATACTATTTCAATTTAACATACTATTTGGGGAAAAAAGGGTGATTTATGCATTGAAGAAGATAATTAGGTAATTACGATACGCTAATTAACAAATCCACTCGTTACATCGGGACAGCACTATTTTTATGTCCCTGTTTACCGAATTACTCTAATGAAGTTAAAATATTTACGACGACTCGGTGTTCATTGTATTGGTGTATAAACCCTTCATTTACACAGCTGCAACACCTTAACAGATTCTGACTAAGATTAAGAAACTAATTAAATTCTATTATCTAAATTACATTTTTAATATTAGTAGAATTTTCATTTATTATCAGAAACGTAATAAAAATTCCAGATAACGAGATAAATGCAGACAGCGTTTAGAAATAAACTTCAGCTATGCACGTGTGCTTTACCGTCACTTCTCAAGAGAAAAGCAATAGGAAAAGATGAAGTGAACTTAAATGAGGTTTCTAAAAATAATCTAAATGTAATAAAATAAGGACCTGAAATAGGAAATGTTAGTCAACTATGCAATTTAAAAGAAATTAAAAGCGTTCAAACTTCTTATCAGATTACAATAAATATACAGGCAGGTGCGCATCCGTAACTCAGTCCGTTTTGACGATGCCTTTTGGTTAGAAAGAAAGCGGCTTTTCAACTGAAAGTGGGATACCCAGTCTTATAAGACGGCAGGGTATTTCCTTCCAGAAACTTTCATACTGGCAAACCAGGAAAATAGTAATTCAAGCTATTTTCCTGCTTTTTTTAGACTCAACAGTTCAACAGCCAAGTTTCTTGGCTGTTAAATTATTGAGTCTAAAAACGCAGGGAAAACAGAAATGGGAAATTGTGGAAATAAAAGAATATATTTTTCCAGTCACCATTCAATAATTTTATTCTTTTTGAAAAGAATAAATTCACATCATGATTTTCAGTGACCAACTTAAATTTGAATCGGCAGTAAGATTATATTTTATCTCAATTATACCAAGACCGGTTTCCTTTCCTTACGAAATCGTGGCCTGCTATTCTGTATAAACATGGCTTAATCAGAATCAACTTAAAAAAAATTTACTGCACACTAGAAACTTATACAAATATCGCTACTGTGCACTTAATCCAATCGTACTATTTCAGCATATGTTTTCCATTAAAATATTTGGTGTCACTTGGAAAACAGCTACTTACATCTGTGTCTAAATAGTTTCTATTCAGATATTCATTAGCATTTCATTCAAAAATGCGTTCGTCGCTAAGATAAAGTATTGATTTTTTACGATTAAATACAACCCAACTTCCTTTAGTTCTCTTTCTGAGTGAGCCTCAAGGATATACAAACACATACCTCGTATTGTGCAAGTTTTTTCTCCTTTTTACATCGATAAAAATTGGTACCAACGCTTTCATCTTCTAAAAGATTCCTTTGGATGCATCAGGGAGAAAACCGTAACGCCAAATTCGATGACATTTGAACTTTTCACTGCCTTCGTTACAAATAAAGTTCAGAAACCTTTCTTGTACGGTTCTTTTAAAAAAAGAGAAAGAAGGCGGACATGCGAACCTTTTGTTGCAAGTACATGAAAGAACATTTTCGACCCTCCTCCAATGTTCCTTCGGATTTCTTTTCCTTTGAAATAAGTTAATGGTAAAGGTGCAGTTCAAAGAAAGCTTTTAAACAGAATTTAGAGATTTCATCAGAGAAAACAGTTGATGGGTATCACCTAGGGGCACACTTCACAACACATTCAGCATTTCTCTCTTCAGCGTACTGATTTCTGCTGTTTGTATCACATACTCAAGTAATTTACATGAACAAGATCATAAACGAAAATCACCATCCAAATTAAGAGCTTTTTGATCAGCATTTTTACGCATCTGATGCCTTAACTGTATGTTCTCTGGCCGGTTTGTCTGCCGAAAACAGTTTCCTAGAAACTCATCTTGAAAATGAAATTAAAAAATCGTTATAAAGGTTGCTTGCATCATCCTAGTAGGTGATCGAATCCAGACCAGTCCAAGCGAAAAACAAATGCTGTGTTACCTCTGCTACTGGGAGATATTAAATGTTGAGTTAAAAACAATGCATTTAATTTTCATTTAAAGGCTGGTAACTTTATAAACATTTTTAAAACAATTAAATTTTAAAAAAAAACTTTTAAATCATCCAAAAATGTTAATTGTTTTCGGATGTTTGGCCTTAAAAATTAAAGCTAGATAATTTCGAATAACAGAGAGAACTTCCAGCACATAAGGAATACGTGGAGCCGACCACAGTTTCTGACCTAATATCCAATCCTCACCTCCTCGTGATATACCCTGTTGGTAGGTATACTGAAAGAACGACGACGGGTTGTCAGTTGGCTGACTAAATTGTGTTCTGTATTGACTTAAACCAAAATGACAATGTCGATGCAAAATTATAACGTGTCAGCAGCTAGGGCGGCGCACCCAGTCAACCCCCCCCCCCCCCACACACACACACGCTGTAACCAGTGAAAAGTCAGCTACTAGAACAGACTCAACATCAGAAAAATGGCTGATACTAATGATCAAATGTCAAGCAGATTCAGACCACAAGACATTGTTTGAAATACTGTAAAGTATGTAGTGAAAATGAAGTATTGTACAAAAAAATATGGTCTGTAATAAAGTCGCAAGTAAGCGATTGAACTGAAGAGGTATTAAAAGATACTTATGTAAAATTTGGTGTATGAAGATGGTGCATGTTAACTCCACTGTTATTAATAAGGGAGCATATTATGAAGTACAGTAGAAGTACAAGATTAAAGAAATGTTAATCTCGGATCTTTACTTTAAATAGATGATGTTATACTCTTAAGTAAATCCGACACAAATCTGTAGGATTTCTTAACTGAATACTAACCATAAGAAATTCGACGGTTAACTTGGCAATAAAAAGAAGGGCGAAAATAGGTCACCAGAAAATAGAAATCAGCTGTATCCTAAATGGGGAACCTACAGAACGAGAAAATCATTTCAGCTATTTAGGCACAATTTTAGTGAAGATGGCAAATTAAATACGGAAATGTACAGAAAAAGCTGATGCATTGAGGGGGGGTCAAATTTATATGGAATAGAGAGAGATAAATTAGTCAAAACTAAGACGAAGTTCAAACCAATTTAATACGAAATTGGCTAGGCCAGTTGATCAAAGGCTAGAGACCATAGATATGAGAGTTTTCTGAAAAAAATTATGGGAGTGAATAGCTATAAGATCTGACAATCCGGATTGAAAACTAATTTGTAGGAAATTGTTGCTAGGAAGTTAATAACGATGCAAACTTCAGTACTATCATAACAGCCTGTAAATACCCTAGAGCAGCGGTTCACAAACTGGGGGCCGCAGGTTTTGTTGAGGGGGGCCATGAAATAATGAAAACAAATTTAAAATGTTTTAAGTCAAAGTAGATTTTTTTAATTTAAAAGATTATTTTTATTTAAAAGAAACGTATTTAACTTTTATTACTTCTTTTTTGTTATTTTTTATATTTTAATGGAAAAATTCACACATTGGTGTTGGTTCACAAACTTTGCTTCCTGCGTATTTCGGGGCTTAATAAATATTAGTAAATATTGCTTATTCATATGTTTCATTTCAAAGCAGTGGTTAATTGTATTTACTTCGAATGCTCTCCAGGGAAGCTCCAAATCTTCCTGTCCCTTTCATCACGCGTTCGTAATCAGGGACTGTTGATATTGACTTTATATACATATCAAAACTCGTTTTATATTATCACTGTCATCCGAGCTAATTTTCTGTTACCAATAAAAGTTTCGCATATACTTCACACATGAAAAAGGCTTAAACAAGTTCATGTGGGGGGAGATTAACGCGCTTGCAGTGGTAAACAACACCCCTCCCTAACAGCCACTATACTGCAGAGGCATTCAAAACGAGTACTACTTTTATTATGCCAGTGAATAAGGTATGAGGAGTCTGTGTAATATATTTCTCAACAAATAGTGCAATTAGTGCAATAAAAACACACTAATGAATCATGTCCCCTCATACAGAAACAAAACCATATGTTGCATGGGCAAACACAGTATCTAACTAAAAACTATTGTTATTAATTAGATGTGTGCGAGTTCGATTTCCCAAGGCAGCAATAAAATTCAACCGAACATGTTAAAACTAAGTTTTATATATATATATATATATATATATAATGAATGTTATGGCAGTTTCACATATGGAATTCGGTTGAAGAGAGTTAGCATTTCAACTTAATTGTCAGCTATGCTTTTATCTTTCGGTTGCGCGATCTTTTGTTAATACCGCACCAATCATATGCACGTTTTAATAACCTGCCTTTGCTGTCTGTTTCGCGTTAGGCTTAATTACCGTAAAGGGAGAAAAGTCACAAAAGAAAAAAATGTTCCTGGTCCGGGGATTCCCTTATTCAGGTAATATTCACTAATTTCATGTTATCAATCTGTAGTGTGCCAGTATCGGTAAGTGGTGATATTATTTGATCTATTTTACGTTAAAAAATTTAACCCTGAGATGGATAAGTGGCTGATAAAAAATAAAAAAAAAATCCCGCGAACAATCAGAAACAGACTAAAAAAAAGGACAGTATTTCATATTTTATCAGAACAGCCCGCATCGTCTTCAGAACCAAACGGTAAGAGGCAAAAAATGTAATATTTGCATTTGATTTTTGCAATATTCGCTGTGTATGTTTTGTATTGAATATAAATACATTAAATATTATAATAATATATCTCTCTATTACGATTTTTTTCGAGAGGGGGCCGTGAAATAATTTAATTTTTGCAAAGGGGGCCCTGACATCCAGAAGTTTGGGAAGCACTGCCCTAGAGGGACTCTATGAACAATTTGATGATGAACTGCCACAAACTTCATGGGGAAAAGAGGCAGGATATTAGAAATGGCTATAAACTAAACAAGAGGACTTACGTAGATAGACTACATTAAAAGACCTGGAATAGATACATTGTAAACATTGAGCCAGATATTCATGAAGACTAATACTTATAAAATGGTAAACATTTAAATAAGCAAACAGAGTCAAACAAATATTATGGTATATCAGGAGAAGAACAGTTCCAACATTTCAAAAAAACAGTGAACGAAAACAACTTTAGAAATAACAGCATATAATAAAAAAAGTCCCTGTCTGATTTGGTAAGGAAACTGTTTAGATGAAATAAGCTCATCTACTTTTCACTGTTTTGTCATGTAAGAAATTTTCTTTTTAATAAACATCAACGTTTTTTAAGGCTAGTAACTTTTACTTCCAATCTTGTGAAAGTCAAAGGCTTGTGTCACAATAGCTGGACCACATTCATATGCAAAAATCCTTGTGCCAAGATAAATTGTTTGGCCATTGAGAAATATTAAAAAGAGAAGAGATGCATTCTCCTGTGATATATGTCTGCGCCACTGACTTTTTCTTGTTTGCCAGATAAAGCCGCAAAGAACAATCTATTTTCCAACAGCGATAGCAAAAGGCGGTACGAGTTTGTAGTCTTTGGTAATGCTATAAACCTTGCTAAGAAGTCTTGTTAACAGTATCACATGCAGCAAATTCAACTAGGCCACTTCCTGTCAAATTCATTGCCGATGTACTGCGTGAGATTCAGGATCTGTAATGTGCAAGATTTGTGCATTACAAATCCTGAAACAATCTGTCCAGATTATTCTGGAACAAGATATTTCTCAAATCAAAGGCTAAATCTGCTGAGGATCATGTGTTCACACAGATTATATAAATTATGGATTATATAAATTTGTGGTCCTATAGTTTTTGCTGGATCTGTTGGCGATTTGCCAACAGATACAGAAATTTTTTCTCTAATCTCGGTTATATCCATTTGCATAATTGCAATAGTATTCTTAGAAACGAATTAAGAAACATATGCATCGTATGTGTGTGTGTGTGTATATATATATATATATATATATATATATATCTTAATTCATACGGATTACAGAGTAAGCGAGCCTCGTTGCTCAGTCAGTATAGCCGAAGCTCTTTGGTCCGAAAGACCTGGGTTCAATTCCCGTCAGTGAACTTTATCTGGTCTCTTTCGACGAAAGGTGAGTTAGCCAGTTTCATACGGAGATAGAGAATTTTTCGTTCCCCAGGACAGGCAAACCGGCCCAGTAAATACACGCATATGACATACCAGTAGGCATAGGGCTATCCACTTTATCCTTGAAGCGATCGCGGTTTCGAATCGTAACAGGCCTCTAGGGCCTAATATACGTATAAGGAAGGAAAGGACAGAATGAGCAGCTGATGTAAGGAACCATAATTTAAGCTAATAGTTTAAGAGTGCCTTCAATGCAGTTATTAATGTTTATCACATTTTGTTGTATATTATTTATTCAGTTTAAATTTCCCTCGTTACCTATTTCAATACACATTATATATTGAAATGATTTATTGAAATTATACAAGAAATTACTTTAAAACAACATTTCAATATGAAATCAACGTAAAAAATACGTTTGGAATCTAAAGAGGGGAAGGGCCCTCGATTAAGTATGCCTTTGCTACAGGTTTAACAATCATTTGTGCATGATACTGTTATAAAAAATTAGAATTAAACCCAGTTATTTTTTAGAAGCGAATATTATATGCACATAAAACTGATTATTAAACACATACTTCATCTCGAAAAAAGGCTCAAATTTGTATTTCAATTCGGATGAAACACCATCTCTATTACATTCCTTACAGGAATTACAATGGTATTCCTGGAAAGGAATTTGTAAACGGTTATATGTATTCGTAGCTAATTCATACGAATTCTCAATGCATACCCGATAAGAGCCAACATGCCAACTGTGGCAAGCCTGATATAAACGTCACTAAATCTCTACGAAGCTATTCGCCTTCACAGATTAAGGTGAAAACAGCACATTGATATACAGTTTATGCCACCCATTGCAATTGGTTGTTGTTGATTATGCAGTATTGCATATGTATCAGTTCAGTGAGAATAGACTAGGATTCTGATAACCGAAAGCAGTGATATATGTGTCCTTTCTCATTCCATTCAAACAAGCCTTAACAGAAATTACAGGCAGATTGTTTCAATAACCATTAAATAAATCACTGAGCTCTCTTTTTGTAATATTTTTCTGTAAAAATTGAAGTATGCAAAATAATTGTATGAAACAATGCTTTCATAGTTTACAAAAAATAAAAATAAATAAATAAAGTAAAATATTAAATTGTTAGTTCTCTCTCTCAGATAAATGCAACGATTCTTGCCTCACCTTGTACTAAGTATGAATGCCACGACCAGTTACATTAAAATTCATGATTATATTTATCATACAAACACATCGATATGCTAATGATGAGTCAAACGGAGTCCGCATGTTCAATTGGGAACAATTTAGGGTTGATAATTTTCTAGGATTATTCAAAACGCCAAAAATTGCGTGTGAGAAGCGTGACATGCCATTTGAAAAACACGATAATAGTAAAGCAGAATAAAATATAACGCTAATATTTTTCCCGGCTAAAACTACTGTTTCCACATTAAATTGCAGAACCCGAAGGAGATATTAGAGGGACCAAACGCGATTAGACGACACTTAAGAGCAGTGAGAGAATCTGCATTACAAATATTAAGTTCCACACTTACATCGTTAGAGCGAAATTCTATCAGGCCTAATGTCTTGGTGAGATATTATGGGAAGTCAAACTTCCCAACTTTATCTTCTTCTCGGGAACGCTTGAGAATAGATGCATTGATCGCATCCGTTTGTTGCTGTAGGATGGCATAGGCGATGTAATTACAGAGGACTCTCACTGGGTTTCATTGCTCTTGGGATAGGTCGACTGATTGCCTTTCCCAAGCATTGATGTGGTGAGTTTGAATTTACATCATTCAGATAACGTTTGTGGGTTTATAGATTTCTATCTCGAATTCCCTCTTTGTTTGTATCTATAAGTAGCTATAGAAAATGTCTGCGGTTTTCATTGATCTACTCCCTCCCGTTACGCTTATAAATAAGTACTTTGCATGTAATTTCGGTTGATTACTTCAAGAAAATACATCTGTCACATTTTCTCTTATCTGTGAATTTTTGTTATGGCGAGAAACCTTTTACATCATCTTCTGGGTAATTTAAGTTAAATTGGTATCCCATTAGTAAGCGGACAGGAGAATGTTTTTGCATTGCTTTATTTTTGTACATTATGATAATAATCATGCGCTATAGTGCATTAGTTTCGTGTTTTTATTAATTAAGCACGCACTTCACGGTATATTAGCGCGTGTTTTATTTCAATTATTTGATTGCCAACGCTTCCATTTCATGTTTTGATACGCGATCCAATTTTTGCTGAGTTTACACAGTTTTATTGTTGATAACCATTAAAATAGAACAAAATATTTTCTAAACAACATTTAAAAAGTATAAATAAATTGGCATTAGAGTTCGCTCTAAACTAAGATGTAAACATCTCTTACAAAATTTTAGTTTCCATTAAGAAATTATCAGAAATTGAGAGAAAAATACTTTTTCTCTAGAAAATACAAAAACTAAAATAAAACAAAATAAACTTGAGCAAATACATTTCGAATTAAAGCTTACTTTTAAATGTTAGGTTTTATTTTTGCTGTTAATATTTAAGTAAAGGAGGGGGAAAAAGCAAATTTAACTTAGACAAGCACAAAGATATTCCAATATTTATTTTGTGTATGAGTAAACACTTCTAAACATGTCTACATAGTAGCCGTTTTTCATTGTCGTATAGTCTGCTTTTTGATTTCAAGAAAGTGTAGATGTAGCAACCAAATAACTTCATTTCATCAGATTTTGTGCTCAGAAAGGACCAAGCCCTCAAAAAGAGTGTTAGTACAATATTTGAGAAATTTTGAGTCAAACAAAAATACACATCGGTCTCGCTTTTCAGATAATTTTAACAACTATTTAAAAATAGAAGAGGCCGATATCTGAAAAACATAAGTTTGTGAGCTTTATTTTCTGAATTTAATAAAATAAAATAGAAGGTCATAACTTTTTCATTTATTCTCCAAACTTTCTACTGAAATATATCTCAATTACTTAAACTTTTTCGGTATTTTCCTTAGTTATAATATTTTGGTTATAGTGGTAAATATGTAGATTCATTCTACGGCCTATATTGTGGAGAAAAAATGAAAAGGCTGTTACCGCCAAGTATTATTTTAAAACTTGCACGTATAAATTTCTAACTTTCGTTAAGTTCTAGTTTTTCACTCAACTAGACTCCCCCCCCCCAAAAAAAAAGGGTAATTACTCTAACAGTTCCTTTTTTTTTTACCAGACTCATTCCTTAAGAATAAATTGTTTTTGCGAAAATTTTAATGAAAGATAAAAACAGCAATTATCTGTTTTGTGCCAAGAAATTAGGAAAATAAATTGATGTAGTAATGACAGTCTTAATACGTAATCAAAAGTTGTGGAAAGTTTTAATTACATATTTTACTCTAGCAAATGTGTAATTACGATATTTGCATATGTATGGATAGTGCAGTATAGATAATAACATTGTTTAAAAAACATCTCATTTATTTCTCTTCTTAATACGTAAAAACTGTGTACAAAGGTGAGTGGGAATGCTAAGCAGTTCTATAAAAAGGTAATTAAAATGTTAATAAACTGGTTAAATAATCAATGAATAAATGTTTTTTTTTCGTAATATACTTATTATTGCTTCCAAATACAAGATCAAATTAACCTCTTCACAAACATTACGTTTGTGAAGTTTCAGAGACATTAAACAACTACTTTTCAGGACACTTCAGGCATCCAATAAGCAGAATAGTAGTCTGACACCGGATGGTGAAATTCATATTAGATAATTCGCGACATTGATGTCGATGGATGGTTCTATTTATATGTATGAATAGAAGGCTCAGTTAATAACCTCTATAAAGGAGATCACTACAGTCAACAAAATACATAACCTAATGCAAGTCGTTACCATTGTTGATTAATTTCAATACCGGATACGAGGACCAAAACTAATGGTCATAAGTAACTTTATAGTCATTACCATAGTAACAGAATACGATGTAACCATATCATCGCTATACTGTGTCGGTTAATGTTGAATTTCCATGTATTTTGGTAAAGATCCACAACGAAATTAATCTCAAATTCGATTCGGTTCCAGACAGACTGCTGTATTGGTTTACGTAGGCTGAACATATTAGCAATTGTTTTGCAATTGGATTTGAAAAGCCATGATAATAGTTCTTTGCATCCTAGACAGGATTCGAACCCAGGTCATTCCAACCAAGAGGCTTTCGTTTATGTTGAATGAGCTACGCAGGCTCTAAATCAAGAAATTTGAGAACATTTAGGAATTTTGTTCTCATTTATAATTTACATCAACGACTTCTACAGTTCATGTTAAAAACGTTTAATTTTCTTGACCAAAAAGCTCTGGAATGACTTTTAATGGGATTATATTGATCAATTGCATATAATAAACAACTATATTATACCAACTAGAACCACACAAAAAAGGACCTGTTCGACTTTAACAAAATCAAATTCACCCTAGAACTTGAAAAAGATAACCAATTATCATTTCTGGACAATTTAATTAAGAAGCTTCCGAATGGTGGTATCAACCTCTCAGTTTACCGCAAACCTACCAATACGGGACGTTATTTACATTTCACTTCCTGCCACCACATTTCTCAGAAACTTAGTATTGTATACATGCTGAAGAACCGTGCCTCTCTCCTTACAATACATCAACAAGACCTCCAGGAAGAACTATTCCTGGTATCTACCAACCTTACCATGAATGGATTTCCTCGAAGACTCGTCCACAAGATTCTTTTCTCTGAACCCCGACAAAGACAATGAGATGATATACGTTATATTTCTACCATCGTCATTCCATACTTAGGGACAGTTTCCAATAAGATTGCAAGACTCCTTTAGACCACATAAAATAAGAGTGGCCTTTAAACCTACAGAAACGATTAGACAATTCTTAAGATCTCCAAAAGATAGCAATCATTTCTCCAAATATGCTGGAGTTTATAACATACCCTGCTCGTGCAGCTTGAATTACATCGGCTAAACTTCAAGGAGCCTTGAAATTAGGCAAAAAGAACACATTGGCGACGTTAATAATAACAGAGAAGAAAAATTGGGGCTATCTTTTCACTTCTCAAGAACGAACCATGTCATAGAGTGGGATAGAAGCACAATTCCTTAGATGGAGGACTTCCGCTCCCGAATTTTTAAAGAAGCCACAGCAGTTGCCCGCTGTACACAAAACCTTAACAGGAACCAAGGACTAATCTTGCCCGTGATCTGGAAGACCCTTATTAGATCTCTTAACTCACCAGAACCGAATTACAGTGCCAACCATAGAGCGTTCCTAAATAGCAAGTGAGACCATGCACGCTCAATGCATGTTTTGTACGCGCTCTGTTCTTTTGTCTAATATAATTTGAATCGGTTGATTATAGTTTGTAATAGTTTTTTACATTTTAGTGCCTTACATCAGTTATGTACCCTGAAGATGCCAACAGCCTTAGTTGATGAAACTAGTTGGTAAAGCAGAGTTGTTTATTATATGCACTTGATCAATATAGTCCCATTAGAAGTCATTCCAGACTTCCACAGTTATCAAGTAAAGTAAACATCTTTGCAGATGATATCGCACTGATATTCACTGCAAATTTCGTAAATGAAATGCAAACTATCGTGAACACAGATTCGCAAATAGTGACAAATTGGTTTCATGTGAACTAACTCACTCTCAATGCTGAAAAAACAAACTATGATTTTTAAACTCAAAAATGCACCTATTAGTAAACCCAATTTTTCCATCCATATATTCGTACATATTGTACACTCACACTTCATAGAACCCAGCTTGGCAGATTGCCAAGAATAGTCAATTCATGTTGAAGGGGAGAAAAAAATAAAAGATGTACGAATTGGAAACCAACACGCAAAATCACGTGCTTTATACGTAAATTTTTCGACTGTTCTACAGGCAAAATAGTTACCACTTTAAGAACTAGAAAGAAACAATACCAATTACCCTATTATCGGAATGGATTCATCTTCTGACATGTGCAGAAGTGTCGAAGGGTCTCGCACCTGTTGACGTACAGTAACTGTAAAAGTAACCAAAATTGTAACTGTATGGAGATGGAAAATGTGAATACTGTAACCTACCTAGGATTAAAAATAGACAGCAACTTAAGCTGGAAACCAGATATTACAGAGGTGTGCAACAAAGTAAAACATGCAATCTGGAGTCGTTCAATAGATTCTTAACTCTGACAATGTTAAGAACATTATATTTCGCCTGGATACAGACTGTTATACAGTACGGTATACTAAGCTGGGGAGGAACATACCACACTGACACCATTAATCTCTTTACAAAATAAATTAATGCACATTGTAACCAACATTAAATATAGAGACACTACAGAAACGCTAAATATACCGTATTAAATATCCTTCCACCTAGACAATTATATATTTACAGGATGCTACATTTCCTAAAGATTGATAACCAGTACATAAGTATTAGAAAAGATACTTAAAATATTTTATCACTAAATCGCAAAAAGAAATAATACACAAGCACTATATCTATCTAGCTCCAAAAATATTCGACGGCTTACCCCTCTTAATACGAAAGGAAAATAACGAACACAGAGAAATCTGATTAGACAGTACCTAATTTTTATAAGAATATTTAAAACTTGTTTAGAATAATTGTATAAAGTAATTAACGAATTTATACCAAGAGAAATTAACCAATACAAAATATTCAAGTAATTACTGAACTGCATTGTTCTTATTCCACGTGAACATATGTAATATAAATACATTATTCTCTGTATATATTGTCAATATCTTTGTGTACTATTATATTTTGAATTACTGAACTGCACCAAGCACGCGGCAGGAGTTGGCTTACTTCTTAACAAAAGAGCTACAGAGACACTGTTCGGATACAAACAATACCAATTACCCTATTATCAATGAACGAATTATAGTAGCAAGATTTCAAGCAAAACCATTTAATATATCATAGTACAGATATACGCACCTACATCTGACAGCACAGATGAGAATATCGACTTATTTTACAAAGATCTGAGAGAGATAATAGAAACAATACCAAAGCAAGATGTACTAAATTATTGAAGGAGATTTGAATGCCAAAGTCGGAATAGATAACGAGGGTTGGGAAAGCGTCATAGGAAAATATGGTTTCGGAGAAAGAAATGAACGAGATGAAAAAAAATGTTAGAATTTGCTGCGACTACGAGATGATGGTCTGTAACACAAGATTCCAACAAAAGGTGTGTAGAAAATGGACGTGGCAATCAAATGATGGGGAAAACCAAGAACATGATCGATATGATTACGATTAAAAGAAGATAGATAACATCAGTACAGCAGTGTCGAACTTTTTAAGGAGCGGATATAGACTCAGATCATAGTTTATCGATTGCAAACATTAAGTTGAAATTAAAAAGAAAATATAAACCCCATCATCAGAAACGAAGAGATACAGCAAGAATAGGTGAAACAGAACTAGGAAGAAGGTACAGAACAGTGTTAGAAGAGAAACTGAAGTGTGGACAAAGAAAAAAGTTCGAATCTAAGAGTGAAAGGAATAATGAAGACGATAGAAGATGCAATCGAAGAAACAGTGCCAAAAGAAGAGAAGATCAAGAAGTGGATTAGACAAGAAACACTGAAGTTAATACAGGAGAAAAGAATGTTGAAGATAAGAAGGGATACATCAGAACAAATAGAGGAACAATATAGAAGAAAGTGTAATGAGGTGAAAAAAAGCAGTCAGAATGGATAAGATGAAACGGTTAGAAGCCCAATGCAATAATATAGAACAGCACTATGAAGAACATAAAACTAGGGAGGTGTACAAAATGATTAGAACCATTAATAGAAGGTGGAAACCAAAGCAGATCATAATAAAAGATGAAAAAGGCAAAGTATTGATGAGTAAAGATAAAATTGTACAGCGGTGGACAAGATACTGTAGTGAGTTATATGAAGAAAAACTAGATTTAGATAACGTTGGGAAACTGACTGAAGAATTGAAGCAGATATCACCACCAGGTAATGAGCATGATGTGGACATTTTAAGAGGAGAGGTAGAAAAAGCAATAGGATGGCTAAAACGCAACAAGAGACCTGGTAATGATAACATCACTGGAGAAATGATAGAATATGGTGGCGAAAGTATGGTTACAGAAATGCACCAACTATGTAATATGGTATGGAAGGAAGGGAAAATATCAGACGAGTGGGTGAAATCAATATTAGTGACATTATACAAGAAAGGAAATAAGCTAGAATGTAGAAATTATAGAATAATTGCTTTGACCAGTCACCTTGGTAAGATGATGATTATTGACATAAATATTGAGAACACGATTGCAAGCATACCTTGCTGGCGAACAAGCAGGATTTAGGAAATATAGAACTACAATTCAACAGATTTTGATAATGCGGTTAACAGCAGAGAAGGTTGGTAGAAAAAACAAAAACATGTATACTTGCTTTATTGATTTTCAGAAGGCATTTGACAGTATCGACCACAACATGACATTAGCAGTGCTAGAATCCTATGGAATTGACAGAAAACTAATAGCTATATTAAAAGATGTTTATAAGAATGCAGTTGCAGCAGTTAGAATAGGTGATGATTGGGGAAATGGTTTAAAACAAGCAGAGGTACTAGACAGGGAGATCCAATATCACCAAGCATTTTCACCGCACATTTAGAAAGAGCAATGGATAAAATGAAGGAAGATGTAAAAGGAATATCAGTGCAGGGGATGAGAATTAACAATCTGAGATTTGCAGATGACATTGTTATTATGGAAGAAAACGAAAGAGAAAAAAAAAGATTGACATTTCTAAAGCTGAATAAAATTTTAATTACACAAAGAAAGCCTATTGTTAAATAATCTGTATGGATTAATAACTCCACTATGCCCTATAATTACGTGCTAATCAATTATGAAGAAAAAGATAAGTTCGCTTCATTTATTAGTTACAATCGTCGTTCACTTATGCTAAATTCTTTCTTAGAAGTTTCTGACTTTATGACAAAGGATCTTCGCCACATAAAAAGAAGATTCTGATTATAAATTATATATTGATTATTAAGCAAATGATTATACAATCCATGTTAACTAAAACACCATTAAAAGCTTTGTGTATTAAAATGTTTCACTGAAATAATTAGAGTGCGCTGTAAAACAAGAAACCTGAGTTCAGACCTTAAATTTTACTTGATATCATTCTCTACAGAAATCCTTGCAACTTCACTCAACCGCCTCTTCTAACATTGTCCTCCAAAATTAATTTCGATCAGTTTAAGTCTAGATACACTATTTTCACTGGAGTTATTATATACTATAAGAAATTAGAAATGTCTAAAGAAATGGCATTCTAAACAGTCAGTTGAGTTGGTCCCGAGGATTCAAGAACGCAAGGATTCAAGAAGCTAGTCCTGACTTCTGTCTAGTGTTATTTTAGCATTCTTTGTTTCCAATTCACCAAAGAACTCAGTTGACAATATTATCTTACATCTCAAACTCGTGCCTTGACGATTTCAAAAGATCTTGGAATAACAAGATTATATTTTAAATGTCGCCTTTGATTTGAAAAAATCATCAGAAAGAAAAATGCATATGAGTTTGATTTATCACTATTTCCCCATGCTCTTGAGTGTCTTCTTTCCCTCTTGAGATATTTATGAGAAATGCTAGTTTATTTGCTGTTGAGAGTCAGAAGATTTTGTAATTTGACACACTGGTAGCCCCTGATGGATAAGCTTATTCCCTCTCATGCCTATAAGGCTGGAGAATCGATTCTCGCTGCGTGGCCATGGATATTTGTGAAAATCTTTTTAGAAGGTAGACGAGTGTGAAACTCGTCTGGAGGTTTGAATTAGTTCTATTTTCGGTCTCCAGATTATATCATATTTTCCCCACCCACGGTATACTACTACAGGTTAACGTTTAGTAGTTGTGGTTCACATAAAATATCTAATCCACGGACGAATATCACATTGGTGATATTTGTCAATTTACACATTGTAGTTTATTTCACCTCCCTATCCTTCTCCTCCCCCCCCCGCCTCTCCAGCCGAGGAAATAGTTTACTGTCCACCGAATGCGATAGAGCCTCCGTAGCTCAGTCAGTAGAGATGAATTCCTTTGGTCTGAAAAACCTGGGTTTGATTCCATCAGTGACGTGAGGAACCTTTATCTGGTCTCTTTCGACTAAAGGTGAGTCGATTAGTCGGTCTCATACGGAGATATAGGGTTTTTTCACCCAAAAATTCGGGTTTGTCATCCCTCAAAACAGGCAAACCGGCTCGTAAACACACATACAACCAAAAACAAATACTTAAAATATTCCTCATTGGATTGCTCAACCTGTCCTAAGGGACGGATGATGAAAATTGGGGGAACCCCACACGACAACAGCTTCTGAATGTGATACAGATTACTTATACTTCAAATACTGGAAGATTCTTAATTTTTTCATTACTCATTTTCATCTACATGTACTACTTTTCTTCCTTTGAGTATAAATCGCACATACACACAGCACCATGTTATGGTGAATATAAACCCTTTATGCTGTTTTGTTTTTATTTTTAAACAATGCAATGCTACACTGTTTCTAGTTAGGTAAATCTATTACAGTACAAACGAAAATACCTAACAGTCAGGCACCAAAATGTCTACGAGTATTTCTCATGCAAACATCACTTTTCACTGCATTTATCTGATAATATTCAGAAATACAAAATGAACTTTTGGATTAATTTTTCGTGGTATATCTTCTGATTATCTTTCTGCTCCGATTTAGTGTTCAGGTCGGCAATAAATCTGCTATGGAAATCTATCCTATTATAGATTTTATACCACCAGAATGAATCTTTTGTCATCTCTCTCTCAACGATGGGACATCGTCCCTTTTAATCATGGTTGACCTTGGATAGTGCACATTTAAATACCTTGCATTTGTACCCGAATTTCTATATACAAGAAACATTTTTATTAATCTGTTTGGAATCTAGGATATTATTCGTTTACATATAGAAATCTTAATACGCTAACCGAGTGGTTAGCATATCCGCTCTCCACCCAAAAGGCTGCGGGTTCGAATCCCGCCGTGGACATGGATGTTTGTGATTATCTGTGAAAATACTAGTGGTGGTAATCGGCAGTAGATGGCGATGGTGTGGATGATGAAAGTAGTTGCGGTTTATTATAGTTGGACTGAGTGATGGAGACGGAGAGTTGTAGAGTAAGTGCCCTCCCTCGATGAGTCTTTGGACTCCCTGGAGGTGTCACGTAATAATAATTAAAACAAATCCTTGTTTAATAGAGTGACAGGTATCATTTTAACATGCTAAAAGCAATGTTTACAAAGTACTTCCCCCCCATCAACAAAGACATCAAAACAATCCTAATCTCCCTTCAAGTTTTTAGAATTCACCGCATGCTCTGAAGTATTTTATAAGACTGAAACAGAACATTTTTCTGAAGAGTTACGACAAAAGTTAGTTAAATTCTCGACTCTCCTGTTGAGCATTTTGTTTGCTATTTCTTAGAAACTCTTCTACGTTGAATAGTCGGATCAAGCTGTTGCAAAAGTTTGACATCCTATTTCAAAAAAAGCAATTTTCTTTCAAAGAGAAAAAATATTTTGCATGCGTTTGTAGGCAGAAACAACGCAGGCATAAAGTTTTGAGAGGCACTCTAAAGATCCCTAAACAGAAGAATAAAATGATTGATTGCCCTCAAGTTTGGTTCGCGAGCTCCACGAGACCCAGAGAATCATTGTACGCAAGGGGAAATGAATAGCCTTTGGAATTCGATGAAGTGTCGGACTTAATTCTTTTCTGCCACCAATCGCATATATTTCAAGCACTCTGCTCTAATCTACAGCCAGTGTTTCAACTAAATCAAAAAAATCTCCAGTCAATTTAAAAGTATAATAGCAATCCCAGAGTCTTACGCATTGCCAGGTAATCGAAAGTTACTTGGTGTGTTAACATATGGTGTCTAATTTGAAAATTTTCCACCCTGCTGTGGGCGAGTGCAGTGCTTCAACTATCGAAGACGCTCACTTGAAATTAGATTCATGTTGACTGCTAATCTAAACGAACTTTTTGAATATTTGGAGCAGAGCCAAATAACCAGATTTACCAAAGTGAAGTCTGTTATATTACTTGGTCGAAAATAGAACCCCCCCCCCGCCCTTAGTGAGAAAGGAAAATAGTTCCTGCCGAGAAATAATGCATGGACTTCACTCTCATGACTGATTGTGATTCCTAATAAAATAACTTTAAGAAACGAAGGTAATTAAAAAGGGTATTTGCTGTAGTAAAACAAGATTAGCTAACCGCGATTAGCGAGATTGGCTAACCCTTACTCATACTGTGCTAGTATATGCCGTAGGTCTACAACCTTTCGCGGGTGAGATTCACATAAAAAGTGAAATTCCTCGGTGATTACCTTATGAATTTCTTTTTTGGGGGGGGAATTCCATTAATGAACAAGCATACCATGAATGCATTAATGCAGACAGTCCTAAGTTTGTACGTACCCGTAATTCTCTGCTATTTTCAAAGAGGACAGAGAATTATAGTTAAATTTACAACAAATAGCTGCCGCGTTATTTTGTCAAATGTAACAAAATATTGTTCTAATAATATTTTTATTATAATATTTGTAAAACTTATATAGTTTGCTGTGTTCATCCAATCACTTTATTTGAGCTATTATTTTAGAAGTCGTAAGTTTTACCATTTAAAAATCTATACTATTCGATATCACCGGAGTTCAAAAGCGTTTTATTAAGGTTTCTCGTTCCCTTGTCCAAACCAAAGCTTATAAGGTTCAATGCGCCTTTTCTCTCTCTCTCTCTCTCTCACACACACACGGTTCACATGTTAGAAGGCAATTGAAGTCAGCATCAACTGTTTCTCCTATTGATCCTACATAGCAAGAGCAGAAGTTCATTGAAACACAGCTGTCACGTTCCCACTTCTTCCATTGCGCAAAACACAAAAGTACGACCTGTAGAAAGTACTATGATTGGGAAACTTTTATGAGTTAACAAAACAATCCCTAACTTCCTAAGTATTAAGTTTACTGAATGATATCGTTACTGACTTAAATGAGTTTACTGAAATTTAAACTAGAGTTGGGTTACCTAACCCTTTAAACCTATCATCCAAGATGCTAATATTATACTAATATGATAGTGTAACAGCCTTTGTTGTGCGGGATTCACATAAAATAAAGGAGTCGCATCACGTCGACTTTGAATCTTAATTCCTGCACTATAGTTATAATACTCGGCTTAAGTCACTGCGAACATCTTACGATTATAAAAGTAAATGTCTCGCGTTTGCATTATTCCTTTATAGATTCAGTGAATGTAAAAATGTAGCTATTTTTCGTAATTCTACAGAATTTCTTATCAGGAGTATATGCAGATAAATAAAATAATCTTGCTGAACAAGATAAATGAGTAGAATGGTTTATATTCTATATTGGTATTAAATAACTCCTCAAAGAAATATTTTCACTAGCTCAATATTATGTTGTTAAGATTTCGAATTATGTCAGTGCGCGCAGATGCACACGCACATTAATCTTCCGTTCTTTTAACCCTTTCACCTTCAATTGCAGTCATCCTAGGGCCGAAACCAAGTAAGTTCTGTTGGAAAACGCAAGGTGGTTATCACAGCTTATACCCTGAGTAAAAGAAACGTGTCTCTCTCTCCTTCGAGTTCGGTCTCTCTCTTAATTATATATCCGAGATGACATCGCAAAAGACAAATGACAAGAGCTCCACCTCTGATCGAAAAATCCACCATAACTACTGCTCAGAGAGCTAACAAAAAATTACATTACTCTCCCATTTATTAAACCGACATGCCAACGAAACCTTTGAATTCTCACAGAATTAAATCGACGAAGTTGCAGTTTTGTAGAAAAAGAAACACTGCAAATTCTCACGGGTATTCTAACAAAAAGACACGACATACAACCACTGATTATTTCTTATTGTTGAAGGATTGCTCGAGACAAGATCAACTCGATAAAAGCAGTTCAAGCAAAACTAACATTCGTTGATTTCCGATAGCTCTTTATCTGCATGGGATTTATACTTTGATGCTAGGAAATCCCCACATTCTCTCTTTCGGAGTACAGAAATCACAGCTTGTCCTAACTGATGAAAGGACCTAATACGATCAGTGTTAGGACACTGAAGATTAAAAATAGTTATTTTGCTTTCGTTTTTACAGTAAGTCTTAGAACATCATTCATTGCAAATATCTTAGGATGGAATTATATTAAACTCTGAAATTGGATAAAAGAAAAATTCCTCGGATGATTATTAAATAAACTAAAATATATACTTATCTTAAGGGAATTATTCTTACTAAAATTTAATCCACTGTAAGATCACAATATGAGAACGTTTAAGGAAGAATGAAATTATAGTCCAGCAGATGCCGCTGCAGGCTTGACGTAACGGAGAAACAGTGTATCAAATGAAATTTTCAACTAACAAAGATATACAGAATGAAGTAATATCACCATCATTGATAAGCGTTATTTTTCACATTCAAAAAGTAATGGACATGCTTTTCACAGATTACCATAACAGTACTGGTAAGGCTCATTATGTAATTTGAGATCTCTTCAACATCAATAAGACAACATTAAGTGAGTAAAATGGAAAGTATTAAGGGAATTATTCTTACTAAAATGTAATCCACTGTAGGATCATTTTAACTACATTCGTCACGTTCAATCTATATTTGATGTGTGAATAACAAATTCAATATTCTATTACGAGAGGTCCTTTAATAATCAACGAGTTTAGATGCCATTTCGTTGTGGCCTTTTGTATTCCCAGAGCGGCAATCGAACGACAAAAATGCTATCACGCGTCGAATGAGGTTCGAGTGATTTACGCGCAAGTGATAGAGAGATAACCGCTAGCTGAAGATAATATTAATTAAAGCAGATATTTTAATTAATGAACCAAGCTTTTGGTTTAAATGGTTGCTGTTTTTATAGCAATTTACGTAATTATCACGCTGTGCGGGGTGCATTTCAGATAACTGCTTCATCACCTTCCTGTGATGTGGCATTTCGTTAACAGGAGATAAGATTAAACAGTTTCTCTTTGCTCAATGTAATCGTCCTAAGGTGGAAAGAAAACCGAGTCAATGGCAAGATTAAACAACAATAATGAACCCATCAAATTGATAGTTAATATTGAGAAAGCACTTTCTATGAGTGAGTGAGAGAGAAACTGAAACAAGGGAACGATGCTTTGAAATAAACAAGAACAAACGTTCAATATTAACTCACTTGGACTATTAAGTATATACTATAATGAATATTTAAGACAGAGGATCAGAATAATTGTATTAATGTCGTCATTCGAATGGTTTAGTTGCCTGGTGATGCTTGTCCTAAGTGCAGACTTCATGGAACTTTCCAATTATCAATACTTTCTCTCATACACAGACATACGCTATTAGTTAAGCGATTTGGAAGCGAACATCCAAGGTTTTAAAGGTGAATATATTTCTGCTTGTAAAGGCATGTTATCTGTGACTATTTACATTTTATGCAAGATGATAAACCAGAAATTCAGATGGTAGAAAAATTGTTACCATACTGGCTAATTGACTAATTCCATATGCTCTTATATTGTCGCAAATAATAATGAACTTAGAAATCCAACAATGAAAAAACTGTCGTCTGCTCACTGCTAGATCAGAACCGAAGTTTGTAAATATTTATAGACAGATCGAATTGGGTGTTTAACAATTAAAATTTCTTTCCGTGATCACTGGGTCCTTTTCGAAACTGCCTGTATTGCAACAAAGATTTTTTTGTTGTTACATGTTATAATATCGCAGAGTTGTTTAGTAGTGACTCACGTGTGTTATATTGGCACGTTGGCTGACTTATGTTTATTATGAGAAGATATTTTCCCTAATCAATACATGTACTTCAAGCATTATATCTAAATTAAGGTGCATGCAAATTTATTAAATAAATGAAGATGGGAATTCATGTTAGACTCAAGTGGCTTAAGTATGCTAATTGCGCAGTCTGTAAAGCCTAGGAGATACTCAAAATATAAATTTGATTTTCTAACGCCGAGCAACTAAACCTCCCATGTTAAACTCTCGATCTGAATTGTTTAATTTGCTATTGTATTAGCGTATAAATTATTTTCGGTTTTGCAATGAATATTTCTCAAATATTCATTACAAGATATTTCTAAAGATATAGTTCGGTGTAGTACTTCGATGTTGTTTAAGGGTTATCATTAAATTTCGAGGTTTCTTCTCAAAAACTGCTTCTTTATGAACAACAAAAGGTCAATACTTAAAATCAGCACTTTTTTTTAACAAAAGAAATCGACTACGATTCCGTTTCACGTTCTCAATAGGAAGGAGCAAGTAATTACGCTCTCGTCGGCGCAAACATCATGTCGTGTTACGTACAAAGTTTAAACGCCTGTACTTTCTCTCCTTGTACATCTCACTTTAGATTTCTTTTTCCCTAGAGAAGGAGAAAGTGTGTCTTAGATTAGAATGGATGCAGCAATGTTCATTGCTGATTGCTATCGTGCATGTGCTGCCTTCCACTGATGTAATCTTGCTGCAATAACGTCTTAATTTACAATAGTTTTACGTTACGTTTTCATAGTCACTGACTTGATTAACTTCTGACTTCGTTTTACCTCTTCCATCCTTTCTGCCTTGGATATTCTGCTTTCGAAAAGCGAAAGTGAAAATGAATGTCTCCCTCTCTCTCAAACTAAATGGTAGTAATTGAAAACAGAAATATGTACGTAAATCAATACCGATGGTTTATTATTTTCATGAAACCCAGAAGTAATTCTAGAAAACAGTTGACAAATATCCATATTAAAAATTTTATTGATAAAATAATAGCAATTATTATTACTATTCGAGAGACCTCCAGGGAGTCAAGAACTCACCGAGAAAGATCATACAGGAGGCAAACTGTTCCACTCAATCACTGCTCTATGAGAAAAATCGAGCTCTCACCACCCCTTTCTTAATCTCACACAGTCGTAACTTCCACGGATGTCCCAGTGTTCTCTACTCACCTTCGATATAACGAAATTTTCATCACACGATATCCTATAATACCCTCTCAGAAGTTTATATCCTTTTATCTTTTCACTCCTACTTTTCCTGTTAACCAGAATCTACAGTCCACGTACTCTTAATCTGTCCTCATAATCTAAATACCATAATCCCGATATAATCTTTTTAACTCTTCTTTGCACTCTTTCCACAACTTATTCATCCCCTTGAAACTCAGGAGACCAAGGTGTGGTTGCATCATTTTCTTTTGGAAGTGGTTTATTTAAAAAGTTTAAATAATATTTATCTTACTGGCAGCAAGTGATTCTGATTGATTTCTGCGCCCCTTTAGGCAAGTCCATGAACTTTCATATTGTATTGTGTATAATCCTGTATATGTAAATTACAGCGTGGAGATTAATAACTGACGGTTTAAATTTTTAGATATTACGCTCCGTTATTGACACCACACTGGAAAAATAACCAACTCTGACTTTGAAAACCCTTTTTGCTTCCTTCAGGTGCTGCATTGCCATAATTTAAGAAATATAAATAAGCCTTTACACATCATGTGAAGGCTGATATTCTATATTTCTATAACATGCAAATATCATTTATGCATATAGTTTAGCAAATAACTTCTTAAATTATGACGATGAATATTAATGATATATTAGAACTTAAACATCCTTCGCTCATCTATTAAATTACTTTTCTCGCTGTGCACTGAAATATCACAAATTTTAACAAGTATTATTTGACACGTCGTAGGTCAGAATCATTTTGCAATAGTTGCTATCTTAGGCTGAACACAAATTGGATCAAAGGACATCCTGTCTAGAGAGAAGTAATAAAATGAAGTAAACCTGAGTTTCTCATCAAGCCAATAGACAGTTAATGGTACCAATGCTCTTACTGGAAACGTTCTGTTACAATATACATCACAGGAAACACGCTGCGCGTATCTGATTATTATTGTGTAAGGTATGCCTTAAATCTTGTCTTCGAACAATAAGCACATACTTCCTGTTCATAGCGAATGCTGTTTAATAAGATGAAATTAGTTCACATGTCAGATGATGTACTGAGAAGGAAAGCGAGTACCTCTTTGCCATGCAATTAATTAGATCGTAACATATTTCCGGTTCAATGAAAATTAAAATGTTAAACACGGAACTCTTTAAACTCATTTGCATCTAAAATGTTTACATGCTTAAAATTATTCATTAACTGCATTATCAGATGCAGTTAATGAATAATTTTACATGCTTAAAATTATTCATTAACTGCATCTGATGTTGTAATTACTTCGAAATATCATAACGAACATATTTACTAACAACAGGAATACGAAGGCAGTGTACTGACGAGAAGAAGCGATAATTTAAATCAATGCCCTGCAATAAAGGCAGCCTCGACAATAACATTTAATTGTTTGTGTTGTTTTTGAACTGTATGTAATATTTATAATTCTCCATACGCTATTTACATTTCAATGAAAAATTCACAATTCAGTGTCTGAAGTTGATTAAGAACGATTATTGGTCATTACAATCAATCATAGCACGTAACAAACATGCTATTTGCTACGATATGTCTTCTGATAAAAACGTAATAATATTTGAACTTGTTGCGTGGAATTTTGCAGTTGAACTTATTTGTTGTAGTGTAAAAATAATTGAAATGGAATACATTGCTTCCTGTATTTCATATTATGCCAAGGTATGGGATGAATCAGTATACCGACAATCTACTGAATGCTGACAACTATTTTTCACGACTTTTGCTAGTTTCAGCAGAAAAAGCTTCAAGAATACACAGCATTCGCACTGACATGCGAATCAAATCTTTTTGTAGAGATCTTCAATTGACTTTCTTTCTTCCACGTGTATTCTATTACTATAAATTTGATTCCAAACGCTGAATAGCCTTTTTCCTTACTCCCACCGTAGTCTGATATTCTGGTTTTTGTTAAATGCAAAGTTTATATCAACTGCATCTCACATGAAGAATGTTCCGAATTTCTTTTATTTTCCTATAAGAACGCTAACACTTAAGAATCTAATCTTTGTTTATACATTTAAAAAGTACATAGTTAACCAACTTTCTTGCATTCATCCACATTTCACAATAGCTGATCAAGCACAGTTAGCGCACGTTTATAACAAGCGGCTGATTTCCTTTATTGGCATCCTGACTTAGAATGGATCTTAATTATACTTGCCAGTCGACGAAAAGCCCCTAAAGCAATTATCAGAAGTGACGCTTTGGGTCAACAGCAAATACTTCTCTTCCCCCTTTCTCTAAGAGTGCTATCGTCAGCTAGCATAGTGACCACAGCATCTAAAATCTTTCCCGATCGGTGAATTTCGCTATTTGTTTCTTCCAGTGACTGTCTTCTCGCGATTACCAATCGCCGATACCTTTCATCCGAGATAAGGAGGCGAAGAGCGTATTTACTCTTGCCGATCGATGAATTGAATCTGTCGAGTCAGCATTTGCTTACTGAATTCGATTGCTGACTGCTACCTTTCAAATTTGAGGTAGTGGTTTCCGAGTGGCAGGTCGTGTGAAGGGATAGCTGCCGGCAAAGACCCGTCTTGCTATCACCATCTCTATGACGGATTATGGGTGCAGACTTGTGCGTTTAGCTTTCAATAAAACTTACTCAAGTGACTACGACAGTCACGTGCCTAGAAGAGCTTCCTTTTAACAATCTTTTGAGGTACAGCGCTGCCCGAAAATACTCTATTTACTTAAGCAGTTTCACAATGATCTGCATTTAATATACACAAGAATTTAAAATAAAAAAAAAATCAATGCCAATTATTAGCACGGTTTGTAAAAGCCCGGAGATAACAAATTCCCGGATGTGTCATTTGTTTTTACGAGCATTTCGTTTTGTCTATAATATAATTATAGACAAAATATAAAGTTAAATATAATTGAAATTTCGCTTTAAGTTATCAAACCTGTGAACTATTTAATGATAATGGCTTTGCGCGAGATAAACTGAATTAGTCGCGGTTTAAAATGGATCATAAACGTAAGTAACAAAAAAATAAAGAATGCATATTTTTGTTTTCAAAACAGACCCCTTAATTTTTAACTAAATTTGGAAAATAACACAAAAAAGGTTTATTATGAAAAAAAAAGGGTTAATAGTAGCTGTTTTCAACTATCGAATTTCTTTTCTTTTGTAATCCAAGCGAATGTGGTTTTTAATTAATGAAAACTAACACCGCCACGAGGTAATGAAAATTTTATAAAAAGGATTATAAAGGAAATTATTTCAAGTGAAAAAATTTTGTTTGCAAATATAGGTTTTGCATCCCTTAGTCTTTTAGCTCCGATGAAAATGGCCTGTTTAGATGTACATCCAGATCCTTCCCCTCACGTAGACAAAAAAAAAAAAAAAAAAAATTGGATAAACTAATACTCACTGGACCCACATGTTCAATGATTTCGCGCTAGTTCTGTCATTCGCTCCTCACAGTACTATAAATTTATGCGGTCAGATCGCATAATAGATTAATGTTGCATAAACCAGTGTACATGAATTTTTTATACTGCCATTCACAAACTTAAAAGCCTAATTTTATAACGAGAAACTATTTCAGCTTTTTTTTTTTAATTAAACTGTTTTCGAGTAGAATTGTAACAATGCCCATAGGTGTCGCTAAAGGGAAACGTTTATATCGTAGATAAACCGGCATACTTTTGTAATAACCTTTTTTTCTTCTTTGTTTCTTTCAGCAGTTTAACATTTTTTTCTCTCTCTTCCTTGGAATTTCATAGACCGAGCAAATGTCTAAGTTGTAGAACATTAGCGCACATAAGATTTAAAGCTCGTCACTGTGACAGAAGAAAGATTTTCTCCGTCTCGCTTGAATCCCAACTAATCGATGTGTATTATGGCAGTGTAGGCTTCCGACGTTATAATTTGAAACGGAAGCTCCGATGAGGCTGTTATTAAGACCGATCACAGGAGTGCGCGCTTCCGAGCAGAAGAAATATTGCCGGCTTAGATGTCCGTCCAGGACGTAAGATCCTCCTCCTCTCTCCCCCGTATGACAAATTACTTCTGAGATGGATGTAGTGAGTTTCATGCCCCTTATGCCGCAACGTAAGGAAATTTGCTCACATTTGATAACTTGATAAATATTGCCTTTGCACTCAATATTACTCAGCGATGGAAATTACTGAACTTTCTGAACATGTTGCAGCTTCTTGAGTCGTACGAA
Organism: Typopeltis vanoorti; assembly: GCF_054136105.1. NCBI lineage: Eukaryota > Metazoa > Arthropoda > Arachnida > Uropygi > Thelyphonidae > Typopeltis > Typopeltis vanoorti. The sequence goes on along the minus strand of NC_143563.1, from coordinate 99,932,102 downwards.
CACACTTTAGAGTGATGTCTACTTTGGCTGTTTCTAGTTAATGCCGGAAGTAGCGCAATTCCGGACGGAAGTAGTCCTCCTTTATTAGTTCTTCCCGTTTGGAAATGACTGTAAATGTGTAGTTTAACCCATCTATTAATCACAAGTGACGTTAAGTCAGATGAAAGAATTGAATCCCATAAAAATTTAATTTTTTAAAAAACAAATAGTTAACTAATAACACTCAACCTCATCTAATCTGAATTAATTAAAGCAAGAGCGCTCATATCACGATGTATATCTGATTAAGTACTGTAAATTAGTAAAAAAAAAAAAAAATTTGTCAGTTCCAAATACAATCTTTAAATATCTTTTCATTCCTCGGTGGGAGTAGGGGGGGGGGCATTGTTTTAGCCGTAACCTTTTTTTGGCGGGGGCCTCGTGTAGTTTGGTCCCCACAGCCCATGATCGCCCACGTTGAGGACTGTTCCCACAGCGTGCTGTTTCGTAACTACTATTTATTTTTATGTATGTACCTGTGTGTTGCGTCAATTTTTTTTCGCAAAATTTATTTTTATTTCTTTGTATATGGGTCTTCGTAAAATGTTACCCTTACACTATGCAAATATATCCCCGCTAACTCACTTAACTTCAAAGTATCAGCCGGCCTAGTTCGCAGGATAAACTATTCACAGTTGGTCTAGAGAAGGGTTCTCGTTTGTCTAATTATTATTATGAATAATAATTGCTTAATGATGGGTTGATAACTGAAATTATACTGTACTATTTTATTTCATGCCAGTAATGTATCAGATTAAAATTACCACTAACATTTTTGTGGCTTTCTTTCTAAAATGGAGAAATATCTTTCACGAATGCCTTAATGTCGAAAGTAAACGAGGTTAAGATCATGACCTGATATCAAACCCTGACGCAATTGCTTTCTGTCATTTCAGATTTTCATTCTGCTTAATACATAATAATTCAACCCATGAAGCACATACCATTTAAGTAAAATCCTTTGGGTACTTCTAGAAAATATCTAGAGGAAATTGGGATAACGAAGTCATATTTGATTCTCAAACAGTTATTATCATGTGGGAGATTACGTTAATTATTAAGTTTAGCTGGGATTTGTAGTGAATCTAAAGATATACTGTTACTCCAACAGAGTGAATCATTTTGGATGTGTAAGGCTAATTAATTTCTAATTAAATGTTCGGCGATTTAAAATTTCTTACATTTTCATTTTTATTGTGAGATCTGCTGTAGTGTACACTGTTTTATTCTAATTAAGTTTTATTATGCTTGACTGGATGACGAAATATTTATCGCAAATAATGAAGTTACAAACCTACAAATGATTACGATTCTAGATGGAGATTGAGATAACGAAGAAAAAAAGGCTACGTTAAACAACAGATACCTAGAGAGCAAACGATAAAAGAAAAAAACTTTGGAATGTTGGTTAACCCGAATGGCCGATCGCCGAGCAGCCTGGGAATAAACTTCCGGAACCAAGAAAGATAATCTAATGTCCTCAGGAAATCGTTCAAGAGTTTTACAGTCACTGTCTTAATAGGTCTCAGACACTAGTCTTCAAGATTTCTTTGAGATACGGCGATATAAAAAAATAAAGCAAATAATTTAAAGAAAACCGCATATACAGTTACATGATTTGTAAATAAGAAGATATGATGCGGTGTGTTTCGTGTAATCAAAACATCTTAAAAAATAACGATCTACTGCTGAAGTATGGTGGATGAAAAATTTTCTTCATTCTTTCAAGAAACACAAAAAATTTCTAAGAAACACGAATCATTTGCGTTAGTATTTATTACTACAAATTAGGTGGTAAGAAATTATTTATGTTAACCACAAATAACTTATCGTTACGGAATTATAGGTTCAAAACTTTCAATTAATAATATAACGACACATTTACGGACAAATAAATGATCTGTTAAGAGGTAGACGAACAGCAATTGATAGGATAATAAATAAAATCTACACTAGGGATCCATGTGTAAAGAATTATGATCACTTTTATGAGGGCAGTAAAGTCGTAAGATAAATCATGTAAATTGAAAAAAATGACGTCAGAAATGAAATCAACTTCGTAATGAATGAATCAATCAAAAATGTACCTTTCAGATTTTTTTTTAAATACATACTGTACAAAATAGTACACATATTGCATTCTAATTAAGTCATGTTTAATTCATTTCAACCACTCACCGTAATATATAATTTCTATTTTCATCACGTAATGAACTTTCATCAATAGCGAGATTGTACGACCTTGGTGGCAACTGATGCTACATCAGGATTAACTATGTAACACGATGTCACTGAACCATCCCCGTCGAACTGGATTTGGGTTTATCGTGCTTACAGAAAACTACCTTCGTAATCGGTCTTATAAGTGAGATAGATCGTACCTAATATGACTTTGATTATAGAACTTTTCTGACTAGATTTCGTAGCATTACCAAACTGCCTTCTATAAAATGTTAACCCTAACGTATTAGCAGTGTTAACTGACGAAAGAATTTAAAACCATTCAGAACTACTTTTAATCGTTATTAGGTTATAATACTGATCATCTCCTCTCGTAGGATTGTAGTTAGCAACAAACTTACTCATTTGTTCTAAATTACACTTCCGATAAAAGAGGCGTGCCTTTAATGGCGAGGCATATGCTACGGACAAGAATATTTCATGGCAGCAATAAGAATGTCCTGAAATCCAGTAAATTAGCAAGTCTCAATGCAAGCGGCTTTAACGACAGGACACCTCTCTTATAAAATGGGTTTGGGAGTAATGCAACAAACGGGATGTTCTGTGTTAACGAGTAGAATTCCACCTCCCACATGATTATGTAACCAGCGAAGTATCTCGAGCTGTTAGTCCCCACTTTGGGGCTTAAATTACGGACCCCACAACTGTAACGATGCCAGGGGGAAACTAATTTGCTCTGCAACTTCTCTTGTATATTCCTGTTTATCTTAGCTCACCTTACGACCCTGAGAGTGTTATCTGGTAATGGCGCTGGGCAAGTGAAAGAATGATTTATATGCGAATTAGGAAGCATCTCGGTGTTCTGGTGTGGAGGGAGGGGGTGGGTGGGGGGGCTTCTCACGTGTACAACTCACTACTTGCCTGGATTCCTACTGTTTACATAAATCGTCCAGAGAGAGAAGAGTTCGTTGCTATTTATTTCAGCAGTTGTTAGGCAATAAAAGATAATGGACTTTGTGTATGCGTGTTCGCGCGTGTAGTTGAAAATGATGGGAATGCGAATGCAAGATAATTAGATTATCAACAGACTGCATGTCAATTAAGTAGCATTTTTTATCTATTTAATAAGTCCCGTATGGAATAAAATTGACATACAGCTGTTTCCTAAAATTAGTTCCTATAGCAAAGTAGAAATATATATTTCGGATTACCGAAATGTGTACCGCACGAAGTGTCTTCCATAACTAAGTTTCATCACTGCGTTCAGGGAAGTTATGAAATTTCATATTTTATGTAATCTAAATTTTGTCTAACTGTTTAAAATTCAATTGCAGTTACATCATTTATCGTGACAAAATTAGGCATAACAGGTCTAGAGTATAAATCAGAAACTGGATTGAAGTGTCATATTCATGCCACAAGGTTTGACACATTAACTGAATTTTTTAAAAAAATAGTATCAACCACTAAACAAAATTATTTGAAGCATTTAAATATAAATGAGATTACAAACATCGCTTTACATGTCAAAATCCATGCCGTCTAAACAATAAATTTCTAAAGTAAATTTGTAAACACCGAGTATGTCAATGGAAATACTGAGTTCCGTTTGATCTTCCACTCCAAGGTTATTTTCAATTCAGAAAAAACAGGCAGAGGAATACGTGCATTTTACATGTAATAATATTGTCCTCAATCTTACTTGATTCGCTATGATTCTAACGAAACCGTGATCTGATTAACTTCAAACAGGAGATAACGATGAAAGGCCGAGGGGTCTCGTAGCAGTAACTTGGCAACAGCTTTTCTGTTGGGATGTCGTATGCAACAGATCCTGAGTGAGTGCGCTGAGAATGGTAGATATACACAAAAACGTCAAGTCGATGCTGACATATCGCTAGTTGTTCGCATAACAGACATAACATAACACGGACATAACAGACAGCTGGTTGAAATTATGTCAGCAGTAACAGAGACAGATCTGTTAATTGTTCTGAGGCGAGTTTGCCTACTGTTTTGCCGGATGAAAATGATAAGCTTCAGGTAGGGAAAAATCCTTACGAGACAGGCTAATTTACACTTAGTTTAAAATTCTTCTAAAGTTGTTTGTATTCTACATGTGATTAAAATCTTGATCTTCCTAAGCGAATAGACAACGTTGTAACTGCGTTACAAGTATGGGTTGGTGAGACAGATAGATGAAGATCAAAAACACTAATACAAGCGTTGCATGACACTGACTGCGCGATACAACCAGGGACGAGATGGGATCCGAACACACGATTCATTGGACAGGGTACAAATGGAATATAACATACAACGGCTGAGGATGCCACGCTTATCCAAAAATAATATGCAGTTTCTCTGAAGTTGAATAGGAAAAATAAATATTTAACTACGGATAGTTTCACATGATGAATGTCGGCAATTTCATTGGATTGAAGGACATGGATATGGAGACTTGTCTCGTTTTACGGCAGAAACAACTAATGGTATAAAGAAGCCACTGAGTATTATTTGTTAACTGTTCTGGCCCGTTCATTTGAAAGTAGTTATAAAGGTCCTTCCTACTAAACCGGATTCAAATCCACTTCCAACTGAAGGGCATCATCGATACAGGGTACGCTGAAGAGGCTCCAGCACAACGGCAACACGAATCCCTCTCCAACCAATTATATATTGGTGATGGGCATAATGTCCAATTTCCATCGGCTAGCAAATCTGTTGAAAAGTAATAACTCATATCCACCGCCGCAAGATATCTGTTGCATGCTTCCGAAACCTCGTTAAGTCAAATCCATGGTGTATTGTGATCTTAATGAACTGACCAGTCAGTGCACATTTCTCTTCATAGATAAAAAACTTGTTCATTGAAATTCAGACACTTATCACTAACACTTGTCGTACCAGTTAATTATACATGTTTTACTTGTATGATTAAAAGTTCATTATATTTATTCAATAAGACTAATTAATAAAAATTCCGGAGATGTTTTACTTGAAGCTTACGTAAAATAAAAAATGAAACGCTCATGAGTAGGTTTAGGGAATAACTTGAATAGTGGACGTATTTCGTAGTTTTTTTTTTTTTTTTAAACAGCATAAATAAAAATTTTCACTCAAAATAGAGCATTATTTTTGCTATTTAAAATATTTTAATAATAAGTGTCATTACAGATAGATTGCACACAATATACGGAGGATTTAAAAAACGTTTTATTCAGGAAAAGACAAATCACAGTGATGGATAATCACGCAAGTCTCTGGTGTGTATTAACAGTATTTCGCTCTGACAATTAATGAATAGTACTATGGCAACATCACTAGGTTGTCATGAGACCAATACATCACGCAAATACTGTTTCAAAAATTCCAGTCAGTTTCGTGGGATTTCTATCCATAACATTAGTAATGAATATTTATTGCGCAGTGTATCAAGATAATGAAGATAGTTGTGATTTTTTTAGAAACAGCGTCATTCTTGACTACTTTCAATGCAGGTAATGAGAGGCATTTCGGTGATTGCTTTATGCAGTGTACTCATCAAGAGGTTAATAAGTTTAGTTAGGAAATAAACGAAGACTGGTGACCTATGAACTGCATTATCTGAAATGCCCTGTTACTAAGCTAAGCTACCTGGTGTATATCGTAATCACCACTGCGGAAAGAGTGTTCTTCTAGTCATGTACCAATGTCAGGTGAGTATTCTTTGTATATGTGCAGAAAAGGTGAGATCAAGGAAAATTAGCCTTCAGCAATCTTGTTCTGATACTTTCAACAAAACGTATGTAGCGCCTTAGTGTTAAGATGACTGTTATAAATCAGCGATAAAAAGTTTATGCGTAACCTTTCACGGGATATCTTAAGATATTAAAAATGCAAAACAATTTCAAAGACTTCTGCGATAAATCAAAAGCATTTCTTTCAATTTTCCACCTCCCATTAGAACAAGGTCAAGCTACATCTTAGAAAAAGACACTTTAGACCTTTTCTCTTCCGCAGTTTCCATACATTACCTCTAAAAGCCGAAGAGGGAAAAGGGAATTATACTTTATATTTGTGAAAACCGTAGAATAAAGTCGATATTGCTGCATTTATGAAAGGTAACCAGCGTAAAATTGCCCGTTAGTGTCAAAGATGAGCCCAACGAGTTCAGTGCATAAATTATGATGATGATGAAGTTCATGGCTCCCGGAGGAACTGGGTCTGACGGGTAATGAGCCGCAATAACCTCACGGTGTAGTTGCAGCACTAAAGAGATTTCCAGTGCATAGAACTAAACCTCTTTCTGATTGCCTTTTGCTATGGTGCTGCAGTATGCGGAGAGAACCTTAATTATACTGAAACAATTCTAGCAGAGAACTGAACAACAAATACACTCGCCATAACGATAAGACTTCCATAGATCATGCTTCTTTAATGTTGCTGAATGAATGTGTAACAGGTACTAACTAACTCAAGTTTAAATATATATATATATATACACACACACGTTTGTGTTTTGTAAAATTTGAATCCACAGAATAGAATAGCATAAGCAGCTTTTCTGTGTGTGATTTTGAATTGAGATGAGTGTTATGTCACTCATCTCTCCGCATACTGCAGTACCATAAAATAAACTATAGAATAATATAAACGTTAATGTAGGTAACAATAATTGTTCAAAATGTATCTAGCAATATCAAAATATAGGTTTCTCCGTAAGACTGTATTGTCGAATGCGTACATAGCAGTTCAATATCTTTCGCTGCTAAATTTGGCCCATCTTCAAGACTACCTGACAAAAGATTTCTTCTAATTATTTTGTTAGAAATACAGGCTTAAGATATTTCTTTTCTCTCATGACTGGATTATTTTAATAACAAAATTGGGCAAAACAAAATTGTCTTCAGCACATATACCAAAAAAAGTATATTACATACGTTGCTAACAGTATGACAGAATAAGATAACTGTTTAATAAGTCCAAAATTTCTTCTGTCAGATCTTCGAGAATAAAGTGCAAAGATGTACTTTGATCACAAAGTCACAAAAATCAGTTCTATTGAGTAGAAGAAATAAGATCTTAGAATTGTAAGCCCAAAGCTGTTACTACGGGCTCCAGCAGGAAGCCGAAGAAGCCATGGCTTCTCATATTTTAAGAGAGTAGTTCTTTCTCATCTTTCAAGGAATTTTACATAACATATTTAATGTGTGTTGATTTTTCTGTAAGTGATGTCCACAGCATACAATATCAACCATTGACCAAAATGTACTCACCCAAGGCCCCATTTTTAACGACATATCTGAATAAGTCAATAGGAGTTCCATAAACTGAAAAGTGGTGCTGCATCTGTATCTTAAGGTTTTTTTTTTTTTTAATAAATAAAAAGAATATTCTGTTTTGTTCAGACTACAGCTATCGCCACGGGCAAGTGGACGAGCGTCTGTCGCGTCCCGTATGTGTGTATATATAATTACTAGATTTAAACTAACTTGCATACTCTTGGCATTTACATTCTATTTCTGATACTCATCAGTATGTTTGGTATTTGACGTGTACCTCTAGAATCTTTCCTATTAATTTTTGCTGCTCCCAGAACCTGTGAAGAAAGAGCTTCAATATCGTAAGTATTTTTTTTTTCGATAGTGAAATAAGACAAACTGAATTCTACACTAATCATGGGCAACAGAAAATGAAAGAAACCAGTGGAATACGCAGTTCGATATCTCTGAACTTAAAAAGAAGAAATTTAATTTCGGAAAGTTTATTTGTTTCTCTTCGGAAGCAAAGTTAAGATTATATCGATGAATTTTGAAAAGCACGAGAGAGAGAGAGAGAGAGAGCACGAAGTCACCATAGCACTAAGAAATGCAGAAATTAATTTAGAGTTCTACGTCAAATCAATATTGACGTCTGGCTGTCGCACTAATCAGAAGCCGTCCTTCAACAAAAAAGAAAACAACCAAATAAAACTGAACTGAAGCTAGTCTGAATTTTTTTTTTCATGAACAGTAAAAATAATCCAATAAAAAAACTGCACAAAATGAACTCCGGCAGTTTGAAATCTTCACCTCTTAAACGTTATTATGATGTTATTATGAATAAACCAATTTTTATTCTGTATAGTTTCATATAAAAGTCAAACAGGGCAAATAAAAAGTGTTTAATAATTGAATTATCTTCAAACAAGAACTCGTGTATAAAGAAATAAATTATTAATAGATCTATTTGCTCAACTCAGTCTGAAAAATCCAATTTAGAACAGATTATTCGAAATAAAATTCACATACAATGAAATAATTTATGATAGAAATAAAATTCCAAAACATGAAATATTCCGAAATGTATTTAATCAATTCAACACGGGTTTTAAAATTCACAATTCGCAGCTACCCAGATGTTTATAAAATTAATTCTCATCTGCTGGAGAACTTCATTAGCGTGGTAAACGACCTGCTGGACTGGCAAGGAAATTGAGAATAGGAACACTCAACATATTGACACTTACAGGTAAAAGAGGAGGAGTTGGTGGATGTTGTGGAGGAAATGAGATGTTTGGCTTTGAGCGAAACAAAGTGGAGAAAACAAGGGGGTGCACTTTGCTTTGGAAAGGAGCAAATGATGTCAGTTTTATCATTAGTAAAGAATTAAATGACAGATTAAAAGTGTGATGGAATTAGTGATAGAATAAGGAGACTGGTATTTGGATGTAAATGGGAAACAAATCTCACTTATCCAGGTAAATATACCACAAGAAAGTTTGGATACGGATGAAAAGACATTTGAGGGACAGTTGGAGGGTGTTTTTCAGAATACGGGTGTAATCATTTATTAATGCACAGGCTGGAGGAAAAAAAAACAGGAGTAGAAAAAACTTTGGGACAATTTGATTTTGGTCAAAGAAATGAGGAAGGATATATGTCGTTAGATTTTTGTATCAGAAATCATCTTAAAATTGGAAACAGCTGGTTTCAGAAAAAGACAAAGTACAAGATATAGCTGGGATGGTGAGCAAAAATCAATAATGGATTATTTCATCCTAGATAAAGAACGGAGCGACGTAGTCAAGGACATCAAAGTATTGCTTTCAGTTGCTTTAGATGGAGATCAGAAGCTTCTTGTAGCCACTTTTAATGTGTGTATGGTACAAGAAAAAAAGAGAAGATGTGAACTTGAAACAATCTAAAGTAAAGCAAGTATTTGAGTAACGGATTAGATCCAAAACCCATGAGTTAACTACAGATAATGATGCGGAATGGGAAAATTTTCGAGATGTGATGGTAGGAACAGCAGAAGAGGTGTGTATGTGTGTATAAAAACAGATGGAAGTAGAAAAGGAAAAGAAACACGTGGTGAAATGAGAGAGCTAAAAAATGCAGTCAAATTAAAAATATAATAAACAGGAAAAGATAAAAAGCTGGGCTTAATTTACACAAGTCAGAAGATGTTAATGGGAACCAAAATAAATGTTATATGGACTTCTGAAGAACAGAAGAAGAAATGATAAACCAGGTTTTCTAATAAATGTGGATCATCATCATACGTATCAAGGATTTAGGCGTAGTATGGCCTGTTCTGGCTTAGAAGTCATCGTTGAATCGTTTAAGAGGACGTCCTGGTTTTCGTTTTCCTAATGGCTTGTACTTTAAGGCTTGTTTTGGTAATCTTTCTGTTTTCATTCTTTGAACGTGTTTCATCCATCTATGTTTATATTTTTTAATTTTTTCAATTACTGGTTCTTGGTTTAATTCTTTCATAATTTCTTCGTTTCTTTTGTGATCAAATAGGGTATACTTTGCAGTTTTTCTCATAAACTTCATTTCTGCTGTTATTGATCTTTGTCTTTTTGTTTTATTGTCCAGATTTCGCTTCCATACATTAAGACCGGTAGGGCTAATGTATTGTATACTTTTAGCCTGGTTTGTTTTTGAACTAGGTTTGGTTTAAATATAGAGTTAATTACTCCTGTTATTTTTAAATATTTTGAAATTTTTACGTTTATATCTTTTTCATTTTCATAAGTGATCATATATCCTAGGTAGTTAAATGAATTCACCTGTTCTAAGATCTTATTATCTAATACTATTTTAGTTCTTGCTGGATCTTGTCCTTTAAAGGCCATAGTTTTTGAATTTTCCGTTGATATTATCATACCATAATCTTTCGATATCTCATTTAGATTTAAAACAGCTTTCTGTAAGTTATCTTCAGAATTTGTAATTATTTGGTCGTCTGCAAAGAGGAGAGTGTTTAAGTTAACTGTAGGTGAAAGTTTAATTCCTTGATGTAAATTTTTACTCCATTTTATTATTATTTCATTTAAGTAGATATTAAAAAGAGTTGCTGAGAGGGGACATCCCTGTCGGACCCCTTGGTTTATCTCTCTTGTATATGATAGCTCATGATTTAATCTTATTTGTATTTGATTATTTTCATATATACTTGTGACAGCTTTTAGGATATTATTTGGTATTTGTCTTTCTTTTAATATGTTAAATAATATGTTTCTTTTAACTTTGTCAAATGCTTTTTCAAAGTCAATAAATGCAATATGTGTTTCTAAATTATATTCTCTTCTTTTCTCTATTATTAATTTTTGGCAGAAGGCTGGGTCTATACATGATCGTCCTTTTCTAAATCCATTCTGTACTTCTAAAATAAAGTTTTCGGAATATTTCATTAGTTTGTTATTTAAGATTCTGCTGGATATTTTGTAACATGAATTTAGTATATTGATACCTCTATAGTTTTTAGGGTCATCTCTATTACCTTTCTTAAAGATAGGAATCACAATTGCTTTTTTCCGTTCTATTGGGGGGGATACCAGTTGAGTAAATTTTATTGAAAAATAATAAGAGTCTTCCTTTGAATCTTGTTCCTGCGCATTTATATAGTTCTGAACCTAGCTTATCTTCTCCAGGTGATTTTCCGTTTCTTGTTTCTTTCAGGCTGATTTCTAATTCTTCTTCAGTTATTTCCTTTTCATTAATTGTTTGCCAGTTGTCTTTTTTAAAATATTTGTCTGTCCACAGTTCTGTGTAGTAATTTAGAAATTCTTCTAATTTCAATTCAGTGTTTAATTTTATGTTTTCTTTGGTATCTGCATTTAGGTGTTTCAAAATCTTATATACATTGGGTCTTATTTTATATAAATCATGTTCTAAATTAGAAACAAATTTATTCCATGATTCTCTATGTCGTTTTCTGACTTCTCTTTTAGCCATGGCTCTTATTCTTTTATATTCTATTTCATCTTCTAATCTTTTACTGCTTAACCATTTGTGATAGGCTTCTTTTTTCTTTTTCATTATTTCTTTGATTGTATCATCCCAGATCTTCAGTTTTTTTCTTTTATTGAATTTTTTGGTCTTTCCTAAGCTTTCATTTGCTGCTGCATTTAGTATCGTTTTTATATTAAGCCATTCTATTTCTTCATTTTGTTTTATTTTATCTAGATACTGGTTAATTCTTTGTTCATATAGCCATTGTACATTTGTGTCATTCAATAGTCTAGTTTTATAAACAAATGTTTCAATTTTTCTTTCTGTTCTTGTTACTTGTAGCCATTTAGGTGGTAATCTTAATTTTATTTTAACAAGGAAGTGGTCACTGCTTATTTCATATCCTCTGTGAACTCTAACATCTAGTGAAAATTTTGATGTCTTTTCATTTAATATGAAGTAATCTAATATTGATTTCCATCCTCTTGCTGCCCAAGTATATTTATGTATGTCTTTATGTTTATAGAAGGAATTCATTATTTTTAGGTTATTATAAACTACAAAGTAGATCAATTTTTTACCATTTCTGTTTAGAGTGTGTTCTCCATGTATTCCTATATTATTATTAATTTTCATGTTTCCAATTCTTGCATTTAAGTCTCCTGATAAAATTATGTAATCATTTTTATTTATTTTATTATATATGTTTTGTAGCTGATTATAAAAATCAATATTATCCTGTTCTCTTCCTTCTTCTGGGGCATATAAACCAATTATTGTTAAATAGCCTCTATCTATTTTTATTCTAGCTTCTATTATTCTTTCATTCCATAATTTATAATGTTTTAACTGTTTTGAAAGGGAGTTATGAATCCAAATCATGACTCCTGCTTGTGCTCTTTGGTCTCTGTCGACTCCACTGTATATCACATTAAAATTTTCAGTTCTCATAGTTCCTTTTAATTTCTTTTTTGTTTCAGTGATTACTGCTATTTTAAAATTTCTTTCATTTAATAACTGGTCTAATTCTATTTCTTTATATGCTATTCCTCTTACATTCCAGTTTGCTATGTGTATTATATTTTGTCGTTTCCATTTTCGTTTTCCCTTTTCCATTCCAGGGTCGTTTCCCATAGATTCAATCCGATTATCTTTTTCTGTCGGCTTACAAGTATGGTTATGTTCTCCACGTCAGGGGACTAGCCTGACGATGGAATAGTTCAGTGGTAGGGCTGCTACCTTAAGGCTTCTGTACTCGCCTTCTTCCGAATTTAAATCCATAGGAGGAATAGGGTATATTGAAGGGGAAAGGGTAGATTATAGAAGAAATATAGTAAGGTTTATAGAGAGGACATAGTTGTAAGGCCAGAAATGAAAAGACCCCATGGCCCTCGAGTACTCTAATAGCTCAAGGGTCATAGAGTAAGAAGAGTTGGCTGATAAGGCCTTATAGGAAAGATTAAAGTAAGTGGGTCTTCCTCAAAGTAGAAGAAGGAGAGGATATATCCAGTTAGGAGTCCATGGGAGTGCCGCTTCCCTTACAATCAAGATGATTGCCCCTTATGGCCCTGTTGGTCCACGAGTCCTTATTCAGTATATTCGGACCACCCCACCATATATATATATATATATATATATATATATATATACACACACACACGCGCGCGCATGTACACACACACACACGGTGGGCTCCCCTATCCGTCACCCAGGGGACGCGCTCTCTAGGGGTTACAGGGTCCCCTGAGAGATAAATGTGGATGGAAATCTTATAACTTTTGGAAAAGAGATTAAGATGATATGGCAACGCTATTTTAGAGATCTGTTAAATAAAGATGAAAGCCACCGTAAAACGAATTGGAAGGTAAGAGATATGACAAGGAAATAAGTCTAGCGGAGGTTGAAGAGGCATTCAGGGAGATGAGTGATGAAAAATCCCTTGGGACAGGGGGTTTTGCCTGTGAACTGATCAAAGCTTCTGGTAGTACATAGTCAAAATGGTTGCAACATCTTTAGACTGATCTGGAAAACAAAGATATCTGATGATTGTACCAAGGCTATTATTGTTTCAATATATAAAGGAGTCGCAAGAAGTGAGTGTAGTAGTTATAGAGGAATAATAATATCGTGCAACTGTGCGAAGATTTATGAAAGGATAATGGCAACAACAATACGATGAAAGCAGTTTGGTTTTAGAAAAGGGCGATGAACTTATGATCTGATTTTTCTATAAGAAAAACGATGGATAAACACTGGGAATTTGGAAAAAGCCTTAATATGGCATTTTTGATTTAGAAAATGCTTTTGAGGTCAACGGGAAAGAAGTCGGGCAAAGTTTGGAAAAAATAATTGTGGCGATGAAGTGTCCTATGTAGTTAATGACCAGAAAGGAGAAACAGCTAAGTTTACAGATTTGTGGTGATTTGGGCTCATTCAGAAGAAGAATTACAGAAGAAACTGGACAAATGGAATAGTGTAACACAGAACTGAGAATTACATGTTAATAGTAGAGTAAGAAGAGTGATAGGATGGTTTTAAATCATAGCGGAAATGTAAACATTTCCACTATGATTTAGTGCAAGGTTTCCACCATTTTAGTGCAAGGTGTTAGATTCAATGGACAAGATTTGAAGAGTAGTGAAAACTTTAGATATCTGAGAAGTACATTTTCTAGGGATGGAAGTTGAGACCAGGAGATAAGGTTTTCTCTAGGCCAAACCTTCTTTTTTGGTGTAAGTAGTTTACTTTGGGACAGTAAGGTCCCATTTTAGTGCAAGTTTTTGATTAATAAAAATTACTTTTTTTGTCTATTTTAACTTATACGGTAGAGACACGAAGACCAACAAAAAGACATGAGAATACAAACTAAATAACAGAAGAACTAGAAAAGAGAAACCTGAAATTGCACAGTTTTCACGAAGCAAGAATTTCGAAGGATAGAAAGAAATGGAGAGATTTAATTCTGCCCGAAAGGACAGTTTTTGGCGTAAATAAGTAAGCGGAGCCCCTGATCTCACAGAGGGTAATGAAACTCATCTCCCAAACATCTATGTCCACAGCGACATTCGAACCTGCATCCTGTCGATTAGAGAGGGGTACACTAACCACTCGGCTAAATATTTGCCATGCAATGCAGGCGATATTAATAGATAACAAAGCACAATTTTGACTTATCTACTTTTTTCTCAACTAATAATGTTGGACAAGTGTTTGGTGCATTATTAAAACAATTTCCTGATCTTAGATAAAACAGCAACCTGTTATATTAATGGTAAAAGAATCTTAACTGTTGGAGTTTTCTCCAAACGAACTTCTGAATTATCTTTTTTTTTAGAACCCTAACAAGCCGAAGTACTTCTATCTCTGTTCTACAGCAATAACAATATTTTTATTCTGGTATAATGTGAACTTTTTTTTGCATTTCATTTTGGGATATCCAGCTTATTTAAATATTACAAATTAAACTTAATATCGTTCCAGTTTGTCTTAAGGAAATAATCGAAGTCAGTTACATAATTTATCGTAATTCACGGAAAAGGAAGCATCATAAATCCAAACCTCAAAATATAAAATTGGGAGATCCATAACTGACCACTGAGCGTCTTTAGTAGTAGACAAAGCCACTTGCTTATTATTACTTTGCTACTTGAAAATTGTTTAGAATTCTGTTACTAATCTAATACGGAAAGACTAAGTCTTAGACTTAAAGCTTCAACTTTGTGATCGCATGAGTATTTCATAAAATAACAAGCTCCTTCCAATTTTGTGTCCCCACCATCTGTAATCATTCAAAATGAATGTGAATAACCCATTAATATCTATTCTCATCCTGCCAAAGTTACCAGAATGGGACGCACATGACGAATTGGTTAACATGTGTTTACTTCCAATCGAAGGTAGTCATAAATCTAACATTTTGAGTAACGTTCAGTCGGCGGCATTGAAGTTCCGCCAATGATTTGAACTGGCCAAAGTGTCAGAACGTAGGATGCTGTTTCAGGAACTGTACTTTAGGTTTTTCTCCAGCCGAGAATTATAATTTTATACGTCCGTTTGAAAGCATTTTCGGATTTTATTTTTTAACAGAGAATATGAAATCAAATCCAGGAGTGAGAGGCTGTTTCCTGACTGCCCACTAATCTAATGGATACAACACAGAACCTGCTGCTTTAGTAAGATAACTTATTTGTGTATTTCCTTAACTTAATACAATGTAACATGCTTTCAGAATATCTTTTTAAGATTAAATGCAACAACAACTCTTTGTGGTAGACAACCATCAATGGAAGAAAATGCGGTTCACTTAGAAATCCCTATTAACCGCACCTGGGATGCGATGCATAACCTTGAAAAGAATCGTGACAAAATGAATTATAAGATGATTAAATGCAACCCAGTGTTTTGATAATTCCCTGATCTTAATTGTGAGGAAGCTTCGCGGGTTCTTTTTTTTTATTGACGAGATGGGAATTCAATCTTCACGAGTGAAAGCAGCCTGCGATATAATTCATCATAACAGTGACGACAGGAGTCGTTTTTCATTTCTGTGTTTACATTGTTTGATAGTGAGAATCATTAACCTCGCTCCCAGGGACAGACGTGGAATAAACATCACAATTAAGAAAGCTAGGTAATGCTTATTTTATCAAGCTTGCTCCAGACCACATCATCAGAAAGAACAGGATTTGCGTTATTTACTTAACAGACCGCTCTCTCCTCAGACCATTAACTGCGCAAGAGAAACAAAAACACACATTAAGTTAGTGAGAACACGACCAATGCTTTTTTTTTTTATACTCTTCTATGAAGGCCTCATTAACGTCATCTGGAACGAGGTTTATTTTAAGTATTTATTTACGAATACAAAGCGAGAAGACGATGGTATACGAAAGCGTTATAATTAAGAACGTGATTAGAATTTAGTAAAAAAATTCCCCTCCTTAACAAGATGCTGTTGACAGCAATTTCAATTTACAGATTTTAGCTACTTTACCTTGCAATTTTCAAACAAAATAGTAACCAATTAAACTGCGTATGAATTTCTATTAAATATTGTGTATTAGAAAATATCAAGTGAATTATTAACATTTTTCTCATATAAAATGTGATTGCTCAAGGTTTTTGTCTAAATAAAATATATATAATTGGGTATAAGGGCAATATGCAACCTCTCCCACTGAAATGCCAACCTTCTTCTCGAGTTTACACCCTGTTCTAAAAGTACGAGTCACTGTTACGAGTGTAAGCGATATAACCCTAACATCATAACAGAGCAAATACTGTTCGGAGTGTAACAGGTAAACGAAACTGGAAGAAGAAACATGTAATGGAAATCGCAACTCGGAATGTAAGGAGCATCGCACACGAAGAAGAGGAACTTGAAACTAAACCAAGCCAATATAATAAAGATAATGTATAATAACAGAAACAAAGAAAAGGCCAAAAGGTACCAAAGAAACAAATAACTACATACAAAATCGGAGTAAGAAGGCAGGTGTAATGATACAGAAGAAATTGCACTCAAAACATCAAGTGATCACCTAACAATAATTGGGGCATATGCCCATGAAGAGGGGAAAGAAGAAGACAGTCTTTTACAAAGAACTGCAGAATGTCATAAATAAAAAAAAAATAAATGTTTACTACTAGCAGGAGATTTAAATGCCGGAATAAAAACAGGAAATATAAAAACAAATATAGGGAGATTTGGTGTGGACACAAATCTTTTCGCAAATCTTTAATTAGCCAAGTTAATCCTAGATGTAAAAGGACTTCGAGGCTTTGAATTAAACTCTAATTCATTACATGATGTTGGAAAACGTTTTCAACCAAAATAGCTAAAATTAAACACATTAGAAACTAACTAACTATCAACCGAGTTACAAAATGTCTTTATTACAAGATCCCCATAATAGGCAACAATATCAGAAATGCATTGATTTAAAAACAAACCACACATGAATCAAATGACATAGAAGAGGGATGGGAAAATCTTAAAGAAATCCTGACAAGAGCAGCAACAGAAAGCTTAGGAATAAAGAATAAATGGAATAAATAAATAAATGGAATATAAAAAAGAGGACTACGAAACTGGATGAGAAGAATAGAAAATATTTTAAAACAAAAGAGTTACCAAAAATGTTTAGCTTCCTAGACAGTATTAGAAAAAATGGAGTACAAAGGAAACAATGCAATTGCAAAAGAGAAGTAAAACAGAGAAAGAGAGATGGAACAATTTCATAACAGAACTAGAAAAGGATATATCTAAGCCGCAAAGAATAAATCTACAATATAATAAAATACGCGAAAAAAGAAAAAGTAAACGTTAAAATGCGAACACTGGATTTAGAAAAATGGAAAACGTATTTTCAAATTCTCTGGACTGATGATAATGAAGAAGTAAATTTTTATACAACAAAGAATAATCTAAAAAAATATTATGATGTCAAAACCACAAAATACAATAAATAAGATTAAAAATAGAAAACCACCAGGAGAAGACAATGTAAACATGGAATTATATAAAAATGCAGATGAAAATTTTAATGAAACACTTCTGAAATCCTCTAAGATTGTCTGGATTTTCGGAAAAACTTCCAACGCTTGAAAAAAAAAAAGCACTGGTTATTCCAATTTATAAAAAATGGAAATAAAGATGACTGCAATAACTATCGGGGAATTAGTCTGCTGAATGCATGGTAAATATGTGCAGGATTATTAAGAGAGAAACTAAACAGCGGTATAGAGATCAATGTTCTTTTTGCAGAAGAACAGAATGGATTCCGGAAAAGCCGATTTTGCAGATACTCAAATTTTTACTGTGAAAGGATTAATCTAAAAAGAGAAGAGAATCTCAAAAATAAACACACGTGGCTTTCATTGACTAAGAAAAAACCTTTTAGAAAATTAATAGGCAAACTGATTTAAAATATTAACTGATCTAAATACACCAAACTAACTCTTACAGTCTATTCAAGAAATAAAACAGCAGTCGAATTAGAACAAATAAAGATAAATGCACTATTTGCAGATGACTAAATTGTATTAGCTACATCGAGAGATGATTTGATGTAGCAAAGAGATCAGTAAAATAATTAAATGAAATTTCAAAACAATATTAAAATAAGAATATCAAAAGCAGACAAAACTAATGGCTTTGAAAGAAGATAACTCAATAAGAGGTAAAACAGTGATAGACAAAATATTAGTAAATACTTTTAAACACGGGGGGGATGCGACTTATCATATGAAGATGGAAAAGATGTAGACATCAAACTATCAAATATTGGTAAAGTAAACGGCATAACAAACGATATGTTTAAGGCATCCTTGGTACAAAATCACCAGAATCAAGTATATTACGTTCTATCTAAACCTGTTTTGTTATATGGAAGTGAAACGGGTTATAAAAAAGAAGAATGAGAAACGGAATCAAACAGCAGAAATGAAATTTCTCAGAAAAACCTCCAGATACACCAAGTGGGATCGTAAATGAAGAAATTTTAAAATTTTGGATATAAAACCAATTAACTACTATATAAATAAAAATGGTTAAAACATATACATTGAATGGACAATAGCGGAGTGCCAAAAATATACACAGATATAAAAGAAATGGAAAAAGGACAATCGGAGAAGACCAAGAAAGCGATAGCACGAGACCGGAAGAGGCCAGTTGGCCTAAAATCCACGATAGGAAGAAGTGGACGTACCACTTAATAAAGCGACCATTCTTCGGGTACAGGGTTATTTTAAACGTCCAAAAGTACTATTCTCACTGATTCGAGGTACTGCTGTAAAAACTAGTACTAAATCAACTTCACTGGAAAATACTTTACTTATTACGAATTCCTTTTTTTTATACTCCCTTATAACTACTTATCATAATAAATCCTTGCTAATCATAAAGACAATCGATTTGAGTCATGTTTAAATTTTTTGAAATATATCACAGAATTACTTTTTTTTTCTAGAGGCAAGTTTTTAGAGTATCTTTATACAGTTCTTCAGAAAGAAGAGAAATCTTATATCCTTCCAAAGTTTATTTGCATTCTTAAAGTATGCTATATATATTTCATTAATAGGAATAGCCTTCATTTGTTATTGGTTTTACATAAGCAAAATGCGCTCCTCTTCTGTCTAAAGCGGCCTTTAATTATATAATAAGAATATCTATTATTAGATTTTCGCCATGATTGGCCTTATGGACAGCGGTTCTGCCCTCGGATGTTTAGGGTCCAAAAACAGTATCCACTCAGAGGATACTTTTGAAGCAATACAGTGCTAAATAATCGTAATCTTGCTTCAACAGAAAAGTCTATTTCACAGGGCAGAAACTAACAGCTAGTGAGGTGAACTTATAACCGCAGAATTGTGCGTCGTGAGATCTCAGTAAATCTACTTACAAATTCTAAAATTATATGTCCTAGAAATGGAGCATAAGACAATACGTGATAATCAGAGGTGAATGACCAGGAAGTACATCCTCTCTACACGGAGAATATCGGAATGGGTCACAAATGAGAAACCTGCACTCGGGAAGGAATTAAGGTAATTAAAGGCCGGTGGCCATTTTGAGGGCACGCTAGAACATCCACACACTCACGATCATTCACATATATAACAACTCCTGTATGGGGTTTCTAAACTGTCAAATATCTCCTCGCTTGAATCCTCTAAGCGTAACATTTAACAGGTGCTACCCTACGGGGACTTTTGACGTAATCGATTGCTAAGAGACCGACTACCTTGTGTCAACATCGATAGTTAACATATTTGACTGCTACCCTACGGGATATGTCTCATCTTAAGGTTTAGATGATGAAATACAATCAGTATATTAAAATTCAGTATATTCAATCCTTTATTTATTAAAGTAGGAGGTCTGATTATTGTTTTAAACAATTTTGTAATCCATTATTAATTACATTATAGAATCAGTAAGCATATTCTGCCTTTTTAACTCTCCATATTTTTTATATATAGTTACACAATGTAGAAGTGTAACCCATTTCTGTAACACGAAAGTATGTGGACAAGGTATTTATTCAATTGCCCATATTGTGATACCACAGAACGATGTTGTCAGTATATGCTAAGGGTTGTGTGCTCATAGTAAGAATCATATCCTAACCTTTAAGACTTCACATCAGATCAAATCCTAATATTAGTTATTTCAATAGATTAACCAACTATTATGATGGGGATATGAATTTAATTCCGAGAATCTGAGATAAATCAGCCCATTATCATAGGATATAAATTAATGCTACAGCTATCCAGTTTGTCTGCGAATGCAAGTACAGGATCGCTTGATAAGATCCGTTCAATATATGGTCGATTTTGACGAATCAGTTCAGTTGGATACCTTCAGGTCTTTAATAAACGAAGCTATACCGTGTCTGATCTTATAATAACTGGTGTACCAAAGTACACGTACAGTATCGAGTTAATGATCAAGAAGAGTGAATTTACGAAAGGTAATATGCTGGAATCCGACAAAATATATCGAAAATGCCTGTCCTTTAAGCACACGATGAAGTATGTCGATTTAAATTATTTCAGTACTTTCGAATTATTAAAAAGATCCCAAAGTACTACGATTTGCATATCAAAATGTCTATGAATGTATAATGTATTTTAATGTATATATTCAGTTAGCTGTGCACTAAGATTTTAGTTAAGCTGATCTACTGAATATAAAACTTTTAATTTAAATCTGAATTATATAAAAAAAATATTAATTATATATATATATACACACACACACAACGTGCATCCGATTATTTATATCCATGAATAAATTACACAGCCCATCCCATCTAGGAATATTTCTAACTAATACTACACTTCTGATGAAGTAGTTAAAGCAGGACAGCAACGTTTGCCCGAGCCTGAGGGCTTTTATAAAGATAAGTTGTCTGCAGACCCTTAAATTATTTTAATGGAATACCTTTATAAAGATAAGTTGTCCGCACTCAGATGCAGACAACTTATCTTTATTAAAGTATTCCAGTAAAATAATTGTAAGTATTTTTCACATGATGTTTACACGTGATGTAAAATTGCGTTTTCTGCAATCAGAACTGCACAACACCTTTAATAAGCTGCACATCAGTGTATTGTCTTCATTCTACAAACATTTCGCAATCCATTCTTAGAGCGCCTACTTACGATATAAACCAGTTGTTTACGTCTTCGTGTATTCTCTAGATTTCAAATACCGACTCAGTGAAGAGTCACTCACTTTCTATATTCAATTGTGTTTCCTAGCGAACATAAAACAGTGCTGGTAGCTTGCAAGTAGCGAAATAAAGCAAAGGGAAAAGAAAAAAGATGGCACAGCGCTTTCGGTTCTCAAGTGTGTATTGCAGGAAAGTAGATTTAAAACAGTCTCTCGGTTCTATTAGAAATGTACATATATTGGCGATGAGCGCGTGAGTATTTCTCACCTTCTCCCGAATTCTTAGCGAATGCGCTACAGACTTATTTTGTTCCACATGCCATTTGTATAAAGTGAGAGTTCCGGGATTGTATCAAGAGCAGAAAGGTGCTGCCGACTGCATCCGCTGCATTTTCTAGTTTCTTATTCTGCCGAGCTTGAACGTAATCGTTTCATGAACGAAATGAAGAAGTAACGTCGAAAACCGTCACATCTCAGCATCTTAATGGTGAAGGCTCGAAAAAATAGTCAGTAAGAAGATAAATTTTTTTTTCGTTTGCATCAAGCCCGTGATTAAGATAGAAATGAAATTTCTAGAATATTTTTGGCGCAGGAAATCCCGACTCGACAAAAATTGTGTGTTCACAGCGAACTCAGGACATTCTTTAAAAGAATTGTTATTTGAAAGCGACTGGAAAGAACAGAGGATGAATTTCGTAGAGGAAATGTTTCCATATAATTTTAATGAATGTTTTTATCCGTGCAATATTCTGAGAAAGGAAACACATAATGAAGTCTAAACATTACCAAGCCGTGCTTAAATATTGGCCAAGTTTCCGTGTTTCTTTCATTGGGAGCACAATATTTCATTGTGCTCAGTTTCCGATCTATACTCCCCCCCCCCCAAAAAAAATGATCTTCATATGCTAGGTCTCTAATTTTATCAGCACATTTATCTCGATCTTCTAAAGCACTTCTAATCTCGCCAGTCCACTTATAATCTTTATTTTCTGTTGGAAATATATTTGTACGTTCAGTAGCGAGCATGCTGGTGAAAGTTTATAGAAATCTTTAATTTGATTCAAGATTTTTGAAAGCTTAGAAAATTTATTTAATAAGGTCCTATTTCATATCGAGTTCAAAATTATTTTCCTTAGTGATCTGGTACATATAAATGATAGTGGATAAATGTCCAACTTTTCTTTCTATCCGATTTAGCATCAAACTATCTTCCTTCAGTTGTCCTGTTGTTTCATATCTATTTCGTAAATATGCCCTGGCTAAACTTTATTTTCTCAATTGTTATCTAGGAATATAAGAATTTACGTGAGCTGACAGTAATGTGGAATAAACTACTTTTCGTGAGTGGGATTCACGTAATAGTTTGACGAAGCCATGTTTTCATGTGTGTCTACTGGCAAAAAATTCAATATATGTTTTCTCCTATTATATATTGTCCTTATCATTTCATCGTAAGTAAATAACATCGTCCAGAAAGGATCTGTCCGGTTGCTTGGTTGAGATTACAACAAAGAAACTGAAGCGAGTTCAACAAGATTACCTTGCCTTTTATTTGAAAATATTCAAATTGCTGGAATGACTTAAAAAAAAAAAGACTTCTTAATCACTGTTTTCTCTGTTTGTCCAAAATAATATAAACCACTAAAAAGGGGAAAGATTCAAGTTTTTGTTCGTATGCAAAAGCAAACGTATCGAGAACTAAGCAATGTTTTGTATAAAGGAAGGGGTGAGCAAGGACTTAATTGATATGAGAATAAATGAAATAAAAAAAAGCTTACTGTAAATAAATATCTCAGCCAATTTTTCCGTCATGACAATTCTTAGTAGTGAATAAGTATTTGAACTTTAGTGAAGTGGGATATTTGCTTCCTTCACAATCAATTTAATGGATTTTTCTTAACCCCCCCCCCCCCATCCTCTATAGCAGCATTTATAAGCTCAAAGGTTGTTTGGTTATACGGGCCTACATTTCATTCTATAAAATAAAATTAAACCATGCCTAAGAAATTCCACAGCGAAAGAAACACAAAATATTGAACATCACCACACAAAAAACATACTTTGTCTCATACATCCTACATCAGTAGCTCAGTAAGTCACTCCTCGTTTATCCCCAAGGATTACAGATTTGAACTCGAGAATGGATTGGATTGTAAATGCCTTTTCCGGACGAAATTTTATACAGTTTTATGGTTTTGAAAAAATATAAAAAAATGTAAAATTACAAAAACGCACAGAAGCGACACCAGCAAATCCTACACTGGATGCTAAGAATTGCGACAACTCTCACGAGGCTCGTGAACAATTAGCTTGCGTATATCCTTCAAATGTATCGTATTAAGTTTTTCTCTCTAACATCTTTTCGCCCTCTTCTGCTTTCGAGTGTTTAAACTGTCAACCTTAGTAGATTTCTTAAAGTAATAAGAAGCCAAGAAATAAGGAGCAAGACACCGAACTGAGCAAAGTGAAACAAATGGCACAGAACGCTTCCTGTTAGACGAACAGGTTCCAAGAAGAAAGTATAGAATTCCGATACACTGTAGTGTCTTCGAGGATGTGGTATTAATTCCAATCCACTGGCGAAAGGTTGACAGACATCGACAAAGTTTTGGTCGATTACTCGGTCTGGCTAACAACGTGTCGTGCTGAAGGAGAGAAAATGAAATAAGTCTGTTCGATCGTCCGAAAATAAATAAAATAGGCGAGAGTTTCGATACGACAGTGTAGATATTTACTTTTTTCCAGTGCCAGATTTCTCCTTTTTTTATCCTTGCCTATCCAGAAACAATAAAGTCAATCGATTAACAGTGACCAATTACGGCACGGAGATAAAAACGGCTTTACTGAATCCGTCAGTGTTCTTCCATTGCATTCTCACCCCTTCCCCCACCTTTGTTTTTCCACGGGAAAGCAACATAGCAATTTTCCGAAGAGACACGGCAAATTCTAGCACTTTTAAGACGGCCGAAAGAAGTCGAAAACTGAGTCAAAATGAACAAGATTAATTATTGATTTGACCTCAACGGAGAATGGCTTCGGATTCGACCGAATATACCGCATTTTGATATGACCTATTAATCTGTAGTGCAATACTACAAATTAATAGGTCATAAAGAGACAAGCCTTCTTTGTATTAGAATGCAAGTAAAAATTTATTTGTCCTACTAATGATTTTAGTCTGACAACCGAATAGCTATTCAATTATTTTATTTCATATGATGATATGACGGCGTGAGTCCCTTTTACGGAGAGGTACGGCACCATCTCAATCCTCCACCACTTTTTTTTTTTTTTTTTTTTTAATCTGGGCTCGGGACCGGCATAGTTGACGAATCGGGCCTTAAGTATTCCTGACTGTACTCCGTGTGTTCACGGGGCTGGTTTGCCTGTTCTGGGGGACGAAAAACGCCTACCTCTGTAGAGACCAGATAATAGGTTCCTCACGTCACTAACGGGAATCAAACCCAGGTCTTTCCGCTCAAAGGGGTTCGTGTATGTCAGTGACCAAGCCGTGTATTTTAAAACAGGGAAGTAATTCGAGAAAGGGAATACCGCTGTTTATGACCGGTCATAAAAATTGCCTGCAAGCCGATTACAACAATGGGCGGCGTATCCTCTGTTCTCAAAACTGAACGAAATAACATCTGTGTTGCAAATGTTAGTGATCAATCAGCAAGGAAGTATAAAGAAAATTTTTCCGCTGAAATTGAAAATCAAGGTAGTCAGTATCCGGTTCTCAAATCTTTCTTTGCAAGTTCGTATTGTAGGATGAAAGTGCTTGTTCCGAAACCGTAGAGCCGTGATTTTTTTTAAAGTAATAGGCCTACAGATTTAAATTTTAATATGAATAAGAGACTTTAATTTTGGTATTAAGAAATCTCTTATTGAAGGTGTTTGTGACGCAACAGATAGTGATTCATCCACCTCCAGCCCACAAAGCGATCTCCAGGATGCACAAAAGGAGGGGAAAAGTACCAGCACATAGGAGAAAAAGTCTGCATTCACTCGTAAGTACTTATATTATAAATTTTTGGTGAACAGAATGGGATATGTCAGTAAAAATCAGTACAAATTAATTTAATGATGTTGGCCTGAGGAAACTACAATATGCTACGAAATTTCATTAGTCCAGTGATTGATAACTGATTTAAATGTAATTTGATATTTGTCAACATGTTACCCCATATACATAAGTGTACTAATACTCTTTAGGATTATGCCATAATTAATTATTAATATATCACAAAATAATCCAGGTGTTCGGTGAAATTTTCAGGATTTGTGAAGTGTTTCCGTCGTAGGAAAAGTTTGGGAAATGCTAGTCTATACCGACTGAGCTACGGTTTAAAAGTTTTGCATATTAAAGAATATGCAAAACTTTTTTGCATATGAAAAATCGGATTTTAACCACACATCAGGGTCGAAAGAATACATGGGAGGCAGTTGTAGAATTAGTAGGTGGGATGTCTGATGAACTTTCATAATGAAAGTTCAGACTTCCATCCAGAAATTCATTATGAACTTTGAACGTTCTAGCTAAAGCACTGGTGAAGTGCAACATCCCAGCAAGTCGTCAACGGATTTATTTAGCTTAATAAATCCACTATACATATGAACGAATTAACGATTCAAAATTTAATGTAAAATCTGTATCTTTATTGTTGTAATAATAAAAGTTAAAAATTGCAGACGACGAAACGTAATGTTTTTGTTACATATTTATTTTGTATTATCATTTGCCTGTTGAAATGATCAAAGCTTCTGGTAGCGCAAGACTTAGTTGTGTGACATCATTAGAATGATCTATAAAAAGGCAATACTTCATTATAAGAGCAAGAGGATTAGTATTTTAACATATAAAGCAAGCACAATCAGGGATAAGTGATGACTAGTTTGGCTTTATAAAAGGGAGATAAACTGATTTGATTTTTGCTGCAACGGAATAATGGAGCTAACACTGGAAATTTGGAAAAAAGTCAATGAAATGTAGTCTGGAGAAGTTTGGAAAATACAGTTCATTAAAATCATGTTAGTATTTTATAGTCAGTTAAACGACGCGGACAAAAGAAACAACTAATTCCTTAAAATACTAAAAATCCTATTTATTTGCTTATTTGATGGATTGATGTTTTAATAACGTTCTGGGAAATATAATTAATGGTTCTGAAAGAAGAGCAATAATTGTTAGTTATTATATGAAATAAATTGAATACGTTTATCTTGCGTTTAACATTCATTTGTACATCAATAGTAATTTTTATTTTCAAAATTAAAGAAATGTTCCCTTCAGATCTAATTAAATTGGAAATAAGAAATTACGCTATGATTGCGTAATTTCTTATTAGATCAGATATATTAATGTCAAAATTGCTTTAAGAGAGAAACAAAAAGAACATCAAGGTAATGAACAAAATGAAAGATTCAAAATTTAATGTAAAATCCATTTCTTTATTGTTGTAATAATAAAAGTTAAAAATTGCAGACGACGAAATGTAATGTTTTTGTTACGTACTTGGTTTGTACTTTTTCAAGTTATAATGAAAGAATCGCTAATAAGAATTTTTAACACAATGTTTGAAATCAAAATTTGTTTTTTAATATATTATTCATAATAATAATTAGAATGTACGCCTATGCAAAGTACATAGCTTATGACTAAATTTAAATGTTAAGAGACGTCTAATGTATCAAAAAACATGCAGATTTAAATACGTATAAAAAAGATGTAAGATATTAAATATTGAAATTACGAGGAATGATGTTATCCAAGCTAATAAAAATAGTTCCTGTTAAGTCTTTTCTCAGGCAAAAAGTCAAAATTATTATTGCATCAATGACGTCTAATAAACTTGGAATTCTTTACTTAATTGGAAAATATAGATACTTTGAAATGCATGCAAATCTGAAAAATTAATTTGCTAGAAAGATTAGAACAGAAGCATAACTTGATATGTGCAGGTTGATGGAAGTTTTTTCACTTGGCTATGATACCAGATACATTTGGTTTAATCCTTTATACAAGTGTAAGCAAACAAAGTTTACACCTGAAGTATTTTCAGCACTGGGGAAACTCGTGGCAAAGGTGGTATGACTTCACCTCACTTGCCTTAGTATCCCATAATGCAAAAGCACATCTCTTGCGGACATGTATAATACTATGCATTAAGAACCTTTGCCACGAGTTGCAAACTTTATTTGCTTACCCTTGGATAAAGGATTGAACCAAGTATATAATTGGTTGATATGTACAATGATCATTTTTTCAGATGATCATCAAATTTTGCTACAAAACATGCGTAGAAAGCAATTTCTGGACAACATGCCGGGAAGTAATACCCGATTTGATGCAGGTCGCTGTCAAGGTACGGAAGCTCATTTGCAGTTTGCTACGTCTCTGACTGTTTTCTGTTTATCACCTTCGAGATAAACAGAATATAACATTGGAAATTGGTACTACGCAGCTCCTCGACGGAAAAAAATATGAGTTTGATATCCGAGAGAATTTTTGCCTGACTAATGCTTTTACTTATGTAAAAACTTTGCCGTCTGGATTACAACCATCGGCTGTAGACCAAATCGCATCCACGGCAACTAGCAGTTCAAGTTACCTCACACCATCCTTAAAGATTCTTAATTTTCCACCCCCAAAAACTTTTGAATCGTCTTGTGAGAATGGTGTCTCATACGGAGGAAGGCATGACCCTAACAATCCTAAATCTGGTACATCGTGAAAATTTAATTGGCTAACAGCTTTTGCGTAAATTAAAAATAACATTCGGAACAATAAATGGAAATGTTTCCTGTAAGTTGTATGAATATCACAAGGAATTTTAGGTTGAATAGCACATGTAGAAAACTGTTCTTTCAGGTAATTTATATTTCCTATTCGATCAAATAGTTTTTGATAAACAGCTATTTTGTTATTACAGTCACGCTAACATTATTAGACATTTAAATAATAATCCGGTCTAGATGGCCGAGTGGGTAATCATCATATCTCTCTCTCTCTCTTCAAACAAATTTATGGATTTATTCAATCTTGCAGCCTGCTGTGAGATTGAATCTCGTCATAAGATGAAAAATCGAGAGGAGAAAACAGTTTTATAGCATAAAACAGGCTTTAAGTCAGAGGAAGCAAATTATCTTAACGACCGATTAGCATTTCGTGAGTGGGGATCAAAGAAATGGAGAAATTAGTTAAGGGCAAGATTCAGGAATGGGATACTGTATGGGGGAAGCATGGTGTTACAGTTTTATTATTTATTTTATTATTCATAACTATTACTCCCCGCCAGATCATTTCCTATATTATTAATGTACACTAAAACAGAGTGGCAAGATGATAATGGCCTCCGGTTAATGTGGCACAGTTCATGGTTGTGTATTTTGAAATGAAAGATTGCATGCTGTGTACATCACTGATAGAACTGCGTGCAAGATATTTATAGGCTAGGAATTCAGCCATCCAGTAAGCAAGATAACGGTCACGTAGCGGTGATGAAAACCTATTCCCACATAGCAATTAATTGAGTTTCTCCAACGATCTTTGTAGAAAACCAATGATTTTGGTTACTTTTCTATAAGATACGAGTTCGTCATATTTATCTATTTCAAAATGAATAATTGAGTTTAACATATTGAATATATGAAAAAGCAAAATGAAGTACATGTTATTTTAATAAAATAAGAAAAGCGACTTCTTATTTTTTTTTTGACTTACAATAACCATGACACTTTGCGTAGATTTTCCGATGGACATCGCAAGTTCTTCTAATCAGCAAAAATATAATAGGTTTTTCAGGATTTTAGCAGTGGTCGTTAATAACTAATATCTACATTTATCATTCCATTCATTTTAATGGTAATTATTACATAAATGAACAAATGAATGCATAATGAGACATCACGTGCACGCATACCCTACAGGTTTAATTAGCTTGTACAAAACTTATGTAAAAAAACCATCATCTTTTTTAATTAAGATATCATTTTCAAGATGTTTTCCATCCTCTCAACAACAACAAAAAAATTATACGTTGGCGATTACAAGTAAGGATGCGATGATGGTAAAGCCATTGGAGGCGAAATTATCAGTATATCAGGGAGATAAGTGACGGGTCCAATACGGCTAAAACTGACAAGCTGTGTAGAAAAAGAAGAAATCGAATTTTCCACTCTTTTCAGAATAAACAAAATCTTGAATTAATGAAATGCTTGTCATAAAATGAATTTCAATATCAATGAGAAACACCCACCAATATTTCAGAACTATAATTAGTACTATATCTTGTTATTAGAACAGCTCCTTAAAAATGCACGACAGCTATTATTTGGTTTATAAAGAAAAGAAATCTGCTTTAAATTTAAAGCAAGAAAAATATAAAAAATAAACTTTTATATTTTTAATAAAGTTAACAAACCACAAGGAACACTCTCCAAATATTCTTGCAGGAACTCCTTGAAATGGTTTCAAGCATCTGCTTCCAAAACGCTTTTCTACACTCACTAACTATTCTTGTCCGAAAAGAATATTACCAATATTTCCTTAAGCCTTTATTAGTTTAAATGTCTGAATATTTTTCATAAAAAATTCACTAAAAAATTAGTGACGCGTTTGTTCTTCCTGTGAAGAACTATTTTTAAAGATTCTAAACCTGTGATACACTAGCGTCAGTGTGATAATTTTATTTTTTACAAAGTTCGGAAACCCCTCCTCTAGAGATCGAATATGAAACTTTTTCAATCCCCTTCAAACCTCCAATAAGAAGGAAGGTGCTCTCACACCCCGAGATGGAATTCGTCTCCCTCCCATACCGCATAAAACAACCAAAGCATCCAAAGCTCACAGTAGGATAGAACTCTCAACTTGTTAGTTAGAGAACAGCAACGCTCATTACTCAGCCAACCATACCCGCGAGAACAGTAAAAGTTTATTTTCGATTTACTATTAGATGCTTCTCAAGTAGGAATCTGAAAGCATTAGGTTAGGTAGGAATACATATGGAAGCCACACATAAATTTTTAACACTGTAAAACAATGTTAAATATCAACATACTTTTAGCTATTTTATGCATAGACCAAGGGTCTTGCGTACCTTCTCTAAAACATCAGTTTTCAGACATAAATCGCTTCAATCATAAACTGAAGCTATTTATGCCTGAAAACTCCCACAATCTTACACTTTCTTGTTGCAATATTCCTTCGGAAACAGACCGTGTCCTCTGATTTCAATGGTCACTTTGGGAATTCGTGTGCATCCCTTTTCAACTAGGTCCGCACCTTTTTCTCTAGTCACTAGCTACTTGTCAGATGGCTTCCTGTCCTCAGATTATTCTCACCGATGCTGGAGTTTCCCAGGACCCTGTCATTTCTTTCACTCTTCCCCCTATACTACCATAAATGACCTCTCACGGACCACAGCTATCCATAACTTTGTGGACGACAATGCACTCCGTTCCTCTTCATTTGACAAAACGTTTAGTGAACAATCCTCTCTTTCTCTCTCTCTCTCTATATATATGTATACACACACACACCTGGGGTATACTATACGTTAAAGATACCGAGCAATTTTATAAACTTGGTTTTTATACTTTTTTCCAAGTAAACAAACAAGCAGGTAAGTCAAGTTTGCGCCTGAAGTATTTTCATGAGGCAACTCGTGGCAAAGGTGGAGTAAGCTCTGATCACTTTCCTTATATATCCCAAAATGCAAAGCACATCTCCTTGCGGACATATGATGCTATGCATTAAGGAAAGGGCCACTACCCATGCCAGTTTCGACCTTTATTGAGGTCTCGTCATTGGGAGCCATACCCCGAGATACCAAGGTTAAAGTAATGCAGAGCTTATAAATTTTACCTATACAAGTTGCCTCAAGGTGCTTTTGACCTTATTAAATAAAAATCTCAGGATGACAGAAAGATGTAGAAAGTTTTTTTTTTTTTTTTTACCTTGGGTATACTATACGTCAAAGATACCAAGCAATTTTATAAACTTGGTTATAATCCTTTTTCCTAAGTAAGCAAACAAGCGGGTAAGTCAAGTTTACGCCTGAACTATGTTGAGGTCTGGTCGAAACTGGTCTGGGTGTGGCCCTTTCCTTTAATGCATAGCATCATACATCTCCGCAAGGAGGATGTGCTTTGCATTAGGGGAGATACTAAGGGAAAGTGATCAGACCTTACTCCACCTTTACTACGAGTTGCCTCAGACCTGAAAATACTCCAGGCGCAAACTTGACTTACCTGCTTGTTTGCTTAGTTGGGAAAAAGGATTAAAACCAAGTTTATAAAATTGCTTGGTATCTTTGACGTATAGTATACCCAAGGTAAAAAAAATTTTCTACATCTTTCTGTCATCCTGAGATTTTTATATTTAATAATGTACAAAGCACCTTATGGCAACTCTTATATAGGTAAAATTTATAAGCTCTGCATTTTCAACCTTGGCATCTCGGGGTATGGCTCGCATTGACGAGACTTCACCACCGAACAGCGCCGCTCATTGAGCAAATGAGCGGCTCTGTCGGTGGTGGGGTGAACCTGCCATGGTGTAGAGCCAACCGGTTCTGAGAGTTCTTCTCATTGGCAGGAAAAGCCTGTTACTGAGGGGAACAACGCCGAGTTTTTGGATTTTGACCTGTACTTGAACATTCAACAAAGATCGAAACCAGTCTGGGTGTGGCCCTTCCCTTTAATTCATAGCATCATACATCTCCGCAAGGGGATGTACTTTGAATTAAGGGAGATACTAAGGGAAAGTGATCAGAGCTTACCCCACCTTCACCACGAGTTGCCTCAGACTTGAAGTATGTTCAGGCGCAAACTTGACTTGTCTGTTTGCTTACTTGGGAAAAAGGATTAGTTTATAAAATTGCCTGGTATCTTTTATATATATATATATATATACACACACACACGTGTGTGTTAGACGCAAATTGCGAAATCCATTAACTGTATAACGCGCTTGTACAGTTCGTAGAAAGTGTGGAATTTTGCACAATTCATGAAATGAGTATTACGTTTTCTGCTCATTTCATGAATTGGGTACATAGTAACAGCAGCAGCACATGATGTGCGGAAACTCTTGATAAACTGGTGAAGAGCATTTCTTATTGTTGTTGCTGCAAGTTGCTGTGTTTTAAGAATTTTTTTGTAATAGTATTAGTCAAGTGTTACAGTAAATTTGTATAACATTACATCAGAATTCCTTTCGTCGTATTTAATAAGGTTAGTTTTGCATTGACGTGAGTTGCAGGACCCGGGCTGACATAGTATCTGACGACTCGTCACTATTCACTTAATAAAGTGAAATTTTAGGATTCCACGAACTGTATAACGCGCTTGTACAGTTCATGGAATGAGCAAAAATGTTGGAAATTCCGTGAATTGCCAACATTTTTGCAACATATGTTGAGCGCAGATTTCATAATCTGTGCGTAACATACATATATACATACATACATATATTCTAAACAACCAATTCCTCTAAAGGCTATTTTTTTTTCAATGTGAACATAACAGCGCTAAAGTTATTTAAAAAAAAAAAAACGCCATATTTATGCATTTCGCCAAATGATTCAACACCTATTTAGTCAATCGTCGATCTGCTCCTACGCTTATAAAAAGTCCACTCTTGATGAGGTGATTTTTATTGAAATTAGGCTTATGAATTTTTACTAAATTTGAGTAATATCAAATTTGGTTCAGATCGGGTCATTGTTGGAAAATTAGATGTAAAATGACAAAATCTTTACCGTACATGAGCTAAAAATGGCTGTGTGCTTAAGCACTGATGCAACGTTCCGTGTATCAAAACGCTATTATGAAATGCACTTTTTAATGGCTGTTTCGCATTATCCATATTTGTTTATTTTTCTAAGAACGACTGTTGTATTATTTGTTCGTGGATATTTTATTTAGTAATTTTTTTTAACATGGATTAAAGTGTGACCACTTGCTTTGATATAAGGCAAAATCGATCCAGAAAGCATTTCTCACACCCTTCAAATACTCATGGTGACAGCGGCATCGCTACAGATAAGTAATCAACCCTTCTCGTATCACAGTAAATCTATATAAATAAGAAGACTTCACTTACTATTTTTTCTTTGAATACCGTAAAAAAAAGGGAGGGGGGGTAGAAGTGGAGAGAAGATGCAAGATAAACTCCTAAGACATCAATTACCTTTATTTGGTCGAGTACAGACATCGTTATCCGCAATAATTACCTGTGTAAAATTACGATTATATTAAACAAACAAATTAATTATATTTTGCCATGTGGACTGATTTTCCCCCTCAAAACTTTCTATAAGTCACGTGGTTTTATGTCGGTTTTGCGTTGTGTCCACGGACGAAATTAATTATATTTGTTGGAGTTTTGTTTAAATGTTTTTTGTGTTGTTAACCAGAACGCCTTTCCTCAGTTGTTAAAAGATCATTAATCATAGTCCGTGCAAGTACTTAACACCGACATGTGGAGCGGATGTCCGTTCTAGTTCACCGTGTCTCCACGAGTAGAAAACACAGCGACAGATAAATGTATTCCTGAATCACTCTTTAGAATGTTTATATCTCACACTCGAATTAGTTATCAGAATTTTACTAAGCCTAAACGTACTAGAAATGATTTGTATTTAGCTAGAGAAAGAGAGAGATTAATTCACTGTTTTATTCTAATGTGCGTTCCAAGCTGTTCGTTCACAGTTCAGGAACTTAAAAACTACTTAACATTATAATGGAAAATAATTAACGTTAAATTAATTACTTTGCATTACGAGAGACCTTATTTTTCAACTGAGCCTGCTGTCTTCAGTCATTTCTTCTTGTCCTGAATAAAGTAATTTTCACATGGATTTGTTTAATGAAAATACAGACCTACGAAACTAGTCGAACACTGTTTGCAGCCGAAAGACATTCATTAGCGTAAGTAGGCTATAAATTTCGCTACAGATTAGCGTGATGCATTATTACGGTGAATCCATTTAATCGATAATTACATTTTTAAAGAGGAAATAGACATGCATGAGTATTCCACGAGAATAAATTTTGTATGCTATTTTGGTAACTTTACAATGCCAGCAATAAAACAAAACATAACTTTCTATCGAAAAAAACCGACACTGTGTTTATTGAAATTATACTCGGGGCTTCTTCAGTAGAAGCCCAACCCATATTGTTCTTGCACCAATCGTGAATGTGATATAATTGTACGCATATTAAAATTTATGGCTGATCAGGCTACACTAGAATTAAAACAAATATAAGCTTAAATTTTTTAGCTTTTCATTTGGAGTCCGGTGAACGGTCAATTTTTCAAAGAGAGTTCAGTTTCTTAAAAATTTTATTTATATTAAAGTTTTACATTAAGATATTTAATTCCGTTATTCATCAAGATAGTAAACTATCATTATTATTATTACTAAAAAATAAGCGAAATGAAAAACGAACAGGAAATAAATGCTATTTCTGGAGTCTGCAGTTATTTCATACTGAAATTTAACCTCCCACTATTGGAAATATATCAAAGGGCTGCAAAAAAAAAATCAAAATCCTCACATTTGGTATAACACAAAACACTCGCGGATGAACATAGAAAGAACGCTATAGAAATAATGCGACCCAAATAACGCAGCTTTAAAAACCGAATACACGAAATCTCCTTATAACGCAGATGAGAAATTCATAAAAGAAGCTGCATAGTGACAAATTAACTTTGAACAAAATGATGTGAAACAAACGAGTCAACTGACAAACGAGATGCTGGAATTTCCAAATCCAATCAAAGTTTGAAATCATGAAACAGCTTCAGAAGAAGGCAAACCAAAGGCTAACAAATTATTTGAACTATTATTTTGTAGACTACATCCTAGTAGTCCTCCATTCAAAAAGCAAGATCCACACTCGGACCACAAGCAAAGCAGACATTGCGGTTCCCAACCATAAGAGAAGCAGAGCTATTCTCTGTAATTCGTCAAACTAAAGTCAATGAATAATGACATCACATCACCAAATAACTAAGCAAGCTAGAAAGGGTACGATCATACAAATTATTAAATAAAATCTCTGGAACGTTAAAATAGTGTAACATTTTTTCATGAGTAGTTGTGTCGAAATACAACTTGATAAAGACGACCAGAATAATTTTGTTTTTATCTAAATCAGTGTTAATTAGGTTTGTAAAATCCTCGAGGGATGATGTTCCCTTATTCTTCTGGAAGAATAACAATTATCAACTATATTGTGGTCGGGTTATTCTCAGCAAACTTGCTACATATACTGAAACATTTCGTATCAATCCGAAAAACTGTATTATTCTTCCAGATGAATAAGGGAACAACATCATCCCTCGAGGATTTTACAAACCTAATTAACACTGCCTTAGATAAAAACAAAATTGTCCTGGTCGTCTTTATCAAGTTGTATTTCGAGACAACTGCTCATGAAAAAATGTTACACTATTTTAACGTTTCGATAAACAAGAAAAAAATTAATATAACAAACAGTTAAATTGTATTAATTTATTGTTAACGTAACTGTTTGTTAAATTAATTTATCCACAATCATAAGTTGTACCAATGTACCCTCCAGATTTATAGATTTAAGATACATTTCGGGGGGGGGGGGGGGAGGAGTGGTGGGAGAAGCACATCAACTTTTTAATTAAGATCAAGGAAGTATCACACTAAATTTGAAAAATATTACTTTATATAACTATCACCTCTTAACCATGCGATTAATAGAAAAAAATCAAAATCAAACATGACTAGGTGAGCATTTGATTGGTGAATACGGCATTCAATCCAGCACTTTGACTATACTTCTGGAGCATGCCTCCACCCCCAGTATGTTCTTCACTTCCAGAATTGTCATATTTGTTTGTGCTTTTCAAAACAGCGTTTTACCCTTTGATGTGCACCATGCACAGTCAATCACTAAACCAAAAGGCGATAAAAATAACAGTTAATACAGTGATCAATGGGTACATTAATGTTTTCAGAAAAATGTAAATATATTTCAGTTTAAATATTTGAGCAATGAGAGTTTTAATTAATAAAGTAAGCATGATCATCGTGATACACGTTTTTATTTCCCTCATAAGGTTTTATGTACTTCGTGCTAAGAGGTTTTCTACCTACGCTATAATAAAAACACACTTCATGGATGGGGTTTATTTTGGGGGAGGGCAATGATAGTAGAGATGTCAAGGATATAAAATTATTAGGATATTGGGAAATCAGCAAGGCATCCGAGTAAGGCAGAGGATGATAATTGCGTTTTGCTAGCAGAGTAAATCGATTCTCACATTCCCTGATCAATAAAAAAATAATTACCTACTAAAGCGTTTGCCATAAAATGAATTGCAAAAATCAATAAAACATGCCAACTATTTAATTACACTCAACGATTTAATTTCAATTTAATGTACTCTTATCATGTATTAGCATGAAACATATTTGAGAAACAGAATTAAGGTTCAAAAATTCAGATGACAATTACCTAAAAATAAACTGTTTTAAGATGATTACTGACATCTGCGGATTTATTTTTGAATAAGATCTAATACAGTTTCCATCTTTTGTTTTGTTTTTCACTATATATTTTGATGCTCCCAATGAAAGTTTGAATCGAGCGCAAACTTAAAACTTTTTTTTGTGTGTGGCTAGATGGGTAAAGCAAGAATGCTTTTCGTATTCCCCGTTATCTGTAGAATAAAATGTATGGATGGGGTAATATAGGGCTATAAGTTCTGATCATGACAGGAGAGTAACAGCAATAGCCGAGCCTCAGTTAAAACTTCACTGGCTACAGCATTGCCATCCATTACCTTACCCTCCCTGGGTATCCATTTTAGTCACCTCGTACGACATGCATGGGCTACAGTGGAGCGATTTTTAAGTAAAGCCCTTTCTAAAAATGAAGACGATCCCCCAGACCACTCCCTACGAGTGGCCGAAAGATCGTCCAACTCAGCGTTGGTTCCACTCAGTGACAGGACCCCCACCACTGAGCAGAACCGCTCATATTCCAGGGAAAAGCATCCCCTGACAAGGCCCCTCACAGGCCACGCAGGAAAACACCCTCCCTAGAGACTCAAAATGCTCTCTCAGGGCAACCCCCCCCCCCGAAATCTAAGTCCCCTTCACCGGGAGAAACATTTCGTTAGAAAACTAAGAGAGCGAAACTTTGCGTCGCATTTTAATCGCCTCTTCGACATGCATGGACTACAGTGGGGCTATTCTTATCCCAGCCACCACACGGGGTCACAAACTTAAATTGAAATCTCAGTAATCGATTATTTAATTCTTATGTAATATCTACGAAAGGTGTAAGTTGTTTATCAACTGAATAAAGTGTTTTTTAATATATCATTAAAATGCTTTAGACAAATAATACACTAATATTGTAAAATAATAATTATTTCCTTTATGTTAAAATATTTTTATATATCTGCGAGAAACTATTTCGGCTATTGCTTGCAGTTTTTCTATTGCGTACGTCCGTAAATTTTGTAATAAAATACAACTGAGTAGAAAAATAAAAGATGCAAGGTGAAAAAAAATAATAACTGGCAAAATACAATATTAAATAGAAAATTCTAGTTATAGGGCATTACTCAAATACCTGTTCATTTTATTTTCCATCACGCACAACCCAATGCTAGGTTAATATTTACAGTCGCGCTATCCATAAGTCACGATTTCTTTGTTCTGAATTGTTTTAGAAATGCTTCGTATTAAACCGAATATGAAAAATGCTACAACAGAGAATTGTGTTTACTGTTGTTCCACATCGCTTTAGTTCATTCCATTTATTCCTCCAGTGCTATACTCGTGCTAAATGTTGAAATATTGACTCCAACAACTAACTCTGACCAACAACAGCGCTGTGTGCTCAATGTTAGATAACTACTCATAAAGAGCAGACGTTTTTTCCCAATAAAATTTGTCTTGTTTATCATTACAGCATCTCAGGAATTATTTGAGTATCTTAAATTTAATTTTGATTTTTCTTTGAACTTTTCCAAAGTTTATCATTTGAAATGCAAATCGAAAATGTTTTTTCGTTGTTTTTTCTTTATTATTTGCTTTCATCTTCCATTACAGTTCACATACTTTAAATTTCAAGGAAAACCGGCACTTGACAGAACAATAATTCATATTTTATTTCGATATCGCACATTCAAACGTCGAAATATAAGAAAAACAAATTCTAGGAAATCCTAATAAATATAATGGAATAAAACGGGCAGTACATTATACTTAATTCGCAATCAAGTTTAAGACGATATCTAGAGATTTCATTTTTATTTAAAGCATAAATAATAGTGGAATGCAGATAGTACACCTAGTTATTTCAGGAAGGACTCTTAATGATAAAGGATGGAGGAGATCGGCCCAATATTTTGAGCGCATTTAAACAAAGCATTCATTGGGGAATGTAGTCAATTTGTTTCCATTACTTTTGTATGTTTTATATATTTGCACTGGCATGTTTTACAATAACAAAGTGCACAAGATTCCTTAACACATCAAAAAGATTTGTTTCTTTAAGGCTTTCTTTTAAAATTTTCAACTTAAACATTAAGTATCAGGTTGCGAGATATTCTTCCGGAGATTTCATCTACGCCCCTGTCGCATATATAATTTATTAAGGATATCATTGCATCCGCAATAACATTAGTAACCACGCATGAGAGAATGAAACAAGATAGAACAAAGAGAAATTAACAAATAAAAAATCTAGACCTGTAATAGTTTGATAAAATTGTTAGTCAAAAGTTCACTTTACAAACATAAAACGTGGGAGTCAGTTTGTCAAACTTTATCAGTTTATCGGTGGCATTTATCAAAACAGCTAATTAAACCCAGCTATGTCGTAGGACAAGGTGTAGTCTTATTTGATGTGCTGCGATTCAACAGAAAAGATGTCCTTGTTTTTAGTGGTTATAAATAAAAATATCATTGAAGCATATTGTGTAATATAAGGTACAGGTCTGGTAGAACCTAACAATTTTAATGTGAAATGCAAATACAGAAATTAATGGAAATGCAGTTCCCGTAGCCACCTCAAGAATGGAAGTCAAAAATGACATTAAAGCATTTTAGTTACCTTGCATTATAATGATCATAACATACTAACATGTAAATTATTTCCCATCGGCAAACGTAATAATATGCAAATTCCAATCTTAAAAAAAAATTGCAAATTCAAAATAAGTACTTTTACAGTTCATTTGATGAACTAAGAATTCAAAAGAATGAATAAACATGAGAAAGAAAGAAATAGTATATTCGTTTTGCATATTAGCTAGCGTTATGTATATGTAGTTATTTATGGGATCACCGTTATCCAAATATCCATAATTCCTCGATTTATAATATTAGGATCGATTTACGTAATATGCTACCATTAGCAGTTATGTTATCAAGGGAATTTGAGATTTGTTTTCTGAATGTGAATATTCTGAATATTCAAAGAAATTGTATGTTCCCTCTAATAGATAACTAAAAGTCACAATTCTCTTCGGTATTAACAGCCCTATCAACAAACATCCCAAAAGTGGTATTCAAAAACGACAGAACGTAATAACCATTATAAAATGTTTTGCAAGTCACCGAAAAAAAAACAAATATTATTAAGAATAATTCATGAATTCCGTTCAGATTTTCAGTTTGGTGTTAGGAAGGAAGCTCGTTTCATATATATTGAACTTCCTCCTTTGCCAAAGAGAAAATTTCCATTCCGCACTGTAATGACGTCTGAGGTGGAATCGAGCTGGAGATAAACTGATATTCGAATATTCATTTGCATTTAGAAAAATAATCAGTATCAATGTAAAGATCTTCGAAGTCTTAAAGACATTTGTGGTGGTGATTTATTAATCTTGGGCATAGGACTGGAGAAAAACTATGTAAAGGGAGCTGCCCGTATCTAGTCGCAAATAATAGATAAAGGTCACAATTCCTGTTATGAATCAATTACCCAAACATTTAAAAACTAGATTTCATGACACTATTTAAATATTGATTATTTCAATATCTTAGTTGATTACATATTGTTCTGTCCACAGAATGTTGAAATGATCATTATCGAAAGTACTGGAAGAGTTTGTCATATTCTTAATCCGGCTAATGTGTTAGCACTTTTATCTTTATTCCCCCCCCCCCATGAGTAGTAAGTACCATAATTTTCTACTAGCTCTCCTTAAAACACCCAAATTTTGGTTCTAGAGTTATGTTCTTGAATATGTTCAGTCCAGTACATTTCTTTACTGAATTGACTATTATATGCGAGTAGTAATATTATTGGCAAATATATCAGTATACTAGGAACGTCGCTGTGGGGCTTTTGGCCCAAATCTCGCTCTTAAATGAGAAATGTTTGAAAACTGCACGTGACTCTGGCGTATGTGCGGGAGAACTAACAGTATGGCATTTTGAAATCTTAATTCCTGAGCTGTGGCTCAGCTGATATATTAGTAACTTTTTTTTTTAATGCAATTCTAGGCATTATATGCGTATAGCCTAAAAAAGAAGATTCCGTAGAATTTTCGGAATACGAAACGTCAGATTTTAACGTTTACAATTTAATTATCACAAAAACGGGTAGTTTAAGTGTGTAAATCCCAGTCTCAGTACTATTCGAGTTAAAAAGAGGAAGGTATTTATTTTGCAAGATTCAAAAAAGCCTGCTTAAACTTAAAATCTTGGACTTTTCCTTGTTATTATTACCCAAAGCTACGTCAATGTACACTTTGAACCTTTATATTCCCACTGGGTGAATATTATGAGCTATAATTCATCACTGACTCACCAGAGTACATATATACTACATGTACGAGCTCGTATGCGCGCGGGAGAGAGATGTAACTCGCTTTAACCACCGTCGTGACCTTTGATCTTTTACTTATTAGGTATAATCCAATTTTCATTTGGTAAGACAGAACACTCTTTTAGGCAGTAAGAACGACTTATATACACCGTTGTTTCAATTAAAGTATTTGACTGTTTATCGAATAATACCTATTTAAATGAGGAGATGAATCCGTTCTTAGCTTTAATTCGTGCTTATAAATGTCGTTAAGAGATCTTTCTTTTAATTTAAAAAAAAAAAAACTTTATTTATTTATTTATTTATTTATTATTTTTTTTTTTTTACAAAAATGAAACAGAAAACGTTCTTTTGATTAATGTATTTCAATTACTTGCACACAGTGAACTTTACAAACTATATAATAGAAGGCTTTCAATATACTGTATTAGCATATTCTGAGAGTTCGCTGTTGGGAATTCCTGTTTTTTTACCTATTAACTCGCATTTCTAAATAGTTCAGTTAGAGCTACATTCCCTTAAATGTATGCAAACTATAATGAAATACTTCTAACTTTTCTCTAAATACGTTATATTTTGCATTTTATGATGCGACCGATCTTTACCTGTCAAACGCAGGTGCAATACCCTGGCGTACCTATTGACTATGACAAATGTGCCATGTCGTCCCCATCCCATGTACTTATTTCTTTTGCCATCTGCACGATGAATTACTAGAACAGAATAAACGACAATAGCATCCTCCTTAATGCTATTATTTGTTTTTCCTGTAGGCAGCCTCTTTAGACAATTCACTTGAATCAGATATAAATTAATGGTGTTTCCAAAATAACTGCTTCCGATCATTTTGGCTGTCTCCGTAGTCGTGCTTAGAAAACTGTAATTTATTGTTTTCACGTTTCTCTTTTGACACTGGCGTATATCACGTGCTGGAAGGAAGAAAGGGAGGAAATTAGTGGGTTGGAAAATAATAAAATATAACTATTGACGTCCACTTTCATACTCTTCCGTTCTTTGGAAAGGCAGTCTAATGTGAAGCGATAGGAAACACGCATCTGATAGTTCATGTAAGACTTGAGAGAGTTTATTCATAAAGAGTTATGGGAAACCATGATTTTCTGACTCCTACAACAAACTTTTCGTGATTTAGATCGATTCCTTTATATCTTTCGCAGGTTAGATGCCATCAGTATTTTGTCAGTCTATAAGCCCATCAGTCCATAAGCTTTTCCCAGCACTGCCAAATTCTGACGTTTTAATTATGCCACTGCTTTGTGGAAAGATAGTGTACTCAACTGTACAACGCATATAGTACTTGATACACTGAACGCTAACGGAATTAAAGCCAAGAGTTTACATCCACTCCACCTTTAGATGAAGATTTTTCAAAGTCTAAGTTGTCAGTCATGCATCGCATCAAAATGTCCGATCTCACATAGACCTGATGGATGAGAGAGAACGAAAAAAACCTGTAATTATTGAGAAGACATCTTGAAGACCTTTTATAAGTTGACATTTCATGTTATCCTAGTAACGAGTCTGTATAGGTTTGTGTGATGACGATAGCATCAAACACAGATATTAAGCTAATGGAATTTTATTCAAAATAAATGTTACTTTAGTATTGACAACGAATAAGAGCTGATCAGTTGTCTTATACCAAATAGATTAATAGAAAAAAAAATACATGCAGGAAAACTATGTTGTAAATTTATTTACTAAATTAACGACAGTATATTTCACGTGCCGGCAGAGGGGACCAGCGTCTCAGCTTAACCTACAGGCTAGATTCTAGTCAACTGTGGCATGGATGTCTCGAATATCTTTAGGTGAGAGAGAGATTTGTAATCTATTAGTAGCTGACTGAACGGACCCAAAAAGCACCATGTTAGAGCAGGGAATCTCTATAT
Source organism: Typopeltis vanoorti (assembly GCF_054136105.1). Taxonomy (NCBI): domain Eukaryota; kingdom Metazoa; phylum Arthropoda; class Arachnida; order Uropygi; family Thelyphonidae; genus Typopeltis; species Typopeltis vanoorti. The sequence continues at coordinate 99,888,747 of NC_143563.1, read as the reverse complement.
TCAAGATACTTTTTTCTTTAACTAAAAGTTGTATTCAAATTACGAATGTGCTTTTAGTAACTGCAGCTGCTTGTGTACGTATATGCAACTATTCTGATCCATTAACACGGGTGTGCTATGAGATTCGAGTGTTGTCAACTCCTGTTTTTTATTTTTATATATATACATACACACACGCGCGATGTCTGGTAGATAGGACCGCTTTGTCAAAATCCAACAGCTACCTGCATTTATTGATTATATTTCATGAAAAGAACTTATTTTTGTACCTGTTATCCTGAAGGATGCGGATTAGAAAGGGCAACCATTAAGTTATTTTAGTGATATTTACAAATACCAGTAAACTTGAATATATTAAATTTTAAGAATACGTATTGTTAGACTTCCATTTATGTTTACCTTGGTGGCGAAAAATATGCCAAATTCGCAATAAAATATTAACAAAAGATAAGTAAACCTCACAGTTACAGTTTATGAATGAATTCTACTGATCCAATTCCTATTCATCCGCAAAATATGCGGTAAATGAGGCCATGCAGTACAGGATATAATCCAGCATAAGCCATTATCTCCGATTATTTCCTCACATATAAATGTGGTTTCAATTGTATTCTTGTAGGGGCATCATTCATTATTATTGCTACAACTTAACGCCATTATAAACACTTCGTGAATCAGCAAGAAAATGCGATGTCAGTTATAAACGATCTCCCCTAGGGAAATATTTAACCATCCAAAACTACTGCAATTACTGATATTTGGCCTTATTTGTTGGATGCGAATGTTTCAAATCGTTTTACCTCTTATGGCAAATAAAAGCATTTCGATATTGTCTGATTCAACACAGTGACAATCGGTAAATAGAATTGCTCTGCATTTTAAGGAATGCATATCCGAAAGTAGAGTCAGTCTCACTTGATTTGTTCATGAAGCAGTAAACAAAAATATGGTGTCGGAATATGATTTTTGTATTTGTTATTTCAGTTGTTTTCTCGGCTGTTCTATACTTGGAAACCATATGGATAGTGTAAGACCAAAGACCAAGTAACTGTCCCTGACCTGACATCATCCTGGAATGCTTTGCTTTCATATAAATGATATTTATGTTCCGTTCCAGTATCCAATGTACACCGCAAGGTTGGCAGCTTAGGTCTCGATCATAAATTACACGATATTTTGAAAATTAAGAATATGTTACATAACAGTTAAAAAGAGTTACTAAGCTTCCTTAATAACTCGTTTTTTTTAAAAAAACGAAATGATTATAAACAGTTGAGTTTGAATTCTGTTTTATCTGAATTTTGAAGTTAATCGATTGGATCTGACAGATTTAAAAATAATATTCGGCATTAGCAACTAATTTTAAAACTATATATTTTAATACCAATGAAAAGCGAATGTGTGTGTTTGATAGAGAAACAAAGATGGCATAGTAGCCTTAGAATTGCCGCAAACCTTGAAATTAATACAAATATTTCAAATTGAAAAATATTTAAAGCCTTAAGATTTTACTATATGTAATGTTTGGAAAGAGAATTCATATTCAACTGAGCTACCTGTAGTCATAAAAAACATATCTTCGTAAGGCCAACGAAAAAAGGAATAGTAAAAATAAGTTCTGGGAGCATATTCGAACATAATGCTTTATATTTACCAGAAGAATATGAATTAGACGAAGGGGAAAAGCAAGCGTTTTCCTATTCCTGAATTAGATCAAGTGGTTTCTACAGCGGGTTTTCGAAGTATCTTGGATACAAGTTAGGAAAGCAGTCGCACATGGGTCGTGTCAGTAAGTTAAAATTCTTAGAGAAGGTAGTATATCCGCCAAACTCTAGAATTGATCTCGATACCAAACATTTTGAAACAGACGGGACGGTATGTTCTGTAATATAAGGAGTTGCCCACGAGTGGTGGTTGTGTTAAGGAAAGCTTACCTAACGTTGGATTAATTTCCCAACCGAAAGATTATCTTTGCTCGTAGAATCTGTCGTTAGTAGTAAGTACTTTGTCAGTGATTTTAGGCAAGTATAAAAATGTCATCCACAACTAACCATAATACACGTTATCCATGGACCGAGGGGTGGGGAGAGAGAGAGAAGTGTTCTAGATGGGAGTCCACGAGCTGACCAGTTATCCAACCACAGACCATGGTTCCTGGGACAACTGGCCAGCTCAAGAACCATACTTAGACTTAACGGTGTCAATAGTTTTAGTTATAAGTTACGGAGATATTTCGCTATCCCTAAAGAACCTGCGTATTAATATAGAGAGAAAGAGTCGGCATCAAAGGACAAGAATATTTTTAGATATGTTGAATTTTTCAGTACTTCATGAAGAACAATTTCGGAACAATATTTGAAACATAGAATATCTTATAATCGGTTCAAACTGAATGACATGCTTATAATTAGCTTGGCTTAAACAGCTATGGTAACGTCCTCTCCACGAATCCTGCAAGTTTGCTGAAGAGCGGATACGCTGACCACTCCACTCCGCTAACCAAGCAGCAAATTAGTAACAATTACTTATACGTCTCGTTTCCCGACTGGATGGAGAATTTGTTTTCCAAGAAACTAACAATTGAATCGAATCCAGCTGAAGGGATGGTTCTTTGTGAATTATGAATACTTCTTCTTATTGTGCTATCTTCTATCGAAGGTCAGCGACCATCTTGGCGAACAAACTGCGCTCTTGTGTTAATCTGAGCAGTTGTGCACTGCTCTTTCCTGTCCACGTCTTGATGTTATGAATACTAATAAATATTTATTTAAAATATCGTACTATTTTATGACTAAAGTATTAAACAATCATATTTTCTAAAATTGGTGGCGTTCAGGAATTTGCATGTATATTTTTGTAAGTAAATGAATTTTGGACAGTTGGTACAAGAGGAGGGGATAAACATCCCGAAAACAGCCTTTCAACTTGGGGAAGTATCGTAAGTTATCAAAAGCAATGGTTGTAACTTATAGTTTGTTGGTAAATTAATAGTGAAAGTAACTTTTATTATCTTGAATGCAGAAAAAATACAGCAGTTTGAGATGTATTTTTTGAAAAATTGAAAAGTTATATATCCGTTGAACTTTCTCCATATTTTTCCCATCCATGCTGCTTGGGAATAACTACCTTTCAACTACCTACAATTCAGACTTGGAAAGATTAATGCTTTCCTAGCAATTCATTATTGCATTGATTTGATCATGTAGGGACAGTGTGGGGCAAACCGATTTGGACAATACTTGATATGATTACATAACTTACTTCTAACTGGAAATGCGATGTTCAAAATGAATCATTTTCAAATAAGCGAAATGACTCCACGCTTCCTTATTTTCATCATCAACAGTTTGTAAACTATTACCTAAAACCAGGAATTATTTTTAGTTTCTATGAGAAATTATTCAAACAGATATGGCGCTTTTCAAGAAAGGCCTTATCTATTAAGATTTATCATCGCCAGGTGTAAAAAAAAATTACTCTTTTCCTCAAACATTTTCTCTAGTCACTTTTCATATACTTTCTTTGCGCATTGTCCTATCATACAGTTTGATGAGTAGCGGGGAATTAGCCCACAAGAAGCGTAAAATAGATAATTCAGAATAATATTATTTGTTGTCTTAGAGTAATATTTTATCTCAAGTTTTCTTTGATTAAATGTTTAGTTTGAAGAAAAAAAATATGCAATTAGTAAGGCAGGCATTTTTATTTAAAAGACAAATTTTAATGTCATGTTTAATATGTGTGCATAATAAAAATATGCACACATAACTACACTATGAAAATTCAAAAGAAAATAAATTGAGTACATTATGGATTACCTCCAAAGAGAAACATTAATTTTGTATTAAGAAATTAAGAAAACATTTAAAAAACTCAGTATGTAGCAAAATGTTTGCTGCTTTAACCACCAGACAACATCAAAATCCAAATGCTTCCTTTAACTTTTCAGAATGCTGCGTAAATTAATAACAAAAAAGTAAAATTGTCATTTTACTTTTTCGAGAAAAACTAGAACTGATTATCACAAGCTCCCTCTAGTGAGGACTTATTCGGAAAATTTTCCTGAGTTAACAGCAAAGTTTAAAGAAAAATGTTTACGAAACGGCCGAAGAGGTATTTAATTATATTGCATTTGAATTATAGAAGGATAGATTGAATTACATTTATTTTAGTGGTTTATTAATAAATAAATGTGTGTTTTGACTACATTTTCTCTTCCTTGCAGCTATGCAAGGAAGAGCAAAAGAAGAGAAATATTAAGAAAAATAAATCTTATTTGTCAGGTCTAAAATCTTTACTGAAAGAAAAATTCGATTTATATTAAGAAATGTAATTCTCAATCCATATCCAGAAATTTGTATTTCGTATTAGTTAATGGTCATGCAGGGAAAAGATGCCACAGAAAGTGTTTGGAAATCAAATTCTGAAGCACCGCCTACCCAATTTGTCTCCTCCGTTAGTTAATAAGTGACAGTGGAAAGAGAAGCATCTACAGAGTAAGATGCTTTTGGCCGTTTCCTGATGAGGCTTATACTATAAGTGGCACTCTGCTAAGAGCGAGAACATGACTTTCCCTCCGATAAATGGTAATTTTTAGGTCTACGCTCTCATAGAGAAGGCACGTGTAATTAAATAACTACAGCAGTAAAGGCAATGAGCGAAAACATCCTCGGTCTGAAGACTTCTCCAAGGGATGAGAGAAAATGCAACCTCTTTCCTCGTGTGTCAAGGATGAGTGATGAGCTCGGTAATTCAAAATTCTCTCTTTCCTTGGTGTTACCGCTGTTTCATTATAGGCAGAATTTCTTCTGTAGTTACGTTGGTTAAATGCTTTGCACCATTACATGAATAGGGTGCCATCTAAAATGTGATTTCAGCACCAGGAATAAGAAGCGATCCCAATTTATTTTTCTTTGTGTTCCCTGAAACAAATTCACATTGTAAATCGGCTCTGGGTCTCATTTCAATGCTACTACTATGAAAAAGAAAAATATTCCGAGATTTGTAATCACAGTGAACAGTATAAACCACTCAAAAATAGTGGTTAAAATAAATACATGAAATACATGTTTAAAAATATTCTTGTACAAGACAATATTAAGTAAACAAGATGAAATGATTCACTGTGGGTATGGGTATAGGTTTTTTTTTTTTTTTGATACAGTTCACCAGTGAGCAATATTTTCTTTTTTTTTTTTTTTGTAAACCTCAATGCACTAAAGGTTATAAACCTGTTAATGCAGTGGTTAGGCTAAGGATTAGATAACTCGTTCCTTTTTACTGTAGACACCAAACATGGAACTTTCTTTCAAGTCAGTTCACACTTCCAATAAGCAGAGTGATGTTTCACGCCGGGTGATGAGAATATCGTTATAATGGAGGTGAATTTCAACTATCCATTCTCAAGGAGAAATATGAACATTAATTTTTCGGTTGGAGAACTGATTTCCTATCTACTGGGCCAAACAGAAAACATTTCGCAATGTTGTTTTTCATGTAATATTATAAAATTCGATGGATCTTCGTTGGTGAACGGTTTAATTATTAAATCGTGTTAAAAAACGTGCATTTATTAGCTATATTCACTATCTTTTAAGTGTATGTTGGAGAAAGCAAAAGGTCTGAGAATTCAAAAATATAACTAAAAAAAATAAGTTCTCTCTTTAAGCGGAAATAATAAAAGAAATACATTTGCAAACAAATATTTACAAACAAAATCTTAATGCATCATAGAATAAGTACAAGTGATGTTTTCTAGCATATTCATGAGGAGAAAAGTGGGTTTTTTCTCTTGGAGAAACTACAGCTAATTCTCTTTTTACACGATTTCGAAATAACACAGTTTAGAAAAAGTTCAATTTTTACACTGTATATTTTGATTTAACACGTGTCAACTCGGCATATCTAAAGTTGACTGGAAGGAGTTGAGCTGTTTGCTGAAGAATCATTTCTTGTTTACAAGAAATGATTGCTAAATTAATTAATAAAATTAACTATTGATTACTTTCAGATATTTGCGTAACATTACCCCATTAATCACGACGTCAAGATAGAAGACGAAAAGAAAAGCTATTTCTTTAGAAACTAAGATCCAAGTTTTAGATTGTTTAGCAGGTGGAGAAGGTTCAACATCCTTAGGGAAATATTTTGGATTGAACGAAACTACCGTGAGAACGATTAAGAAAAATCAAGAGGTCATTAGAAAATCTGTTCTTTATGGAACAAAATTAGGTGCCAAGTCGTCATCGTATACGAGAGATATTTTAAAAGTAAAGATGGAAAAGGCCTTAGTGATGTGGATAGAAGATTGCTCAGAAAATGGATACCTTTAGATGAAAATGCCATCAAACAGAAAGCATTACAGTTGTACAAAGAGATTCGGGAAAAGGAGCCAACAGCAAACACAATTGTGATTTTTCTACAAGCAGAGGTTGGCTTACAAAATTTCTCAAAAGATAAGCGCTTCATAATGTAAAATTAAAAGGAGAAACCGCATCTGCAGATGAGCAGGCAGCTATGGAATTTCTTTCAAAACTGTCCAAAATTATTGAAAATGGTGGCTACACTCCTGATCAAGTTTGGCCGCAGATGAGACCGGCCTTTTTTGGGAAAAAAATTCAAAGTAGACTTATATATCGAAATCATGAAAAAGTATTGGTGGCTTTAAAGCAGTTAAGGATCGTGTGACTATTATTTTGCAGCAATGCTTCAGAAGATCGTAATATTAAAACCATTACTCATTAATCGATCCCTAAGACCGCGGCTTTAAAAATCTGGACTTTAAAGTTTTATTGATTATAGACAACGCGCCTGCCATCCTGCTTTAGAACACCCGGATGTGGAATTTTGTTTTCTGCCACCTAATACAACCACTAGACCAGGGTGTGATCGCCATCTTCAAAACTCCCTACACAAGAAGAACATTCCAGTGCATTTTGGATAAACTATATAAGGATAATTTACTGACAGTTACTGATGTGTGGAAGAAATTTTCTACTTTGAATTGCATCAAACTTACTAAGTTGCCGTTATCAGAATTGAAACCATCAACTTTAAATGCATGCTGGAAAGCTACTTAGCCAGAATGTGTGAAAAACAAAACCCCTTACCTTTGCATACAACTGATATCCCAATATCATCAGATTAGCACATGGAGTTGGCGGAGAAGGATTTGACGATTTTTCGTCTGCATATATTGAAGAATTTATGGTTGACAAGGCTGATAGTGATGACTAAATAATAGAAACTGTCCTTGAGAACCTCGATGAAAAAGAAAAAAGTGATGAAGAGAATTCACTCACTGCAGGATTAATTAACGAAGGGCTTCAAATGGCTAGTAAATTGCAGTCATTTTCTTACACGTGATCCAAATACTGATCGAGTTGAATAGTTTAAACGTGTATGTCATGTATGGTGCGATGTGATGAATTATACAAAGATCTCAACGATTAATTACAGAGTTCGTGGTAAAAAAAAAAAAAAAATCAACTTCAGAATTATTGGAAATTAGTGCTAATTTAGTTTCTTTTACTGAAGAAAACGTTTCGCCATTGCAGTTTGAACAGGATGGCCAAAGTTTTTCAAGTAATTTAATTCCAGTCTCACACGAAAGAATGCGACTACTGTCAGAAAGTGACGGTGAATAAGATTTATGTAATAACCATATGCGCGGGTGTATTTGGGCCTTTTCGAACTTCTGCTTTATTAGTACCACACTATTTTCTTTAAGAAAATATGTATTATATTTCAAATAAAAAACATTCCATTAAATTAAAGTTTTATTCAATAATTTTCATATGTTTTGTTTGAAAATAACGTATTGTTCTTATCAGATTTTCACATCTGGAACCATTCTTCTATTTTTTTCATATGCACTCTATTCTTTTTAACACGGTTTTTCTGGAACCAATCTACCGTGTAAATGAAGAACTGGGTGTATAGTTTAGTATTTATCGCAGAAAAATTTAAATTCTTCTGGCTCTGCATTTTCATAGAGAAATTTAATTACATTAAGACGTAGAGAATAAGATTTTTATTTTCACTATGCCATTTTCTAATAACAGTCAGCCATTCCTCTTTAATGAGTTAAAAAACATTATCTGAACATCATTATTTCTCAGATGCATATTAACTGTGTTCACTAGGAAGTTCGTTTTTCTTTTAACCTTTCCGTATGATATTGGCTAACTCACCTTCAATTGAAAAGACCTTATATTCTTGACGTTCGAATTCAACTGGATTCGAACACATATCTTCCCAACGAAAGAGCATCATCTTTATGGAATAAGTTACGGAGATATTGAGAATAATTTACAGCTCTTTCGACGTTGTATACTCATCTCGGAGGGGGGGGGTGATCATTCCTGAAATGGTTATAAAAACACCATGCTAGTTGGAGAGAGAGAGTACTACTAATGTATTATAAGTTTCCAATCTTTCGTGAATAGGATTATTATGAAAGAATAAATTTTCGTTTGTTCCACACGGATGTGACATAATGTATCCTGAACATTTCCGCTTTCAGAGGGCTGGTGGTGCACGTTATTAATTATCTTAGAGCAGGAGGACTATTGGAAATTTTCTAAGGAGGGAAGCGTTAATAATACTTATTTGTTGCAAGAAGTCCAACTAGCGGAGTAAGATGCTGGATATAGGAAAATCCAATCCTACATACTTATGTACGATTGGATTGTGTATCCTATACACGTATAGGATACACAACGTTCTTCATTAAAATTATATCAAACCATTACTTACTCTAAAATGGAACAAAATATCCTTTGTATCTAGACCAGGGGTCGCCAAACTTCTTTGACCGTCGACCCCTTCAAGAGTTTCTTGACGTTTCATCGACCCCCCTGTATTTTACTATTACGTAATTATAACAGGACAAGCGAAAAAAATGCTTACGTGAGTTTTTAGATTGTTTATTTTATAGTTACAGTGTTTATTGTATGTATAATATAGTATATTACTATCACCAGTAATATCACTGGTATTACTAGTGATATTAATAAACTACTGGTATTAATATCACTGGTATTACTACCAGCCCTGCTCAACCCTTCAACATAGAAAAGTTTAGTCCGTGAATGAATAACGATTGAATTATAATATGTATGTTGATGAATTTTAGAACATTAAGGCTTACTTGGATGTCTCGATGCGCAAAAATGAGACTGGGATCGAATACGTGTAAGTATAAGCAAATAAGAACCGCGCACGTGTTGCAATCTCGCTCCCACCGCACCGGCCGGGCAGGAACCACCAACATCCGTTTGTTGGTAAATACGTCATTTTGGCCTACTTGATTGGCCTCCGTAACTATTTTCATGACCTTGCTCCATCTTACAGACCTATTCATGTCACTGTTCCCATGATTCACTCTTAATTGCGTTGTCATTCAGGATGGAGGTAATCCAAGTTAACCGAATTAAATATTACCCGTACAATGATGTCTTATATTTTTCTATCGACCCCTGAGCCCGAATCGAACACTAACAATGTTATATCGACCACTGATCTAGACATTCGACAACGATGCCTTTTTTTTTTTTTTTTTTAAACACCTTGTCGAAGGTGTCAGAAAATAATCAAAATGAGCAACTAAACTAACATTTTACTTAAATATAAAGAGCCAATAGGCTTCATTTCGGCGATATAAACATTAATCAAATTAAGGGGATATTAAATCCCACATTGTTTTAAAACCGAATAAGAAACTCAAAGATTGAAATCAGAGTTTCATACCGAATATAGTAAACTATAAAAGTATCGACGGTTACTAGCGTGAGCTAATGCAAGTAGTCGTAGTACAATCTCAGGCAACTCGTTGCAAAGGTGGGGTTTTAAAACAATGCGGGATTTAATATCCCCTTAATTTGAATAACATTTTACACTTTTTTTCTCAGATTCGTTTCGATGAATCATTTGAAACTCAGAATGGCTAATTCCTAAATGGCTACTATTCTAATCAGACATTACCAGACTGTTTTGCGATTGGTTAACTGAAGAAGAAAAACACAGACTTGCAACATACGTCACGTATTTCACAGTGCAGACAAAGAGCACGTTCGCCGAGAGGAAAGGGCGGGAGAAACACGATGTAGGCCGATTATGACAGGGCCGACAGTACCGACGGATCACATAACGGTACCATTACAGAAGGAAGCGGCAAGCGATGGAAAGAAAAAGGGGAAGACCTGTTCAGCTGCCACGCGTTTCGTAATGCGTTGACGGTTCCTTGATATCCTCATGCCGTGCTGTGACTGACGTTCAACCACCTGATAGCAACAGCAGACGGAGCAGAGAGAGGAAATTGCCGTCACACAGTTAATGGGATAGCTAGCGGCACGTACTAAGCTTGCGTTCTGGAAATAGAAAGATGGGCAAAAAAGAGAGAAGGAAACGCTGTAAATGGCGTTTATCGGAAAATAAGAAAAAAATGAAGTGTAAGGGTCAAAAGGAGGGCGTAGAAGAGTATTACTTTTTAGTTTTCTCTTAGTACTGGTTTCTAGATACATTTCCTTTAATTAAAAGTTTGTTTGCTGGATTTCTTTATTTTCTTCTGAATCATCACATTTTTGTTTGAAAATAAATAAAAACAAAATAGGTTATGTTTCATTTCCCTGCAAAATGTGTTATAAACAAAACGTCAAGCGCATAACACAGATATATATATAAAAAAAAAAAATACTGGCTTAAAGGGGCGAAGCAAAGAATGCTTTTCATCTTCCCCGTTATCTGTAGAGGACAGTGTAGGGATAAGGTGTTACTGAGCTATTAAAGCTCTGATCATGGCAAGAGGGTAACAGATAGCCAAGCCTCAGAACTTCATTGGCAACAGCATTGTCATCCATTACCCTCCAAGGGTATTAATCACCGCATCTCACGGTCGATTCAAGCCACCTAACACAGATATGCCTTTTTTTTTCCTTATTAACTATGAAAATTGTCTTAATAAAAAAGGTTTAAGAATTTTATAAGAGAACTTATAAATTGTTTTCATCAATTTCAATAAATTGTATTGAACTTATATGAACATATTAGATGCTTTACTATTTTATATACAATGTAATTCTAATTTGTAGATTTGTTTGTGGTAGTTCAGAGAGATCCTCCTCTCTCTCTCATCACATATTAACAGTGTAAAAGCTAACAGCGAGGGAAATTTCGGCTAAAATGAAATGCAATATTTGTGCTGACGCGGAACAGGTTCCCAGCTGCAATAAGTGGCAAGGTGATTTAGAGAAAGGCTGTCGTAAATGTTGACGAACTAAAACCATGAAACCACTTACATCTACAATCGAGTGTTGTTTGCCGATTTGTTGAACCAGGAAGAATCCACCCTGTCGCCTATGCATGAACGTGGATTAATATTCAAAGAAAAAATTAGTCAAAGATTTCTTGAGTACTATGATATTCAAACCCTAGCCTTTCCAACCAAATGACACGTCTGATTGTTCCAACTGACCTGAATACCATTTTACAATGAATGTTCTACGCCATAGTGGGTACAGGTCTATCATGAGGGTCGTATGGAGGTCGATCAGGCGAGTTGTTGATCGGACATGTTTTTATCTACATTATATATATATCCTTTTGATGAGATACGAAGAACCAGCAATACGCTAAAGCAGGACTCCTTTAACACGCTTAAGCAAAGCACGTTGAAGAAGTGCTGATTGTATTCCATCGGAATATTCAGAGTTTTCATTCTCCAAAACAGGCAAATGCACACAGTTGACATAATTCATGAGCGTCCATAGCATTAGCTCCTTCAGCCGTAATTGCAAACAAGTGTTTGTATAATCATATAAAAATAATTTAACTATTCAAAGGAACTTAGATGTGATAAATGATTATGGTTTGCTTTCATCAAGGTGGGCGAATTAGGTCATATCTTACGACTGAATTTTCAAGCATCCCCCATAGGCTTTGTAATTTTGAATGCATGAAGCGCTTACCATTGTATGAAGTTAACATTATAGTTTCCTCAGGATACAAAAAAGCGAACTAAAGGAGATAATGTTGTCTGCACTGGAAAAATTGTAAAGATATTTATCTTTAGGTAAAGGTGTGCTTCCAACAGCCTGTAATTACGTAAGTAAAAAGAAAAGAAACAGCATGTTAATAAATACCGTTATGAAGTTCCTTACTAGATAAAATTCACTAAGCTTATGCAAATTAAAAACACCTGCTCCGGCGACCATCATTATCAGCTAAGTGCAGAAGCACTGGAAGATGGGAATAATGAGTTCACTCGTTGGAAAATCATAATAGGGAATTGGTTCGTAAGGTGTCCAATTTTACGAACATTTCAAGATGCAAAATAATTAAATATTTTCCTTGGTTTAAAAGTTATCGACAGAATAGAAAAATATTAGATAATACTCTACATTAATGAAAAATGACATTGGAAATATACGAAATATATTTTTTTACTTCATTGAAATGTACTAGTAGATGTTCATTAATTCTGATATATTTTAGTGTTTCGGAAATTTATCATTTCAAACATTACGAATACGCTTGTAGTGTTGTGAACCGCACGTTTCCTGCTCGGTTAGTATGGAAAGGGGGGGGGGAAACAATTATGAAGGGAGAAAAAGAATAGTTTCAAAACTCCTGCGAAGATAAAATGAGTTATAAGGAACTGTTTAGCAGCAGAACAAGAAAATGTAAAGAGAATGACTAGTCTTATTTATAGAAGCCTACTAACATAAATAACACAGCCTTCTGTATCTTATTTCCTGAAGACGGTTGTACGCGTGCATCAACAGCTACGGATGACTCTCAGGAAACATACTGCTGACCAAGCTGTTTGCCAAGAAATGCAAATTGCGTTTAAAAGCATGAAACGTTTTCCTCCTTTATATGATAAAGTGATGTTGCTAAGATTTCCCTGTGAGAGTTAAGCCTAATTGTAACCTAATTAGCCACCATCGCTCGTTCGTTTCGATTGCCTTTTGGCTGTAAAGACCTGCGCTCGAAACGCGTCTGACACAGGAATAACCTTCATCAGGGCTTTTCACCTGAAGGTGAGTTAGTCGATCTAATAAGGAAGTGCCCGGGTTTTTTCTCCGGGAAAACATGCAAACAGGCTTCTGGCCAACTTATTCCATCCGATTTGGTTTCGTACACTTGTATGGTAAGGTGTGGGCCTGAGTGTAAATCAGGAAGGGTCGGAGGCAGCTCAAGCCACAAGGAGTGCATGCTGACTCTCTAAACTATGTCTTGAAGAGGTTTGTTTTTGGAGGTAAGAGGAGCTTCCAACCCATGATATCGCCATCAAGAACCGGATAACAGCTTGGGTGACAAGAATTAGACGTTATTTGCACCCTTAGCCAAAATTTGAACCTGGGCTTTCTAATAGCGTATCGGACACTGAGGAAAAAGAGAACAATTTAGAATCTATTGTCATTAGTATAATTTACAAATAATTTATTTTAATTGAAAACTATAGTTATTTAACTGCATATTCACAATACTTTAAATTTCTGGGAGTAACAAGTTGATATTGTCCCTACCCCTCTGTATTACTGAACGGGAATATCCCTGAAAAAAATAACTGAACACGAATTTAACGAAGGTATTCAAGTTGCAGAAGATTAAGTAGGTTTTCTGATAGGAATAAAAAAATAAATGTTTGGAAAATTCTATTTAGAAGACGAAAGTTTCATTTAAGTTGGATATTAGTTAAGTAAACTTACTGAATGTAGCAGTTGGTAATTAAGTAAACCAAAATGAAAAAAAAAAAAAATACCGATAGAGTTGATATTGACATCGCATAGTATATTAGGGAATAAAAAATAGTAGGAGAGTATTGTGCGAGAGGCTTCAAAGATGAGGGTTTCTAGTAGTTAATTACCCGGAACTAAACTTACAAGAAGAGTTGTGAATCTTTCCTCGTGGTCACATAAAGAAGTATTCCTAAAGACGGTGATTGATGATCGGGAGAAAGAACTTCCCAAGTGGATTAATTCTGAACTATAGAGAAAGGTCTTTTTACCAGGCCAAGGAATGTAATCAGAGGCAACGTATCTGATAAAATTAATCACAAAATGTAAATATACATTGTAATTATAGTCTCCGCGAACACACTCCCCTTTTCAAAGAAACACGAATAAGGAACAAAATCTTATAATCTATCTCAAAGTTTGTCGTAAATAGCTTTGAAAGTTAAAAGAAAATTGAAAAAATGTCCTAAGCCTAGAAATTTCAAGCAGAATTCGTCTCCCGTGCTTCCAGCAGATTTGTTTACCGGAACTACAGACAAATGTCATAATGAATTCGGTCATTCCGAAAGAAATAAATCTGAGGGTGGCTTCCGCGTCCATAAATACTACGCTGAATCCCCATCCTCCTCTTACCCAAGCTAGCAGATTTTTCACGGACTCCCACTTAAACTCTCGACTCTTTTCACCCCGGTGTTAAATGTTCCTGTTAGGGGGACGGTGTTACCACTGCCTGTGAAAAACTGCTTCCACTAGACAGGTATTTGTGGTCATTTCAGCCTTCATAAATTTGGGACAGCGAAAAGAGAAGTCGTTCGTTTGGAGTCTCGCAGCGGTGGAGAAACGTTGGTAATCACGGAGAAAGGCCGAAAGGAATGAGATGTCGGGTGACAAATCACGATTTTCGGTAACGATGTGTCACGATGGAACACTGGCTACGGAAGAAAGGGAACAAAGAACCCTTATTGACTTCTGGTGACGAGGAGTGCTAACGGAGGTCGTTACACAAATCAGTTCTTTCACCTGTCGGCTATTGAGATTTGTTGCCCGTCAATATATTTTCTTTTTTCTCCGTTTGGTCATAATTATGTTAACGAACGGATTTATTTGCACCGAGGGCGTTAAACAGGATTGAACAAACTGCAAATGCGAATTCTTGTAGCAAAAATACAGACCCATTTAATGAATAAAGGCAACGACATGCAGTGGGGCAAATAGTTCACTAAATGGCTTAAATGTAATATAAGTTCTAATTTCTTCATTATTCGTTTCAGAAAAATAGCAAATTATGTAACTGGAATATAATCCATTGTTTATGACACAACTTGATCAAGTTATGTTGCACTGACCCACCTTCAACGCTCTGCATGCCTTGAAGACCTCAGTTCGAATACCATCTAGAACTTTTTTCAGTGATTTCCAGTTGAAAACGAGTTAAGCCTGTCTCAAATGGACATGGAAGTGGTTTTCATTCCGCAGCCAATAAAACCGGCCAAGAGAACACGTGCAATTTACAATCAAAGATTTAGGTATGACAATCACTTTTCTTAAACTCATTTAAAAGCCAATTTGGTAGGATGCGGGCCTCTAGGGACTAAATATCACGGATTAGTGATAATCAACTAATGAAAACACAACCTCATCAAGTTGCTGCTTCTCACTGAATCCAAACTCCTTTCTAAGCACTTGACACTTATGATTTTCAGGAAGTGCTTGATTACCTTAAAGCAGTGTTTCTCAACGTGGGGAAATATGAATATTTTGGGGGGCAATTAGAAAATGTACATGTACATACGAGGTGGTATCAAAAAGTTTCGAGACTAGATTTGTAACAGGCCAACAGATGGTAGCACAAGGCTGCACGCACAGTCACAAGGAGCACCTACCTTCATAAATCAGTGTGCCAAAAGATATCGTCCTGTGTACATCGGGAGCTGTGCAACTGATGCTATTCTGACCACCTGTTACCACATCTGCGATTTCACCATGGACAGCAAGAACAAAGAACAAACGTGAAATTCTGCATAAAACTGGGAAAATCTGCCACAGAGAAGACGTTTGACAAGTTTACGGCGATGCTGCAATGAGTCGTTCGAGGTGTTTTGAGTGGCACGCGTGGTTCAAGAGCGGAAGAACATCACTGGAAGACGATGAGAGATCAGGAAGACCTTCAACGAGTTCAACCCCAAAAAATGTCGAAACCATTCGGCAACTTGTGCATGAGGATTGTCGGAGAACCCTCCACAACATTGCTGCCATTGTCGGTGTGTCATACGGAACAGTCCAGGCAATCCTCACGTGTGATTTGAACATGCGCCGTGCTGCTGCCAAGTTCGTCCCAGGGTGCTGACCAAGGAGCAGAAGGAACCGCGTCAGTCTGCCAAGAACTCCGTCAGCGTGCCGTGGATAACCCATCCTTCATGTCGAGTATCATTACCGGGGACGAAACTTGGGTGTACCCTGAGACGAAGCAACAGTCTTCACAGTGGAAGAGTCAATCATCTCCACGACCGAAAAAGGCGAGGCAGGTCCGCAGCTCGACCAAGTGTCATCGTCTTTTTCGAATTCACGGCATTGTGCATCGAGAATTCGTGTTCTACTGCCAGGTTTTAAGGCGTCTGAGGGAGGACATTCGGCGAAAGCGACCAGATCTGTGGCGCGCGAAAAACTGGATGCTCCACGACGACAATGCACCCTGTCACCGAACTCTCCTCACACGTGAGTTTCTCGCCAGAAACAACATTATCTCACTTCCACACCCACCCTACTCGCCAGATTTGGCTCCTGCAGACTTCGCCCTCTTCCCGAAGATGAAGATCCAGCTCAAGGTCACCGTTTTGACACCATTGCGGAGATCCAGAGCGAATCGCAGAAGATGCTTGACATGCTTCGGAAAGAAGACTTCCAGGGCACATTCTAGAAGTGGCAAAAACGCTGGGAGTGCTGTGTTGATATGCAAGGGGACTATTTTGAAGGTGATAGTGTGTAAACGTAGATAAATATAGTAGTTTCTCGTAAACAGAGCTAGTCTCGAAACATTGTGATACCACCTCGTATTTATACATATTTATATTATACTTTTTCAGAACTTGGCCGACTATTATGCCAGAGGGGGGGGGCATCAAAATCTTTGAGACGTTGAGGTGGGGCATGATCCAAAAAAAGGTTGAGAAACACTGCCTTAAAGTATCTACTAACAGCGTTCATTAGCAGGCAATGAAAGATCGGTAGCCATTGCATATAACTACTCTTTGCACACACAAAAAAAGGAAATAGTTGCTAAACGAAATTGGTAATTTTTGAAAGCTATTCTTATTATCAAACCTTTCAACAATACCTTATATCCGCGCTTCTCCAAATGAAATAAAAATATACTTATAATTCCGATTACACAATAGCAGACTGTTCCAAAAAGATATCAGCAGAAGGAATCGATAGATGAATAGAAAGAAAAACTTGTGCTTTGAGTTTGGTGAACTGTGGAGTATTGAATAACTGCTATACATGTCTTATCAGATTCGAAAGGGGGAATTACCAGTGCAATTCTGATGAACAGTGACCGAATGTGAAAGAATGCAATGAAGTGCTTAGAGAGAGAGAAAGAGAGAGATCATTAATCAACCTAATTGCTCTCTTCTGTACGTAGTATTTTTAGGGAGCTCTTAGGGAAACTCTCTCCTAAATGCAAGAAGTATAAATTCTCTGTAATAGGAAGGATTTGTACAGAGTTCGTAGATGTTCAAAGGTAAGGTAACTCTTGAGCGAAGGAGAAAAATATTTGCTGGGTGCCGAAGTGGTGATACTTGCAATACATTTATGTCAAAAGTGGGAGATTACAGTAATCCGTCTCATCTTCTGTACAGATATGGTTATTGGCCAAAGATGAATGATATAAACAAAAGAATCTCCAGTTGATCGACAGAATCCAGACTAGAAATCACATATGGTTAAGGCAGCTTAGTTTTTCTCGATTACGTTAAAAAAAAAAAAAAACACGAAAACTATGAAATCTGTGAATAGATGGTAACTTAATGACAAATATTTATCTTTCTTAAGTATGGGTTGAACACTGGCTGAATAAATACATGTGGAATAGAAGAGAATGAAATTAAAAACTATAAAAGTTGCTGTAGGGCTTATCTGAACCTTGTTCCACAGTGAATTTACTAAACGTGTAATAATGCACCACTTTAGATGTATTATTATTAAAAGTCTCTAATCTATAAGAACTTTTACCGTCTAGCTGACTGGAATATTCCAGTTACATTTTATTTTTCATCAACCATTCGGTTTCCATAGTGTGCTTGAAATTATTTGATGACTTCAGAACTTACTTGGGCAGTGATTGTACTCATTAGAATAATCTCTGCAAGAGACCGAAGTTTCTTTATACATAAAATTGACAGTACAAACGCTTTTTTCGAAGCCTCAAAATGTTCCTTAACTTTTGCCACTAATCCTTATAATAGTCTGCGCTAAGAGTAGCATGAGATCTGTTGCTTAATTAGCCATGCTTAACACGAAGTGATTGTTACCTATGAGCAAGAATAGTCGCGCCCTCTGACGGACAAAGAAAGCCCACAACAGTATTCTTTAAAATTATTTTGTAGCTAATGGTCTAAGTATTTTTCGCCTATGTATAGAATTGTATTACTTTTGTCATTCTGAGTTAGCTAAAACGTTCGTGCACGGCCTAACGGTTAAAACAATAAGAATAATAAAAAATTAAATAAGGTTTACAGATATTGCAAACGGCATTTCTGTAAATTCACACTGAAAATATACAGCCAATCATGTTCTCAGAAGGAGAGGGGAAAAAAAAAAGTCCATCCCTGCATTGCGATCAATATCTCTAGTAATCCGAACCCACATCGGGCCTAAATGTCTGTTATCTGTGTCTTTATCGAACCCCAGGTGGAAATGTATCTAGAAAATACCAGGATTACGGACTGTTCGTGGCTGTGTAAATCACCGGATACTGGATTAAAGCACAAGCCTGGCCGATTAAAGTGTCGGAAACTGCAGTGATCGTGCAGAGTGTGGAACTGAAATTAGATGTGAGCCAACAAATCACGATATTCGTTGATTTCATAGCTGTGGGGCAGAACAGGATGGAACATGCTGTCGTACAGAAAGCAAAATGTTATGGGGCCGACGGTCACTCTATTGTAGTGGATGAAATATTTGTTAAGATTATTACGTTTATACAGAAAAAGGCCTAGAGATAAAAAGGAGAAAGAAACCTTGAGGGTGATCACGAGAATAAATCAAAAATACGGTTTTATTGAGCTTTGAAAGGCAATCATGTACAGACTATTAGTATTACTTCTCAACTTAGTTCCCTTGTCTTTACGATCGCATATTAAATTAATTCGTTGGTGCCTTGGATTATTGGATCATACTATGCTGAAAAGTTTAGCATTGTGCAAGTTACGTCATTATGCGATGTTCCCTGAGGGCAATTCCAGAACTAGATGCAACTAGGGAAGGACTAGCATGAAGAATTACAGAAACAGTTATTTTAACTTATATCTATGGTCGTATATTAAAGATCGAAGGGACAATCTGTTTTACTTTACACTCTACATTTAAAGTAAAAACACTGGATATTTTAAAAAAATTGAGTCCCAAATGGAATATGTGAGATCCGAAAACTAATGTTCATAAGGGCAAATGCCAACATCTCCATTTTAAGCCTTAACAGTAATACATTTGCTTATTTCCATTTTGTGTCAATTCAAACTAAGAAGATATTGCACTCAAAGTTTGGTATCTTCTTAAAGTTAGCTTGAAGTTTAAAGCGCTATCTCAACCTTAAATCATATTTTAAAAAACACAGGCTTCTAGTATAACGAAGCAATTAATATATATCAATATATACGCAAAATATTGCTTTGCACATACTGATTTAGTGGATCGGTCTCTCTTTCATATATAAGTAGATGAAATCCTCAATTTCCTGAAATATACCCTTCAAGGGATGTTCAAGCTACATGACAGCACTACATATTAAGTTTATATTATTATTAACCTCGTATCCGCAATTTTCTTCCAAATCAGTCTATTACTTGTCAGCACTTGAATACTGTCATATTTGATATTTCCTCTGATTGAATCCATCCACCTAGACCTTGGTCTTCCTCTGGGTTTGTTTCTTGCCATTTTGGCATCAAACCTGTTTTGCTAACCTTTTCTCACCCATTCTATTTCAGTGGCCATGCCACTTGAGATTAGCTCTGCTTACACATTCTTGAATGCTAACCATGGCAAGATATAATTTCACTTTTCTAACTAGTTATTGAATACTGAGGTGCAGCTAAATTTCGCCCTTAGCAATCAAAGATAGCTGGCCCAATGGCACCAATTATTTTAACAGGTATCCAGGAAGCACAATACGGCAGACAATTCCAAACGAAATAAAAACAAAGTCAAAAGAGTTGTAAACACTAGTTTACACTAAATGAAACGGTTCAGTTTTTTTGTAATGCAAGCGGTTCTTCCATCTTTAGCATACCATAATAAAAGCGAAATGCAGTTCTACCATGCACTATGCAACAACTTATTGTCTGGCTAATTGATGCTATTCATTATACACGCGCCTATACTGGGATAGGCCGAGTTGTCTGGTAGCAAGAAAAAAAATCGAAAAGAAATCGTTTAGTTTATCTAAAGAAAATTATATTAATCAGAATTTCTTCCGACTGTAAGTCATTTTGATTTGAGTATAATGCAACCTGCCTATTTCATTTCCTACTGTGACTAACGGTTGTTATTCCACTAATCGCGTTTCTTGTGTCCACCTTCATCATAAATTGTTAAGATATGCAAATAGAATACTGTTCTTGCAAAATTCAACCTGTCACACACAACGGGGAAAGCGAATAAATTTTATCCTTAGTATACGAGAAATTCAGTTAAGCCTAAAAGTTATTTGGACGAATTTTCCAAGGAAACGCTATAAATAAAATGGTGAGTATTTTATTATTTTTTTTATTTATATCGCATTAACTGCATTAGATATTGTGTACAATTAAAGACGTCGTTTGCCTCGACTAATTAATTTCAAAATTAGGCACTAAATATTTTATTAGACAAACAATCAACGCTGTTGTGATTTCCTGCGTTTGTTGGCATCCACTGATAGACTATTATACAGCATTGGTTCCTGCCCGACATCTTAAGCTATTTGATTTAATTAGCATTGCAGCGACACTAAAACAAGCACACCTCTGGAAACACATCACACAAATCCAATACTGAGCTGCATGCATCAGCGGTCCTATTAAGGAAGAAAATTCATTGGAATGGAGGCGTTGTTTGCTTGGTATCGGATATCTGGGAACGACTTTACTTCTCCGGAACTTTACATGATCCCTAAGATGAATGGTGTCTCGCGAACAAGGATCAGATATCTACTTCTTGAATTACATGGTTTAGTTTGTCGACGTTAATTTGATTTAGAAACTTCTGCGAATGAAACTGAATTGGTTTCTGTCTTTGCACTGAATTTGTGATAAGAAGTCATGGACTGTTTGAGGTTTTATCCGTTAACAGAGATAAGTCGCCTCAGTAAGTCTTTGTCGAGACTAAAAAAAGTCAACTTTTCTCAGATAAGAACGTTTCAGACTTTACTGAATTTACTTCAGAAGAACTAGAAAAGCATCTTTAGAGATTCCCAAACTTTTAGACCTTTCGTACTCTCTTAAAATACACTTCAGCCACCTTTCTAGATCAATTGCAAATAAACAGATTTAACGTGAAAATGAGTTCAGAATTCCTAATTTGGAACATAATTTGCAATAGAAATTTGGATTTTTAATCCCAATTATATGTGGATGCAATATTACGATAAATGTGAACTATTTTTAAATATAAAATATTCCTGCAAAAAACAGGAATTCTTACTAAGTGTTTATAAGAATGAGTATGGTTGTTTAGTTTCTAAAATTGCCTATGATCTATAGATTTGAATTTTTTTTTACAACACTTCCCCATCCCAAAAAACCCTCGTGTCCTCAAGGTCTAGGAGATTCCTACTTGTGGATCTTTCTCCATTAGAGTATTTTACAGCTATAATCGCTACACGTGTTAATATTTCCAGCAATTCTTTACGTTTTTTTGATTGATATTCCTAAGTACTTACAATTTCTTTGGTTGTCTATAATTTTATAAATCATCGGATGCTGTGTGCATTTACTGCTCTCGTGAACTTCTTTGGGGAAACTATCAAATATACAGACCATGCGATTCTCGGTTATTAACTAAATTAGTATAAAGTAATCCGTTACTAACAAAACCGACTATATTAGTTTACTGTTTATATAAGTGATGTTGGATGGTTCTTTCACTCATTGCAACCTAAAACGTTTGCGATATTAATAAAAAAAATTACACACCCAACTTCAAATGAACAAGCCGATATATAGGTTATGATTTTGGATCAGTTCGGTTAAGATTTTATAGGATGTGCATTCGTACCGTAAGTTAGATGTTATTCAATGGTGATATCTGGTCTTAGAACTACCGTGGGAACATGTAAAGACTTCGTTTCTCATGAGAATTCGCCGTAAAGTCTATATTTCTAAGTCGCGCTGTTCATTGTGATTCGAGTGTGTTTTGAGTGTTGATTGCGGTCTCACGATAGTCCTTTAGTGTGATGTATTTTGTGTTTATACGATATACGGAAGTCGTTGAGATCCAGCTCAGGTAAGCATATATTTGAATATTTTAAACATGAACAATTTAAGTCCCTTTATCCAATCGTTGGATAAGAAGCTGGCGCTTGACCTCCTCAAAAAACTGTTTAAGAAATTTGAGGTAGAGTGGCCAGGGTTTCTAAACCTATATTCAGCGACAGACGACTCCACAGAAGGGGACAACTCAACACCATGGGAAGAAGGGAAGACGAACCTGATAATCTCTGCTCCCACTCCAAAACATGATACAGAAACCCATGCTCGGAAAAAACGTAGAACAGCGGAGACCCAGATAAACGAGGGGATGGAAGAAGATAACCCCAACACTGACCTCCCCACACCCAACAACGAAAAAGTTCCTCCAATTGTTCTACGGAAAAAAGAACGTTGGACGGCCCTTAGGCCTATTATGCAAAACCACCAAATTGCCTTTTCATGGGCAAAAAACATAGAACGGCGAAGTTAAAATCCAGCCTGACACAGTAGGCGACTACAGACGCCTCACAAAAACCATGGATGAGTCAAATATTAAATATCATACTTACTCACTGAAGTCGGAGAAAAAACTAAAAGTTGTACTCAGGGGAGTAACAGAAAACATCTGCACAGATGAAATTACTGAAGACATCTGCCTCCACGATCTCCCACCTGTCAAGGTTAGCAGAATGCTACGGGCTGACAAGAGTCCAATTCCCCTAGTACTTGTTGAGATACCCAAAACACACAAGAACATATACAACATAGCAACGATCTGTGGTCTGAAAATCACAACAGAACCACTAAAGAAAAGAGCCTCGTCGGGCCAGTGCTACAGATGTCAGAAGTACGGACACGCACAGAAACTCTGCAGAGCAGACTACAAATGCCTCAAATGTGGGCAAAACCACTCCACAGCAACCTGCTCAAAACCCAGGACCTCACCAGCCAAATGCGCGAACTGCGGGGGCCCCCACCCGGCAAACGACAGAGGCTGCAGTCACTACCCTAAAAATAAAACAGACAGCAAAAGGAAACAGATCTCTCAACCCTGCCCACAGGCACCAGAGTTAACGGCTCCCCAGTTGTCTGACACCCAACAAAAGACAACAAAATACCAGTTCTCACAAATGGAAAATACCAACAGTCTGGAAAGCCACCGTCGAAGCAGGACATACGCCGAAGTAGCCCGCTCATCCAAAGATATCCAGCAGGACCAAATTCTTCCAAACATGACAACAGTCATCACAGCCTCATTGGCAAACATGCTTCAAGACTTCAGTAAGTCAAAGCCTACACCAAACTCCACAAAAAGATTTCTAAAAAAAAACTCAAACCATATTATCAATGCTTGTTAATGAATAAAACTAGATTACTCCCAGACTCACTACAGATCGCCGCTTGGAACACCAATGGCCTAAAAAACAAAACACTGGAGCTTCAAGAATTCTCTCATAGATACAACCCTCACATCATCCTAATTAATGAAACTCATCTAAGATCTGCAGACAATCCAAAACTGAGAAGCTACACACTATATAGAAATGACCGATTGGACTACAGAGGTTGTGGTACAGCCATATTTATCAGGAACTGCATCACGCAGAATGAAATACTCACCCCCCAACCTCCAACTCACCGGTGTCGAAGTTCACACAAACTCAACTGGAAGACTTAAAATCTACCCCGACTACAACTCCCCTGCTAAGACCCTGCTATTTTCTGACTTGGATGCTGTACTAGGCACAAATGAATCCATCATCGTCGCTGGGGACTTAAACTCCAAACATCCCTCCTGGTACAGCAGAACCACAAATAAAAATGGCCGTATCCTCTTCAGCTATACAGGATTAAACAACGCTGTCGTAACAGGACCCGCTGAACCAACCCACCACAGCCGAACTGGCACAGCCGACATCCTACACATCGCCATCCTTCACAACATCAAATACCAGCACAGCATTCAAGCACTGAACGAATTATCATCAGACCACAACCCAATCCTACTTCACTTAGGGAACAAAGATCAGTCACCCCCCCCCCCAAAAAAAACTCCATTGTCTGGGAGAAACTTAGGAAAGTGCTACCAGAACACGTTGGTCGGGTTCCCCATATAAAAGCCAAGGAAGAAATAGACACGTCAATAAAGAACCTCACCAATCAAATCAATAAAGCCATAACAGCAGCCACAGTATCCACGATTACCCACAAACAAAATCGTCTCCCGGAAGAAATCATGGACTTAATAAGGAAAAAAAACAGACAAAGAAAA
Source organism: Typopeltis vanoorti (assembly GCF_054136105.1). Lineage (NCBI taxonomy): Eukaryota > Metazoa > Arthropoda > Arachnida > Uropygi > Thelyphonidae > Typopeltis > Typopeltis vanoorti. The sequence continues at coordinate 99,864,067 of NC_143563.1, read as the reverse complement.
AGATATCACAACACTCGTGCTCCCCAGGACAAAACAGCCCTCAACAGATTAAACAAATTTGTCCGAGCTCATCTCCACAGCAGATCATTCCATATGGAAATTCCTAAACAACCTCAGGAACAAGGGCAAATCCCTCCCCCTCTGCAAGCAGAACAGCACCTTGCATACACAGATGCTGACAAAGCCGAAGCCATAGCAAGAAACCTAGAGAAACAATGCAGTCCTGCATATGAGAACCTAAACATCAGCATTATATACAAGATCCATCGTAAAGTCAGGTTCACAGTAAATCGTCCCGATGTCAATCCAAGCCCTATAATGCCTACCTCACCTACCGAAATAATCGGCATCATCAGCCATCTCAAGATCAAAAAAAGGCCCAGGTCCTGACGGCATCACTAACCAAGTCATCAAGACACTACCACGCAAAGCCATAGCACATCTGGCAAACATCATAAACTCCATCCTCAAATGGCAGCACTTCCCCTCAGTCATGGAAAATAGCTGACATCATCCCAATTCACAAACCAGGCAAAGACCCACACCTACCTGAAAATTACCGTCCCATCAGCCTGCTATCCAATTTAGGGAAAATAGCTGAGAAAATCATCCTCAGACTCCAAGATCATGTCAACCAACTAAATATCATTCCACGAGAACAATTTGGCTTCCGTCAAAATCACAGCACCACTCAACATATCCATAGACTGGTAGAATACATCACCACAGGATTTAATTGGAATCAACACACTGGAGCTCTTCCTAGACATCTCAAAGGCCTTCGATAAGATCTGGCACCAAGGCCTCCTCTACAAACTTATCATCGCTAACCTTCTACTAAACATGATACACCTGATCAAATCATACCTCTCCAACAGGAGGATGTAAGTCAAAATCAATGAAACAGTCTCAACCCAACGGAAAATCCTCGCTGGAGTTCCTCAAGGATCACTGCTAGCCCCGATCCAGTTTAACATCTATATGGTAGACATCCCTCAAAATCCTCTCACATCCACCATCGCCTTTTATGCAGATGACACGGTTATTCTAGCCAGAGATCTCGCCAACCATATCTCGTTACCAAAAAACTACAAGACATCATCCTGAATCTAGAAAAATGGTTTAAAGACTGGCGACTACAATTAAACCCCCAGAAAAGCAAAACGATACTCTTCACAAGAAGACGAGCATCCCCAAAGGAGACATCACCCTGTTCCAAAATTCCCTGGAAAACTGAAGCAAAATACCTCGGAATAATTCTCGATAAGCGACTATGCTTCAACAGCCACATCAAGAACACATGCACCAAAGCTTCAAAAGTTATCGCCCTTGATCAACAGACACAGCAAACTAAGCTCAAGAAACAAAATTCTACTGTACAAGACAGTGATCCGTCCCACAGTTATATACGCCTCCCCAGCATGGAGCCATACCTCCAAGAAAAAAATCCTCAAGCTACAAAGACTACAGAACAAGTGCCTGCGAATGATATTGGACGCCCCGTGGTTCATCAGGAACGCCCAGATCCACCTGGACATAAATATCCCCTACATCTCTCTCCACTACTACGCTCCCTAGCAGAAAAATTCTTTATGAAGACATCTACGCATCCAAACCAACTAATTCAGCAAGTCGGAAACTATGACGGTAATGGCCACTGGAAACATAAAAGACCGAAAGCCATCCTAACATTCAACGACGAGTAACCACTTCTGCCACTCAGGGCGATCTAAAATAGCTCACAAATCTCTCCCATCACTGCTCCCGAAACAGACAACAGGGAATATGAAAATCGTCAAGCTTCACCCTCTGCGCCATATATGTCCTGCGACCAACTTCAAATGACTAAAAGGTTACACCACATACCGTACTATTTCTGAAGATTTTTCAGAAAAGAGCAATGCTAATAATAAAATATCTCATAGGTATTTCTGCTTATTGACATGGATTAGCCATTACTAATACTGTTTTAACATGAAGAGAGTTAAATTCACATGGAAAAAAACAAAAAATAGGTGATAGGTGTACAGGGGATTTGAAATAGGAAGTGATCGCTAAACAGAAGGACAATCTTCTTGAATGGCAGGCAATATCAAGTAGAGCGATGCGGGCTGATGTCAGAAATTGGGGGTCTTATTTGTACTTACGGTACCACAGAAGGTTCTACCAAGGAAGAAATGGAGGAATTTTTTTGAGGCTCTAAACAACAACACAGTAAGAAATGATTATCAGACATACAGAAAAATGCTCTGGAAAATACAGAAAAAAGAGCAAAGTTAATAATAACACATGCCTGCGATGGAAAAGTTGTCTGAGAAGTAATAATTGATTCTTATAGATTTTTAGGTGCTGAGTTCAGAAGAAATAGTAAAAAAAATTTCATCACCTACCAATTTTACTCAATTTCTAATTTTATCGTTTTTATTAATAATATTTGGATTTAAATTCAGCGTATTGGATTTATTTTCATTCTCCTTTATTTACAGCTAATTAGTTGTATAAATGCTTTATGCTAAATAAAGAAATTTCCACGAAACTTCTCATTCTTAAGATACGAGAGGGAGGGAGGAATACAGATAAAAGTGCAGGTGGCTACTTTGAATCTGATTCGCGAGATAACGGATGACTTTCCTGTTGTCACAGACATTTTCTTGTGTGATTCTTTCGTTGAGTTTAGGCGACTTATCTAAGGTTATCAATATTTCTGAAAGTTGGCATATTTTCTAAGTTAGTGTGAAGATTTAATTTAATGTATTTGCGGGTTTTTTAATGTTTTTAGACTTCATTCTCAGCAAACTTAAGTACAATGATCATGGATAGACAGTTTGCGGTGATCTTAAAGTCATATCTGTGATTTTGGGACAACAAAGAGGTTACATCAAATACCCGCTTTTTGTGCGAGTGGGACAGCCGAGATGGGGAGCAACATTGGATCAAGAAGTAATGGCTAGAAAGAGTGCTGGAAATTAGAACCTGGAAGTAAAAATGTGTTACATGAAACTTTGGTTGCTCGGGAAAAAATCCTTTTACCCCCCCCCCCGCTTCACATAAAGGTGAGATTGATGAAGCAATTTGTCAAGGCTCTGTCGAAAGAAGGAGAGTGTTTTTAATACCTCTGAGCAAAATTTCCGGGATTATCTACAGCAAAATTGAAAGAAGGTATTTTTATCGGTCCGAACATCAGGAAACTTATGAAGGTTAAACTGTTTGAAGAAAAATGGCAACTTGGAAAAGATGCGTGGAAAGCTTTGAAAGAGGTGGTGACCAAATTTTTATACCCCAACTATAAAATGATTGTGGATGACATGCTACAGATATTCAAGGATTTGGGATGCTCCATGAGCTTAAAAGTGCACTTTCTCAACTCTCATTTAGACTACTTTCCTGAGAATCTGGGAACTGTCAATGAAGAGCAAGGAGAGCGATTCCACCAAGACATCAAGGATATGGAAAGAATGTATCAGGGCAGGTGAATGTCAGCATGATGGCGGACTATTGCTGGATTTTGCACAGAGACGACCTGGGAAAAGAATTTCACAGAAAAAGTTCAAAAAGAAGCTTTGAAGGAAAAAGAAAAAGACACCGCAACGAAATATAAAGTATGTACTAAAGATTAATCTTTATTACTTTAATTAAAATTTTTTTCCAATACTTTTATTCCAAAAATGTTTACTTGAAATTTTGAATACTGTTATTTTATTGTAATATTGATATCCATTTTTTGAAAAATCCTTACGTGATAGAGAAAAATTTAAGAGATATTTGAAATCATCGGTCAAAAATAAATCAGAAACAGTTAATAGTTTCCAGACAACTTTTCATGACACAAAATGTGCACAAATTCACATGACTAGAAGAGGCAAGAAATAAGAAAAGTCTCATCAACTACGTTACAGTCGATAGCGACGTTTTCTCACTAGTTCAGGACGCAAGAGTAGGCAGAGGATTGGAATAGGAAGTGATCACCATTTAGTCTTGAGCTGGATAAAATTGAATTTCATATTGAAAAGAAGAACATGCAAGAAAGTTTTAAAGTGAATAAAAGTTGAGCAGCTCTCATTAGATGCGAACTGTAGACTGAAATACACAAACATTATTCAAGAAAAAATGAAAGAGTTTGAGAACAGGAACCAAACCTTGGAGATTCAGTGACAAGCGCTGAAGAAAGCATTGATTGCTTCAGCCAGAGAGGCATATGGTGAGGTTGTATGCAAGGATAGAAAAATCAGAACTCCATGATTGAAACTCAGGAAGTTCAAGAGGAAGTCAAGGAAAAGAAGAAAGCATATCAAAAGTTCCTGGCAAGTAAGTCGGCTTGTGCTCTTAGAGAATACAGAGAAATATATAAAAAAGCGAATCAGCGTGTAAAACTAGCTGATTCGCTTTCAGCAAAAGTCGTGGGAAGGCTTTATTAAGAACGTAGAAAATAAATATAAGGAAAGTGGCAAAATATTCTGAAGATAATTAAAAATCTTAGAAATGGATGAAAAAGCGCTGTAAATGGAATCACTGATGATAAAGCTGACATGAAAACCGAAGATAAATCAAGCATTGTCTGCGCGTAGGTAGAAAACTCCCAACTGAAATGCAGTCAGGAATACATATCCATACCTGAAGTAGAAAAAAGTAATAAAAATCCCGAAATGTGGAAAAGCAGCTGAGGTAACTGAAGTTCGACCAGAAATGCTCAAATATGGTGATATTAAAGGTTTTACAATGGAAATATTGAATAATTCAGAAGGCATGGTGAGAAAGTCAAGTTCCAGATAACTGGAGCTGTCGTAGTACTCATCTATAAAAATGAAAATAAAACTGAATGTGAGAATTACAGAGGAATCTCCCTACTGAGTGTTCCTGGTAAGATTTATGCAAGTATACTTGAGAAACGGCTAATAACTGTGGAAGAGAAGCTTGACAACCTCTGTTTGGCCTTAATCGAGAACAAGCTCGATTAAGACCAAATAGAGGTTGTCAGGATCCCTCAGGTTGTTTGTCAGGTTGTTTTCCTTCTTCAAAACGCTGCAGTTATATGGTGTTAATGGGGCACTATATCAAGCAATACATAGTCTCTACTTACAGCTTAAATAGATTTGAAGAAATGGAATAGTTAGATTTGAAAGAGGTACAGAGAGATGGTCTGATGTTAAATTAGGCGAGTCACAAGTGTGCACATTCACCATCACATTCATTGTTATTCACCATCTATATGAATCACATTATGGGGAAAAAAGGTGATATTAAAAGTGATATCAAAATTCGATGTTAATCTTAGCTCATTACTTTATGCAGATGATGTCATACTTCTGAATAAATCCAGCACAAGTCTGCAAGATTCCCCCGACTAAACTAAATAACTGTTGTAATAAATATGGTATGAAAATCAGCAATAAAGAAACAAAGACAATGAAAATAGGCAGAAACATTGAAAACATCAACTATCCTGAATGGTGAACTTATAGAACAAGTAAAATATTTCAGCTTCAATAGCATTTAAAGGTACAATGTTTAGCGAAGATGGCAAATTAAATTTCGAAATGGACAACAGAATTATCAAAGCTGTAATGGTAAGAAGCCAAATGAATAAATTTGTACGGAATAACAAAGAAATGAAAGAAAGAAATTTCTCATAGTGTCTATTAAAAAAAAGGAAATAAAGTTGAATGCAAGAGAATTAGAGGAGTTTCCCTATTCAACGTTCTAGATAAGATTTATACACGCATGTCTGAGAAACTGAAGAATAAGCTATGTTCACATTAAATATGGGTTGACGAGATCAGATTTTCACTTTAAGAGAAACAGTTGGGATATTATAGCAACAATAATATTAAGCATCTGTGGTTCTGTAGATCTCGAAAATGTGTGAGAAACAATAACAATGCAAAATTCTTATATCATGGTGTAAGCGTGACATCGTACTAAGCGAGATGTAGCTTTGTTGAGTTGTAACTCAGCAAAGGATGTACTGGAAGATTGATGTCAAGTCAATTGTAAAGCTAGAGTACAACACAGGATATCTCCTTATTCATCATTTATGTAGATAACATTATGAAAGTAACAAACAATCTGATATCAAAATCGTAAGTATTTAACTTAGTTCTTTACTTTACGCTGAGGTACTCCTAAAAATCCACACTTATCTGTATGACGGTTCTATAAATTTTAAATAACTGAGACAAATTTGGTAAAAATAAGCAACAGAAAGAAACTATGAAAACAAATAGGAACATGAAAAACAACTGCATACTGAATGGAGAGCCTATAGAACAAGTAAACATTTCAGTTACTTAAGCACAATATTTCTCGAAGATGGTAAATTAAATGTGGAAGAGATAACAAAATAAGTAAAGATGGTATCGTGGGAAACCAGTTGAATATATTTATATGGAATAGGAAAGAAAATAACCAAAACACTACAGTAGTAGTATACAAGACGGATGATGTTCAAATCAATTTTAACCTATGGATATCAGTGTTAGGGTCGTTAGAATCAGCTGATCCAATATTAATGACATTGAATCAGCTCACATTAAAATAGAGATATTAAAAATAGAACTTGACCTCGGCTTTCGAGAATATGTAAGTGGAGCTAATCAGTGATGATGCGGTAATTAAAGTGGAATGACAGAATGAAAGATAAGCAAAAGTAGTGCTTAAAGTTAGGAAAAAGGTTCGCAAGTTGACTAAGATCTAAGCGTACTGATGCAGTTTGTAGCTCCTTAGAATACCGAAATATATAGATGTAGCATACTGGATACCTGACAAATAAGATTAATTTAGAAAACAATTTTTGATAGGAAACGAGTAATAACAAACTCAAGTACGTAGCATATGATGATGCCGAAGATCGCTCAAGTATCGATTGACTAAGTTGGCCATCGCCAAAGGCTGCTTAATGGACCTTGTCCCGCTCTCAATTGCCTAATGATCGGTAAAGCCAGTTAAGATGCCTCTGGTACTGGATAGCTCATAAAATCGACGCGTTTGTGCCATGCACTTGACTCCCACTGATTTAAGTCGATGAATGTCAGCATTCGTTTTACCCTCACCCTCTTATAAAAAAAAAAAAAAAAATAAGTTAAGAGAGGACAGCGTAGCATGAAGTCAACAGAATTGATCTCCATGTAAATAAACCTAGCAGAAGGCAAACTCTATGAAATCGCCTGTTGTCACCAATATTTTGTTTTTTAGTCGTCACTGAGTGATAGCTTTAAAAGATCGGTAAAGATTAGTATATAAAATATCAAATATGTCATTACGGTTACAGTCAGTCACAGCCCTTAAAACAAGAAGGGTTTTGTTCACTAAGATCAATCTCCCTGTCGATTTGTTTACCAGGTAAAAACAAACTTGTTAACAGCAGAGGCATGAAACATCCTACTTACAAAATGCTTGAACAACGTGTTTAACACAGATAAGGCTCATTCGTATTTTGGTAAAAATGTACTTAATAATAGACTACCGGATTACTGAACAATTCTTGTGATGAAAGATTTAAAGTTTAAGCAAAAATTGTTTGAATAAAAATCCCTATTGGTAGATTATAAATCCAGTTCATGTTTATTGTTTGGTTTTCTAATAAATAGTAATATTCGGAAATAACCAGTTGACCCATTCCCAAAATATACTTGGTTACCATGTGCGCCATGTAGTATAAGTTTCCATCAAGCCATATTTCTTTCATTTCATATTAGGACCACACAGTGCCAAATGTTATTCGTTCAGAGGAATTCTCAAAATAGGTATGCGATGTTACCGCGTCCTTTCTTTATCACTAGATTTACTTTTCTATATCCCGAGTTCATGTATGAATAAAAAGATTCGTAGAATTCGAAGCGTCCGTTATCTGTTCCTTTTCGCAGGTGTGATTTTCATAGAAGAGCATTTCGATTATGTAGAATGTAATCGATAACGCAGTCCGTTTTCTACAAAAAAAATGTTCTGTACTGAATTTGTTTTCGGCAAAAAGCAACCATTTCTTTATTGCGTTGCGTGGTAATTACGATCAATACACAAAGTACAATGGCCATATCTAGAGTGGGTGGGTGTATACATGAATAAAAATCTAATGAGTTTTTGCTTTTGACTGAAATTCAATGCAAATTTTTTTTTTCATAATTTCAACATGTATGATTTCTCTTTATACTCTACGCTTCGCGCCATTCCTTATCGACATTATTGGAGGTTCTCTCGACTAGCAACTCATGTGCAAGTATATGTGAATAAAGAAAAAAAAATGCCTGTAATTTTTTGTATAATTGCTAGTTATTTTCTAGTCGATAAAATGGCCTTAGAATGTTTTGTATCAGAGACTGGTGTTGGCTATGAAAGGAGTTATTTCAGTGGTGTTTTTTTTTTTTTTTTTTTTTTTTTTTTCCCTTTAGAAGAACATCATATCGTAAGACTTAGCTCTCCAGGGTTTAACCGATATTAAGATTTAAGGGCTTCGATCGATTATTTGGTCATGGGTATATTGCTCGACTTCCCTATAAAATCTGAAACACTCTCCAACCCCAATCTTCTGGTGAATGACTGACAATCACTTCGTGTGCCTGTGGATTTTATATTGTCTTGATTGTTGAATGATATGAGAATATTAATAATTATTTCCGAAGAAAAAAATTCCGATGATTACCTTTTATATTCGTTACCAACATCTGCGTCATTTTACAAAATCATCTTCTTAAACGTCTTCATCCCTCCCCACCACACCCGTCGTAATAATGATAAGGACAATATACTTTGCTGGTAAAAAATTATATATATGCAATCAAAATTAAAGACTGAATGCTGGTTTGGCGAAATACTGTATTGCAAAGATCTGATTATGAGATTATTATTGTTTCGGACTTGATCGTGCTAAAATACTTAGTAGCGAGATTATGTTTCCTCGTCACTTTTCCCACCACCGCAGAAGGATAACAATGCTATATACATAATGAATTCTTGACCTTCCCTCCTAGTTACAGTACCACAAATATACAGATACGAAGCCCTCTAGACTAACAAAAAATACTGTCTTTTTAATCGCCTAGAAAATGAAAGCAATCTTCAACAAATTAACTTGGTAACAAATAGCACGCTAGACAAAAGTATGTACATTCATGGCGAATACAAAAATTTCTTTCCTAAGTGAATTCAACTTTTCGAATTAAGCAGATTCTGTCTACTCACGATGCCAATCTAGAAGATTGTCTCCAAAGTATTAGAATAAATGTAGTTATTCTTAATCACAAATTTACTGAACAGGTTCAGCATTACTACGCTAATTAAGATTTAAATTATCTTTCTATCCTTATTCAAACTTAAATATGCTAGACGAAAATTCATTTTTGAGAACTTATGATTCATTAATATTATCCTGCATTCTTTATTATGCTGACGTTCAATTATTAATATGTTTAAGTTAATGGCATAGAAGAGTGCTCGGACAAGTTGAATGTAGATCAGGTTATCAACAAGCAAGACCGAGTAGCGAAAGTGAATGCACATCACTATTTCAAAATTAGCAAGCAACAGCTGTGCAGCTTAAATAATTGAACATTGAATCTCAAGCCACTGGTAGCAAGGCAGTAAAATATCCAATTGAATTGTCTTTGCACAGCATTAATTGTATCCTTACGTAAGAGTGGAGTTTCTGAATGTAGTCAAATTGCGATAATTAGCTTAAATTAGTGCAATATGGATTCCAAGTATATTAGAAATGCAATGCATGCAACTACAGACGTTACTAGCCATACTTGTGAAATGTTTCTGCGTTTTATTAAATAAGGAAGTCATCTAAATGTAAATCATGTGATAATTGTTATGAGAAACTCTTTCAAGATGTCGGTTCATTATGCGTATATTTCCTTATTAATGTAAAACTTACCTGTATTGCAATATTAATGAAGGCTTCGAAACGATACGTTGAGTTTCTTTGAATATTCTTCTCAATGGTGGCTGCTGGTTATTGAATTTATTTCTCATCACTAAAAGTGATTCCGGCGCAAATAACGTAAAAAAAAAGTTTAATAATAGAACAGTGCAAGTAAATAAAAATTATTGCACATAATAAAATAAACAATAATATTGCATATAAAGAATAAAATAAAATTGCACATAAAAATAATAATAAATAAATATTCTAAACTGTGAATGCCCTACGCCTGCAGTCTTGTTCATCACAAAAGCAATTACATGACTAAATAGAAAATGTGATAGAATACACAGTCTTACTCCAGTTATTTTTTTGAACCATTCACTGTATGATTTGTCAATTTTAACACAAGCGTCACCATCATCATAACGCTAATAAGTTTGTCAGGCATTCAACAAACTCTTACAAGCTTCCATAAATTCTGCTTATCAGCAAAAACCTTTTTGTCCACAAAACCTGTAATCCTTGATTTCTGAGATTCTGTTTCTCGGGAATCTACCTCATTTAAAAATAATTGATTTATGCAATTTCTTCCCCATGAAAATCCACCTTTCTCATTTCTAAGTCGTTTGTCCACCAGGTCCTTTATCCTGTTGAGTATGACAATGCAGAGGAACTTACCTGGAACAGACAGTAAGCTGATTTCCCTATAATTCCCATACATTGAAATCTCTTTTCTTAAAAATGGGTATTATACTTTGGTAAAGTCTCTGATAACTTTATTGCTTTCTTCTTTCTTTTTTCCCTCTTTTACCTTGCGGTGTCGAGAGTTTTCTATTCATTACGGTTGAGGCTATTCTAACCGCAACAGTACACAAAGATTAGATGGTTAACCCTTCCTCTGGTTAGCCCTATGCATCCTATGTCTGTAGAGGCGTTGAGTTCTCAAGGCCGGTTCGCCTGCTTGCGGGATGAAAAACTGTAGATAAACTGGGGAGAAAAACCCTGCGGTCCACGCCGATCTTCCTCTATGTCTGAGAAAGATCCTAAGCTCCTCACGTCAACGCCGGAAATCGAACCCAGGACACTCTTTTCCCAGGTATATGGTTGCGAAGCGCATAACCACTCGGACAACTTTTTTGCTTTTGAAAGGAAATGTTGAAGATCTGAGTCAGCCAAATGATTGCACTCGTCCTTTTAGAATTTATTAGTAATCTCATCGTATCCTGATTTGTGAACTTATTAACAGCATCTACCCTCAGACGGAGTAATGCGACTGATATCAAATTGGGAAGTGGAATTAGTGTATTTAATAATGATAATTGGATCAAAAGCCTGCATATTCTTTAAAAATTATCAAAACGCTCTGCTTACCTTTCCATGATGGCATCTTATTCTTCAATTGAATTCTTATTTTTTTATCTTTTAATGATTCCATTCTCTTTCTCCGCATCTTACCAGTAACTTTATATATTATATTTCTGATTATTATTCTATCTAGCTGCATTCTCTACTTTCTCTGCCTGTTTAATCAGGATTTATTTTATCTATTTTCTGTTTCAATACGGAACAGAAGGTATTCCGCACAGAACTTATCCATCGGCCATTAATTAGAACATAATCATGTTATTGTGAATATCATTAAATGGGATCCAGGTTTGAAATAGGTCTTTGTTATTCTCAGTTCGTTTAGCCTGCATAGCTACTACAAACAGAAATCCCTCACCATTGACTTTTCAGTTAAGCCTGCCTAGTAAGTGCAATGAGTTACCACCTTTGCATTCATATCTCCTAAAACAACTGCTATATCAGCTTTCTTAAAGCCGACTACTAATATTTTTTCGTGGTTGGTAAAAGAAGCACTCTTTCTGTCTAACTGAATGAAGAGAAAGAGTGCTTCCGTTCTCACCTTTTTCTATCCATCTTACTGTATTTCTTTTTGTTTATGCTCATCTTCCTGAATGCTATCCAACTTATCCTGAAATTTTTCACTAAGAACATCAAGAAAAATGTCTTAGTTCAATGCCTTTATGTTCCACTTCCCTATTGAAAAAAAATTCAATCTGTGGAAGAATAATTTTTTTTTTTTTTTGTTTGTTTCAGGCTTCAGCAAAATCACACCCTACGTCACATAAAGTAACTGTCATTAATATATTACTACTTTTATTATTACTTGACATTATTATTACTATATATTAGTTGAATATCTGAAAATGCTTCCAGAATCAGTATAGTCCAGGTACCCTTGATAGCCTCTGCTCCTATTTAGTCACCACCTGATAATAGGTATCTAGTGTGTCAGTCTAGTTAAGTAGGGTAGGATGATTATTTAAATGCCAATGTTTTTTTTTTCGCCTTTATCACCCCCCTTTTATTCATCTTGATGGTACCGTTCCTTTACAATGTGTACATTCGTAATAGACATCATGAGCTGGCGATTAAGAATAGTTACTGAAGAATTGCAGTTATGGAATGCATTGAGGAAGATGGACAATAAAGCAGATTTATCGAAAACCAAAGTAATTAAGAATTTATTTATTAAGAGTTTATTATAGTGAAAGGTCACTGTATTACTGTGTGTTTACTATCATTCTAGTACAATTGCTTTTCGTTTGCAAGAAGGAATTTTTTTACTTAAAAAAAAACAAACAAATATTCAGTACCATACTACACTCATTTCTTTAGAATTCAGGTAGGTTTAAAGCTATTCTAAGTATCTTCAAATAGTTTATTCAAAGATATTTTAGATGGATGTTAATACTAAGTAATTAGTTTATTATTTAGTTTATTCAAATTAGCTTTTCACAAAAGCTGCTTTGTTTACACTGTTTTCACATTGCATATTCACTGTAAGTTGCTGGATACTGCATATTTTCTATACTCACTTGAATAAACAAATGTACTGAACTAAAAGCTACAGAATTCCCTCTACTTTTTTTCTAATAAAGGTTATTTCCAACGCTATTTGAGAGAGAGGAATATCTGTAGAAGACAACCACCTCCACAGTCACTATGACATAAGGAAAAAAGGGAAGGTAATAAATATTTGAAACTAACTATTAAAGTGAATTACACTAACGAAACCAAACGGATATTCACTATTACTTCAAAAACAATTTTAAAATCAACATTCTATTTTTTAATTGGTACATATACACACACAAGTATCCCCTGCTATATGCGGTTTTGATTAGTGCACAAAAAAATTATTGTGACCATAAACTTGATATATGCGGTATCAAATTTGATTAGTGCGGCCCAAAAAGTTTAAAAATAAGCAAAGCGTTAGACTTAGTCAATGAAACCGATGAGATCACGTGGTACGAGTCGTGCTCCAACGTTAGTAACTCACTCTCGGCCTCAGTGCTTCAATTTATCAGCAGAGCGTGGCGCGTACAGACGTATATGTATTAGTGAACGCTTACGGCCTATCCGCATATCACGTAATTTTCAAATTATGTAAAGTATTACCCTTCGTAACCATGGCCTCGAAAAAGAATAATAAACGAAAACTTATTACTCTGGATACTAAAATTGACTGCATTCAAGGCTTACTCTATTAGAAGAACTTTCGCCCAGGTAATTCAAGCTACAACTGGAGACCATCCAATCACTCTAGAGGAATTTTGGAAAAAAAATGCGATATTAAACAAGCAGTTATAAACATTTAAGAGTCTTGGGAAGAAGTGACAACCAACTGTATGAGAGATGTCTGGAAGAATCTTTTGCCTGAATCTGCAAATAATTTTGGTACTTCTATTAATCCCATCAACGAAGTTATCGATGTTTTGATTGGAAGTACTCTTGGCTTTGAGAATGTCGATTCAGAAAATATTCGGGAATTATTGGAATCACATTCGAAAGACCTAAGTAACGAAGACCTTCTTGGAATCGAACATCAACAGGCATACGAAGAGGAAGAAGAAAAGGAAAGTGAAAAAATGAAAGATGTATCTAAATAAATCACTATCAAAGAACTTGAAGAATTGTTTAGGACAATTGAGAAGGCAAAAGAATTTATACTAGAGATAGATCCAAATGTAGAGAGAAGCATGAACGTTAGTCCCGGTTTTAGATAAACAAATTGATTGTTATCGCAAAATCATGGAGGAGAAAAAAAAAGCTACCACTGTTCAATTTACGTTAGATAAGTTTTTTTATAAAAAATAAATATTTAGATAAGTTCTTATGCAACAAATATGTATAAATAAAATATATAAATACATGTCACCTTAAAAAATAAATGTTTAAATTTTTATATTTTGCAGGATTCATTATAATTATTCCCATTAATTCTTAACATTGAATAATGCGGTTTTGATATATGGGTGTCCATCGAGGATTAATTAACGGCATATATCAAGTGTATGTATATATATATATATATATATATATATATATATATATATATATATCAACGTAACTTATTCATCGAGAATATAATACGCTTTACATCTGCAAAGCACAAATATATACTTGGGAAACTACGGAGCTATAAGATTCTCTATAATAATAAATTATTATTATCATTATAGAGAATCTGGTAGCTCCGAAGTTATTATAAATTATAATAAATTATTATTATTATGCAGGTACGATGGGAATCAACTAAAATCTAATTATACTCATAAATAACCACGGTACAGTGAGATTTGAACATCATGGCTTGCTGGAGAGGGGCTACGCTATTCACTTGACTAAGCCAACATTTAAATCAATTTCTTAGATGGAATCAAAGTCAAAATTACTTATGGTTTTGCATTACTTCTGTTGAGCACAGATATATCTAAAAATATTGCAGTAGATATTAAATATCCATGATTAATTATCAATTTCCTGATATGTACCTTCAAGGAGCGCACAGGCTACTATAATAGTATTACTTAAGTTATACATTATTAATAATGTCTTAGACCAATTTCTAGGAAAATTGTTGATATTAGTTGTCAGCACTCCAATATTGTCTTATCTAACATTTCGGTCTTCTAAAACACTTCTGACTGAATGAATACGAGTACACCTAGATCTTGGTCTTCCTCTGGGTCTCTTTCCTGCCATGTTGACATCAAACACTAGTTTTCTAACCTTTAAGAACTCTTTCATTCTGTTTAATTGACCACACCACGTTAGATTAGCCCTAACTCGCACATTCTTGAATGCGTACAATATCAAGTCCCTTCCTAATGTCTTTAAATTTTTAATGATCCTGCCATTGACACCATCTGTTCACAGTCCCAATTTTTTCAAACTCTCGTATCTATGATCAAGTGCATTATTTCTAACCCAATTCTCGGATCCGTAATTTAAAACCGGTCATTATCTATGACTATTTATACTGAAATTAAATATGCTGCCGATTATATAAGTTACTATAGGAAGGTATCTGTATATTATGCTTGTTAATTGTCAGCGTCTTCGAAGAGCAATCGATAGCAATTTGGTTGAAGATACTAGATTCGATTGTATATAGGTGAGTATATAGGGCTTCGTAAAAAAAAAAAAAAGGTTCGGTTGGTTGATCTCAAAGGTTTTGTCTCGAGAATTTCACAAAATGTACAGAGCAACTGGAGTTTTTTTTTTTATGTTTATAATAATCTTACCCATGAAATGTCTGAGGATCTATAACACAACAGTGCCGTGTATAAGCAATCAATTAGGGAGAAATAATCTACTGGTGTGTTTCTTAAAGAGTTGGAAATTGTTCGGTAGGGTAAACAGTACGGGGATGACTGTTCCAAAGAATTGAGGTCAATGGAATGAATGAGGAAATATGTTCGGGTAAGGTACGTTTGGAGTTGGACAGCGGTTGCTCTAGTTCTTACACGGTTACAAGAATGGTAGCGGCCAATTCAGAGGAGCAATGTCCATTAAAGAACCTATAGAAAAGGCAGAAAGAGAGCACCTATGGTAAAGTGACCGAAGGGATTCTGAGTGATGGATGTCGGATTAAGCGGATAGCCCTCTTATGTATATCATCAAGAATTCTTAATAAAGTTTTGGATGCAACATTCCAAATGTGAGAACAGAACTAGCAGTTAACAGCTTATTTAACTGCTGTTGCGTAACCAACGCAACCAAGAAACTGACATACAAAAACCATAAAAGATATGCAATTAGTATTTTACGAAAGAAAACATGGGAAAGCCACGTCAGTACTAGGTTAACGTTGATTGGTAAAGCAAATCGCGTGCAAAGGCCTCTACTGTTCAAGATGATTAGTGAACTGCACATGCGATCCTAATTATTGGAGATCCAAAAATGGCAGATTTTAGGGAAGTTTGCCTTTAAAAGACAGGACTAGTATATTGTGGGCGTGAAATGTCATAAGGATAGTTGTTCATGCAGCCAATGTGAGTCGAGTAACTATTAAAGTAAATAGCACCGCCTTTATTTAAACTATTTCATTATGTTACTTGGCTTCTTAAAAAAGAAAATCTAAGTAAACTTTCGTATATACGATAAGTTGTAAACAGAATATGCATAACTAATCCAGAGTTTTGCGTAAAAGGAAGTTTATTTGGGTTTTTTTTTTTTTTTTTTTTTTGTAATGGAACATTCATCTTTATTTCGTTGTTGTCTCGCTACATAAGACACGGGTCGTAAATATATTGTGCGACGTTGGTATTTGCACACGTAAACTCTTCTTTGCACGGTTTTCTTGATTCAAAAGCGTGCTTTCTTTCTCGCTATCTTATTAACTCTTGCGATCGAAAGACTACTTAAAATGTTACCAACCGTTTCATTATGTTTGTTTACGTTTGGGTCGTGCAACTTCGCCACCAGGGGATCAATAAAAGTTGCTCTTAGAAACCTTTCAAAAACATAACTCATGAATGAAAAAGTGCAATAATATGCTTTTCCTATGAACTATTAGGGAAGAAGAATTAAAAAGAATTCTCTCGTAGCTAAAAGTTATTATAGAAGGATATACTTGTTAGGATCTCTTAGCTCTTGAAAAATTTTAATTTTGCTTTGCATTTTTTTATATTACGCCATTCGTATTAAATTGAACGGAATTTCCATAAGCATTGACAACTAACATTCGAGGCCGAATAGAATCCCAATATTAATCAAATAGGACGTCACATTTTATCAACTTTATTTGATAAACTGTATTAGATGATTGTAATTCTTCTTTCTTGCCGGGCCAACCAATTTATTACAGCATGAATGAAAAGAATCTTATAACAATAAGAAAACAAACTTCTTTAACTTCGCAGTTTGCCTACCCAACAAAGAAACTGCGAGCTGTTGATTCAAACTCTTTCCGCAGTCGTTAAATTCAAAGTCTGAAAGAAAAATCTGCTGGTTGTCTTACAAAGCACTTTCATTTCTGTAGAGAAATAAAAATTTAGTCGATATTTTCAATGATGATATTCTATGGCTATTGAATGGGAATTTTAAGTAGCTTCCTCTCCTCCCCCCTCAAAAAAAAAAAAAATATTCAACCTGTGTACTAGCAGTTTTAGGTTCACTATACTATTAAGCTCCATCCATTTTGTGGTCGCGTTCCAGCCAGACAAAGCGGCCATCGAGATGTGACGTGTCATCCGATTGGAAAGAAACAGACTTCGAATCCAGGCAAGAACGACACGATGGGTGGAGAAGTCAAATTATGATAGAACAACACACGGCACTCTTGATTTATGGTCTTGGCTGCCTTGCACTAATTCCAGCTACTCCTCTCTAGTTCTTCGAAATAAGACATCACCCATAGAAAAGAGAAAGATTCAAGGCTTCTACTAAATATTTATTTCATAGATCGGTTTACTTATATTCTATAGAAAAGGCCAGAGTATAAATAAACCAATTTTTATATGACTCCGCTCACGAAAGGGTAATACATGTTTCGGTTAAGAGTTAGGCAATCGAAAACAATATTTTTAAGATAATTTTTTTTTTCAGAACTTTGGCAATTAGGGTTATGACTTCACGCCTATGGAAATCATCTACCACCTAAATTTTTTCACAAACATCCAAATCAGTGGAATTCGAAACTACGCTCTGTCAGCTGGAGACGCTATCCAGTTGAACATTGGTCAACAACGCTAGTCCTGGTGGCTTTTATTCACGTGATTAGCTACTTCCTTTTAGCTGACTATTGTGACAGTACAAAGGAAAATGGTGATTTGACAACACAATCAAGGAAGAGCCTTTACTTACGTAAATGGTATATCTCCGTGAACCGAATACCACATCTCAATCTGTACACGACTTCTAACGACTCAGCTTGGAGACAGCGCACAGCTATTTAAACCTAAAATAATGTTTAATTTTCTTATAGAAAGAAATCTAAACAATAAAATACAGATTATAGCAAAAGTGATTCAAAATAACATCTTAGAACTCCATGTGCATTTGAATCATTTGAATATCAAATAAATTCATGCCCCATTTTGCTTACAATATATTTCTTTCCTTCTAACATATACTAGCTTACAAGGTTTGCGAATCCATGAAGATCCTGACAACTTTCGCGATCGTAATATTTAGTTATCTTTCTACTTCCAAAACGGGAACCGTGTTCAGATCTCAAATATATAATTTAGGTTAATCTTCAAGTAACTCGAGACTTAAGTATCCAAAAGATTTTCAGGTGTAGCGGGAAACGATGTATGTGTCCAAATGAAAATTTCTACAATAATCTGGAATCGATTATTTTAAAAGAATCGCTGTTATTTTATAATGAATATTTCCGTTTCAACTAATATATATAATACTTTATTGAAGAATTATATATTTTATTATATTATAAAAAAAGTTTTTCTCTAGTATTTACAAAATCAAATGAATGACCAGTATTGGAAGAATGTGGAAGAACAAAAGAACAGAAATTATATGGGACGTGTCCAGGGTTTATTTTGCAGACTTATGCTGAGGTATCTTGACATTTTTGGAGGGTTGGAATCTCCTTCAATCTGTTTAGAAATATAATTCAATTTTCTTTTGTAAATATATATATATATATATATATATATATTCATTTGAGTTTTAATTAGCTGACAAATTTTGTCACTCGCTATGAGACCACCAGCATATTGAAGACAGTGTCTTGAAAGAACAGTGTTTAGTTCTAGATCGGATTGTCTAGGCCTTAGCCTGTCAACGATGTGAAATACCCTTGTAGTTTAACAATCCGATTTTTCGCCTTAAATCTAATACAGTTAGCGTGGGCTCTGTTACCTGGCCATTCAAGGATTCTGTTGAAAGAAGTCTTAGATTTATGTAGGTCACACTAAGATAATCCCAATACTCAGGAGACTACAATATTTTTCCAACTGGGAAGTTACCATAAACATGAAGTAATCCTGTGTGTCAGATTTAAAAATATCTTAAATCTGACATACATATAGTTAGGTCATGCAAATTAACAGGGGAAAGTATATTTAGGAGGGAGAAAATAAACGTTGGATGGCGAAAAATGTTGGGATTTCACCTCTCCTGTACGTCGGGGTCAAAATAAAACAAACAAAAAATCTTGTGAAAATACGTCAGCGAATGACTCCTCAAACAATACTGAACAAGAAAGCACACAACAGAAACTGATTTCACCGGAAAAATTGTGCTAAAACAACTTCTATAAATGTGTCAAGGTTGTTGAATGTATTCTACTTTGCTCTTAGTTAACTGACTTCTTGTTATGGAGGGGGATATTGCCAGCCTACTGTGGTTTTGTCCGCAAATGTTTATAAAAATTCCAATAAATAATTTTAAATTATAAATAACACAATTTAAGCAAACGAAAGATAAATCATGCGAGTTAATGTTATGGTTTTTTGTTTTTATTCCAATTTAGGTTAAAGACTCAGTTCTCTTAAATCAGTATAACAATTATGCAATACTACATCGATATACCACAATCGATATTATACAATACTACAGTTAACAGATTAAATGATTAAAATAATCAGTATTGAAAGAATGATTCATCTTATAAACGGTGTTTGTTCCATCCGTGGTATTCTGAGACTTTCGTAATCTCTTGTCAAATCCCCCCCCCCCTTTTTTTTCCAGGTTGGCTGCTTACGGTACCAAATACTGCCTTTAAACTTACAGGTCACTAAATAGGGTGGGAAAGGCATGAACTGACTTGCTTAAATAATACGACAGCCTTACATCACGTGCAATACTGTCGTATACTAATCAGATATTTTTATGCTCGCATAGCTCCAAACACGTATTACACATAAATCGAAATACCGAAGAAGTTTAACTGTATCATCTGTATGTAGACTATATATTTCAAATTAAATTTTCCGGAACACTGAACAGAAGTTTGAGTGCCCAATAGAAGTTATCCATTTTGTGACTTCTACCCATTTATGTCTCGCAAGCTTCAGGGCAAACACGTGTTTTGAATATTGTCATCTATGGAAAGACAATAACACGTTTTCCACGTCTTGGTGGATATTAGAAAGCCGTTTTAAAATTGTTGAGTAGGAACAAATTAAAGGCATTTCCTATCCTTATAAGTCAGTATTTTTGCCTACACTTTATTGAGTATGGTGTCGAAACCTAAGCAGATTATTCATTGAATGGTGTTGTGAGGGAGTACAGTACAGTACGCTTTGGCTGCTATCATTGTAGTTAATACGTTTTACGAGAATTTCTCAGCAAACATACAGAAAGAAACAATATAAGAGACATTATGAAACTTCAAGTAGCATGCAAGAAACATTATACATAAAATAAATAAAACAGCAAAACATGAACCAATTGAAAAGTGCCTACAAATTACTGATATGAATTAAACACCAGTATGTGTGCTTCAAAAATGTTCAACAGTGTGCAAAACTGAGTTATAGCACTTCAAAAGTTTTCGAGTACTCTACTAATGCTAAAATTTTATGAAATCAAAATTATGCGAAGTGTTGAAATTTTTCGAAAGTCTTAGTGACGTTTGGTGCTTAAATTCTTATCAGTAATTAAATTTGCCATTATACCTGTTTCGCTGATGAATAATTGCACCAATTTCAACGCGTTTCCCAGAACAACTAACACGGAGTAACCACAAACCACTACTACAGTGACGCCACCTGGGTTAATGGAAGACTAAAAACCTGCAGGTGTGATAATAATAGATGTAGCTGTAGTGTCTTAAGACAAAATGAATTGTAGTAAGAATACATGAATGTAATGTTTGTATTCCTAATCTTTCATACGAATTCAGAAATATTCTACTTACTTATATTTTCGCTGTGATCTTAAATATTAGCGACTTTGCACAGCCAACAGCTAGTGAAAAACTCCACTGGAGTTCTTACAATAATTAAACTGATTTTTTGTTGATTGCAATTCCCGGGATGGCAGGTGGAAATACTTATACAAAACAACCCACTTGGTTGGAGGAAAAAAATCAATACAGTTAGGTGTTTAGTGAATTTACATTTTATTGCACTCCTTATTTTTATCAAAAATATTCTCATCAATTACGAAGTTAAGCATAGCTATATCCTTCAGTCCTAATATCTCAGCGAATCCTTGATGTCACGCGTATTTTAAAAAAGCTGGATGTTTTGCCTCGAATGATCCTCTTTTCCCAGCTCTTCAGGATTCAAGTAAGAGCAAAATTAGCTGTTCACGTTAATTGCCAGGAACGTGACGATTAGTTGAGACCCCACATGCCCCTAGTATTACAGTAATTATTGATAAGAGTATGCTAGCTGTGTGTGTGTATTAAAATAATGAAACTATGTTTTTATTATAGTTACATTTTGTAATTATATCGTTTCCCGTGTTACACAGTATTTAAATTTTCAAGATATAAATTCTATTTCCGTAACTAAGACCTATGGCAAATACCCAACATACCATATTCTGTCAATTTGAGAAAAATCAATAACTAGATACTGTTGATATTCAGCAGTTGTTCAACGAGCATAAAGATACATTTTTTATCTATAAAGATTTGAAAACGATTGAAGTTATAGTTTGTAATCTGAAAAATTCAGAAGTTATCCCAAGATGAGGTTGTGACTTATTTGAACTTCTTGAAATAACATCGTCTCTAGACATACCCACCTCGAGTCCAGTTTTTCCAATTTCTTCACTTCTTCTAATGATGGACATCACTAGGGGGGGGGGGGGGCAACCAGCACAGTTCGAATCTGATAATCATTAGAAGAAATACATATTAGATTAATTACGTTATTATATTACTGTTTGAGAAACACTACTGTTATACAAAGAGGTTATTATGGAATAAAGTAAATACAATTGTAAACCTTTATATTTAAGCAACGCTAATAATGAAACAAAAATGAAATCTGTTTCGTGCTGTTATGCGTCAAAAGCAACTGCCCAATTCGGTTACACTTCGGCGGTCATACAGATTGCAACCTTGTCGAGAAGAGAACTAAACACATCTGTGTGTTATTATAAGAATACTGAGGAAGTTAATCGTATTTTCTTTGCTGACTGCAATAGGAAGCTCTTCAATCGCTTCCACCAAATCAAAATAATTTTCTGTGGAGTGTTTTTCTGCTGAAGGCGAATGCATCAACAGGAGGAATCTGCAGCTCTTCTCTTATAAAAATGTTGACAGAGGAACGTACGAATTGCAAACCAAAGTCTATAGCTGTAAAGAAAAGTAAACATATTCCGTGCAGAGATATGTATCAAGATAATGGGTTTCTTTAACTGTTGAAATGAGTAATAAGACCATAATATTCATATTCTTATGACAAACACCACTTTAACGTCCCCCCCCCCCAACTCTGACAATAAATCGGGTCGTATATTAACAATTCATTAATGGCCTGACAATTCATAAGTGAGATGTCAGATTTTTCACACCCGGAAAAGCTATTGGTTGGAATTAGATTGAAGCAACCAAGATTGTGCATCCAGTTTATTTATTTATGTTAAAACCCATACGAATTGTTCCACTACTCAAATTTAAATATACATGTTACTCTGATATAAGAAGAAATTATTTTGCTTAAAAATTCCTGATGATTTCCATGAAAAGCATTAAAAGAAAAACAGCTCTACAGACGATCTGTCAACGGTGTTTGGAATTAGCGACTTACCTGACAACACCTGCCAAGCGGTGATTTCGTAATTAATTACTCCGACTTTACTTCATTACATTAATTCCCACTGACCAGGGTTGGTTGTCACTTCATACAAGTTCATTTTCTGCTCGCATCACTGTGCACATAAATGCGACAGATTATTTTAAATGATATGTTTATTGCAATGGGTAAACTGCTATTTAATATTCACCGTATGACTTTGTGAATTTTTAAGTGTCCGTTGTTATTTTAACATTTAGTTCTGTTTTCTGGAATGCTCTCCAGATAATAAAAAATAAACTGTCC
The DNA here is from genome assembly GCF_054136105.1 of Typopeltis vanoorti. NCBI lineage: Eukaryota > Metazoa > Arthropoda > Arachnida > Uropygi > Thelyphonidae > Typopeltis > Typopeltis vanoorti. The sequence goes on along the minus strand of NC_143563.1, from coordinate 99,840,889 downwards.
TCAAAGGACAGCCATTATTATTTTCTTTTTATCTAGAGGTAATTGTAGTAACCCTCCGTTGAGGACAGTTGTTACATAAGTTGCCATGGTTATTACTATGGTAACTTCGTGGGCAACAATACAGAATGGAATTTCCTACTTTGGGCACTATTCTATATCACTACACATAAAGGTTGTCGAAAGTGCTGTTTAACCAAAATGCGATAACAATATAACATAACCTTCGGAATCCATACGGCCTACTGGACGTGGCCGTTAGGACTAATTTACATGGACGAGTAAAGTAGTGCAATTTACTCTTTATGTTCACGTGACAGTCTAGAGCAGTGTTTTTCAACGTGGGCAATTTGAATATTTTGGGAGCAATTAGAAAATGTACATATTTATATTATACTTTTTCAGAATTTGGCTGACTATTATGCTAGGGGGGGGGCATCAAAATCTTTGAGAGGTTGAGGTGGAGCATGATCCAAAAAAAAGGTTGAGAAATACTGGTCTAGAGGCACAGCTCTGACTACGTTTCAATATTGAATTAGCAGAATTTTTATGATTGTCTTTTGTTCATACGCTTTAATTCAAACGACCTACTAAATGGAAAAAATTTAAATATTTTCTTAATAGAAAGAGCTGCTTAGTAGAAGTATTATAAAAGGAGTGTTATAATGAAAAAATAAACTCAAGTAGTCGGAAGGATATTTGAATTTAAAATAAGAAGTAATGAAAGATTTGAAATATATTTTGAACATTTCGCTATTTTGTTAAAGGATAGAACTGCGAACACGTCTTCAAATAATGCAGATTGTCCGCTGGTTTATAGAAAATCGATAACCAAATCGCACGGAGAACAAACAATTTAAAATAAAATTACATTCTTTTCCTTCCTCTAGAAACTCTACGAGGCATACAAATGTCCGCTTCATATGCAAATTCTATGACAATGCATTTTAATTACACAGGAATTACAACACACGCACGCAAATGCTTTCACGCTTAAACAACCCTTTCCGTGGTAACAGAATTGAAAAATCTTTCAATTTTACACGAGTATGAAACGTTCTGTTTTTCACTGGAAGAATTTTCGAGACAATGTGTCACACCCCTTAACTTTCTTCTTGTCCGTTACCGAGTGATAGGATTTTTTTTTTTTTTATTTGCTTCCCATCCATTGTTTCCGCATTGTGGTTTATCAATCCAATGCCATTTCAACCAGCGAAATGATAAAACACATGAGCAGCAGAGGATAAACTGGAAGCACAAAATAAAGAGCGTTTTATCTTTGTTTTCTGTCTCAAATAAAAAAATATTAAATGATTTAATTCTCAATAAGAAGTTTTTCTTTCTTTTTATGGTCTAATCTACCAAACATATGCTATTTCCGTCCCTTTATCTATAATATATTGACATTTTCTACAAAACACTTCAGTTATGCTTAGTAAGAATCTTTTTCCCATATTTAATTTGCAGTTCAATTCTCGATATTAGTTTACTAAAGGCACTGCTCTCTGATAACTGAAATCAATAAATTACGGATATTACGTATGTATCAGTGACGTCACCGGAAATTATATTCTTGGTTCGTTTCTGTTATCTTTACTGAGATGTTTGTGTTTTATGTTCGAAATTGTGCTAATTTGTGTGTGTGTGTGTGTGAGAACGGGATATTTTTTGTTTATTTTATTTTTTTAAATTTGTTGTCTGTAGCAGTGTTTCTGATAATATGCTGCTGTGTGTTTCTCCTGATTGCACTGCTGGTATCTTTGGTTTCTATCAAATTCCCTCGATGGTTTTGTAGTGCTTAGTAAGAATAGTGCTTAGTGTAGGGACATTGTCATATCTTGTTTTAATTGGGTTTATTTTTGGTGTTAATTTTTTCCTCGCATTTTTCTTTAAGCAGTGATTGTGGTTTTAATTTTGTATCCCTTTTTTCTGTCAGTTTTTGCAAGGTTTTGTTTCCATCTCAGCATGTGACTTAGTGATTTTTGTCGTTTTTTATTAGTTTTGGGGGGGGGGGGCAGTGTTTGTGATAATTTTGTGAATATTTTTATTTCTTAAGTGAATGATATCTTTGTTTAACTGTTTTGGATTTCCAGTGCTATAGGTTAGGAGTGCTTCGTATCCGCATTTCTGGAAGCAACTTTATTTATTTATTTATTTTATTTACTTTTTTTGTATTAATATGGCAGTCTCGATAATCGAGTTATTGCAATTATAGCATTTTCTCCTCAGGAAAGATCGATGATTGAAAAAGCACTAACCTAGTAATCCGAAGATCTTTGGATGGATGGAATTTGTTGGTTAGAGGTCCGCAGACATTTTTAATGCAGTCGCTTTGCCATTCTTTAACGACAGATTTGTGTTCACAAGGGAAGTTTCCCTGCTTGTGCGAAGGAAAAAACCGAGTTATCGGGAGAGAGAGAAAAAAAAAATACTACCACCATATGAAGCCGCTAACTTCCAAACTTTAATAAAAGGTTCTTCATGTTCTAGACGGGATTTGAACCCAGGCTTTCCACCTAAATGGAAAGGTGATTTGCATGCACAGTAAGAGGGCATAGCTTGGAAGTCTGTGTCAAACATTCGCTCTCCTTCATCTCTACCTAAAATACTAATTCTCTCTCTCTCTCTCTCTCTCTCTCTGTGTGTGTGTGTGTGTGTCAGAGAGAGAGAGAGAGAGAGATTGAATTCGCATCTTCGGTAAAATGCACACTATCTACATTCTTTCACACCTCTTCTTTCCGCCATATGCATCATCTTACATTTCATGATCTGCCACCCATTATTTCATCCGTGTTATATTTACCAGCTTAATGCTGCTAATTCTCCGACCTACCCACGTCGATTATCATTTCAAGACATGCTTCTAAAGCTAAATAAACAGCTATTTGATAACAGCATCGATTTAGAAAACTGAAAGCATTTTTCTCTGTGTTATCACACTACTTCATATTTAAGAAAATGTTTGTTTACAAGCAAGAATTAAGAAGATTGCTTCGTGTACAGCGCATTTTTAAGTAACGCAAGCATCAGTGTTAATAATAATCTTCGCTATTTTTTTAAACTCCTAATTACCAAGGAAGTCACACGTGTTCTCAACATGGCTTCAGAACAAAAAACTTAATAACTGCAGTACTGCTGTTGGGTTACTCAATCTCTTGGTACCTTCAGCTCTGAGTTTCTTGTTAGTGTTTTTCGTCAGCGATACAGTGCAGAAGACTAATGAGAAATTAATGTCCCACGGCCACTTGTTTCTAGGATATTTTCTCACACATTAAGTGAAGCCTAATCTTTGTTATGAACAAGTTCTCGAACACAAGTTAAGAGGTCAGATGAATAAAGATGAGCCTTTCGCTCAATTATGCAATTCTACATCAGAAGTACATAATTAGAATATAGACGGCGTTCTCTTTTATTCACCGATTCCACCCATCAGGAAGTAATCGTGTTGCACTGAACATTCGGATGTTTCCACTTCGCCACGCATTAATAATGTGGAAAGAACTTTCTTCTGAGTTAGATTTGCAAACACACATTATGTTGATCATTACCAAGAAGGATTAATAATTAGGTGTGAACCAGAATATCAAACTAACAGTTGTAAAATGCAAATCAATAAATGTGCCTTAGGCTTAATTAACTGTGTATTAGAATACCGTGATCTACGCTAATGCATCAGTGACGTTTCTAATGCGTTTCCTGTAGCATGATAATTTACTATTCAGTTGAAACATTTGATAATTTCTAGAAATCAAAATCCCAATAACGATTACTAAGTTATTCTTAGAAATATCACCTTTATTCTATCAAGGGGAATGAAATAGCGACAACGCCCTTTGGCCGAAAATACCCTGGTTCGAAATCCAGTCGCACCATGTCGCGAACGAACCCGCTGTCAAAAGACTCAGTGACTAGAGAATTCATGCAAAGTTACATTTTATTATTAGCTGTTGGTCATAACTAAACGACCAACAGCTAATATTGACGGCAGTATAGGATTTAATCATGAAAATATAAAACTGATTATCAAACAAAAATCAGTTAACTCCTTTTATTCTCTTTATAGGGAGTAGGCGAGGCCGTTTTAGCCCAAACTTTTGGAGACTGAGGAGACAGTTCAATTTTCACCGGTAACCAATCAGAGATAGCTGGCCCAAGACTATTACTAATTATATATGGAATCGGGCAATGAGAGGCGGCTGACAAGTGCCGCCATCTCGTGGTCCTTAATCCTAACACTATGTTTGTTGTCTGAAAATAGTGTGGATTCTAGGATCGATTTTCTTCAGTTTCCTGCTTGTCCGTTCCAGAGATCGACTAACTTCGGAACCGATCGAAAAAAAGGCTTGGTAAAGGTTCCTCTAGTCGGCGAATAGAATTGAACTTACGACGCTCTTTCTTCGGGAGGTCTAGTGTCATGGACAACACATGCCACTTTCAGGCGCTTAGAACTGATTATTCCAACTCAAATTAAGATCTCTGGATTCACTAACGTCACCGAATGATAAGACTAACCCTTTGCTAGCGAAGGTTATGGGTTTGAATCCCTGTGTAATATGGATATTTGCGAATCCGTAGACAATACATATTTTATCATATGAGGCGGCGGTATTGCCACACTGCTTATGAGAAGCCAGACTCACATTGAAACAAACAAACAAAAAAAAACTGTAGTTGCTAGAGGATTTCTGAATTGCTTAATCTGACACCTCCCACAATCAAGAAATTTTTCAGAGCAAATATTAAAATTTGCAATACTAGCGAGAGTTACTTTTGCTAAAGCGAAATATATCTTTAAGGTGCTTAATAATACCTCATAGATCAGTAAAAATTCAGTTGAAGAGGCAACCACGACTGTTCATTGTTTGTCTTTATGGAATGTATAGTGCATAGAAACCAGCCACAAGTTAGTGTTTGTTTTTTTATTCTTCTTTGGCTACGAAGCTAATAACAATGCCTTCCCCCAAATAGTAACGTTATACTAACGTGGCTAAATAAATATTTATACGGTAAAGAAAGAATGTTAACACAGAAAGAATTAATTGCATTTTCAATACATGCGTGGGTTTTAAACCCTCAAAACGCTGCAGTTACATGCAAACACGGTTATATGAAAGTCTGTAAATAATGAATTAACCTAAGGATAATATTATGACTTCATATACTGTTGGGATTTACACGCAAAATATTGAATTATCTCTATGTACGTTGCAAAAACCGAACAAAATAGCGGAAGTACCGTACGGCGAATGCATATAAGTAGAAAACTGGGGATTGTGGTGAATGGTTTTGAAGGGGAAATGAAATACTGTTTTGCGGCAAGTTCAACAATTATAGCTCAGCCACAGTATGCGACAGCACAGCATCGATCGAGTAAACAAAACAAAAATAAATTGTCTAAAACTTGAGACATCAAAGCTTGCAAGGAATCTGGAGATCCTAGAGAAGGAGGGAATGCTATGGCCTCAATTATTGGACCGTGAGAGAAGAATATTCAAGACCATTTCGATTTCTTAGGCTTCGTTTCGTAATACATTCGGCATACGACACTACACTTGGAAGCCTAGCTGTAATCAGTTTGCAAGGTATACGTCCTCTGATGCGTCTCAGTGACTGGGAGAAAAGGAGGGGAGGGGGGCGTTGTGAAGGAGTCCAATTGCCACTAGTCAATATTACGAGAACGAAACTTTAGAGGATTCTGCGGAGCTTTAAAGATAATCTATAAATACACGAGAGACCAGTTTTCATTGAAGAAGGGGAATAAATCTATGGGTTGCTCAAAGCATGAAACGGACGTAGTAAAAGACAAACTATAAGACGCAGGAAAAGAGACGTATTGAGGACACGCAAGTGTGGCTGGATCAAGAACATCGAGAGTCCACACACTTGAAGTTTCTTAAACTAACCTATACTGGATATTGAAAAGTAATCAAATAAATAAAACTCGGATCATGAAAGAAACTTCGTAAATGCTGCAATAAGCAAATTAGTGAGAATGCTCTAAGAAACAGTCTAAACCGTTTTTGTTCTTCTTGAGTGGATACTTAATTAAAAAACATGAGAATTATTATTTTAATTAACATAAGCTATGGCACGTAATGACAGCATTCTCTATGCTTACATTCACTATCAAATCTGCCCCTCAGATGCGCACGATCCTGTATCATCAGCCAATCAATTCATTTTTAAAGCTATGGCATATTACGTAACATGCAACACATATAAGAGGTTAGCTACCATGTAGAAATGCACACTACTTGCATTTATTTCTTATGAATATTTTTAATATTTATTATTATGAATTAACTTATAATTTACGGGGAATAATTTCAAATGTGATAGTTTTATATATCTTTTGCCGTCTCGTAGCTGCTTCTGAACGAATGTTCAAAGCTATGAAGCGAGAAGAAAATAACCATGGCAACAGTAACATTTCTGTAGCAAATCTCGGATCAGAGGCCCACAAAAGAATTACCATGATGCTTCATGAGAAGCCAAGTTCAGCGCTAAATTCCGAAGTCAAACAAGGTTTGTCGTGAATGAGAATAAACGAGACATTGATTTAAGCTTGCAGGTGCCGTAGACAGGCGTTAAGAGAATGATGATGGAAGAGATAATCAAATGGCCTGGTAAGCGTGAAATTATAATTCATGAGGCTTAATGTAGCAAGTGAGTGTGTTAGTAATGCTTGGTAATCAGCGTGGAAGAGCGCTAAAAAATAAATCCAGCTGCAACTTCTGTTTCAGTGATATTTTTGCTCAGCGTAGCACTAATGAGAATTTTAAACCAAAAGGTCTCGGGTTACGAACATTAAGCTAACCGGCCACCGCAGTTGTAGAATCTTCTGTTATACTAGCGGCTTTTGCTTCGTTGGTTTGGAGAACAGCTACTTTTCTTGCAGGTCAGAAGAGGGAGCGAATGACCAAACTTATTGGTAGTTTGCCAGATATCTCTCAGTCCTTTTACCATGAAAATTTATTCAAAGAATTCTAATTAAAATTGGATCCGGTATACCACAACCTGAACTCGTAAACGAAACAAATTCCTTGAATTAATTAAAAAAAAAAACACAATTTAATTGCATTGGAAGACTGGTGAAAGGCAAAATTTATCCAAAAAGAGTTACTACATAGAAGACGAGTTTTGCTCAAAGCTTTGTTCGTAACATTTATATAAGTAAAAGCAAATGAGCTCAATTTTAAATCCGATGATTTTTATTGCTTTAGAAATATGGCTGGGCATTGCATATTATAATAGAGGAAGACAGCAGCGAAACTATTACCTTCCAGAATACTTCTTGGTCTGATTTTTGTCATCAAGGGTCTTTTGCCTTCATCTTAGTAAGATGAGTTAACACTGTCTCCATAATCTGAAAACGCATTTCTTCGGCCTCGGTTAGAATCCTAGGAGTATCTCAGGAAAATCTGTGGAATTATTACGATGAAGATTCATTTAGAAAATTTAGGTTTGGTGTAATTGAGTGATATTCCGAAGCACTCTTCTGCTGTGAAAAAGAATCATTCTGACCGAATACCAAGTTACACCAAAATAAATTCCAACTAAATAAATTCCGACATAAATCCCAACTATTTTTTCCACTAATCTGAATTTATTTTGACAAGCACGATTATTATTTCGGTATTTCAGTTAATTGTTAACAGACCTAATACACTTTATTGACATTCTTTAGCATACAAGCATACGTAGCGGTCTTACACCCGTCGATGATTTATATCCACGGTGGGATTCCAATCTTGCACAGCCTGTTTTGAAGAGTGGATACATTGTTTATTCGTCCAACCAGATATATCTGATATTTAAGAGAATAAATGCATTGTCATTTATTACGTTGCATGTTCTTTGAGGTGAATGATCGTGTGTCTCTCATAAGTGCTCGTATACTCTGATGGATACCATTCCATTCGAATGGCAACAGTTGGAAAACTGGCGCCAACCGAAAGATCGTGTATTATATACACGCAAGCAATATTAGTCTAATATCGTACATGTTTCAACAACAGGACACGACAGATTGGAGTACTGTAATATTCCAAGCCGGTTCTCTATGCATGTTTGTCACTTTGGACAAAATGTCAGACTCCCTTTTCTGAAGCATAAACAAAGCGTACGTCTAAATGTGTGTTTAAGCATATTGTTTCAGATATACTTAAAAAATAATTCCTGCCATGTAGGGTAATATTTAAGAATATTAAGAAACAACCACACCTTAATTGAAACTAACTAGAGACAAAACAAACTGATTGGATCCGCATTCTGAAAAGACTATAATTTTATCACGCTCAAGAAATAAATTAATAAAGAATTCACAGTAAACAATTTTGATCTAAACAAAAAAAACTTAGAAGCAACAAATGATGTTGGTGTCCACACCAGTCACAAGCGTGTTATTTTAACAAGCAGTCTTCGTGCGGCTCAGGTACGAGTGGCTGGAAAAGATTCCGAAACTAAGTAATTAACCACGTGACTGTAGAATAACAATCAGTTTCCACGGTAATTTTTATGTTTTTAATTTCATCCTAGATTCACAGCGTAGTTCGGAATATTGCTCAGTCGGCTCTGTTTGCAACGCAGTACTGATCGATGCATCGCAGACAACCTGATTAGGATACAAAGAATCATAGCGGGAATGAGTTGTTCTCCGTTAAGGGATGAAGAAATTTATTACTGCGGTCAAGGAGCAGTATGCTCTTTCCCAAGTTCAGACACGTGTATAGCAGTTATGAATTACTCTGATTTCCATTGTAATTAAGCTGTTTACAAAATGAAAATTTTATCTATCATCAGGGGATTTCGCAATGAACTTAACTACCAAGATTAATAAAACATGCACTACAGAGCGCAGATATCGAAAAAGTAGGGAATACACAATGTCGTTCAAAAGGTGACTGTGATGAAAATATATTGCGATACATTTCCTGTGTATCATCAGCCTGTTATATTGAGGATATATATATATATATATATTAGTACATATATTTCAATTCGTGCTAGTTTCTTTGATAAGGAGAAGTGCTCTAAATTATGTTTAAAAAACTAAGAAAAAAAGCAAGTGAACCACGATTTAACATATAATGGACAGGCTGCTTAGATGTAACATAAGCCAGAAATCATTCACAATAAAGTGTAATCACCAAGAAAGTATTTCTTTTAAGTTGTATATTATGATTTCATTGAGAGTGAACTTCGAATTTGGCGTGAAATAACATCAATATGAATAATATGAGTTAACATAGTTGATAAAATCGGTTGCAAAATTATCGTAATATGAAAAGTCTTAGAATTATTCTGTATTTAAGCAAAAAGGAAATAAAAATACACCAACTTCTTTTAAATTCCTTGAATTATATCTGAATTCAAAATTATGTTATGAACTCAGTTGTAAGCGAATAACAATCACACAAGAAATATTCGCAAAAGTTAACCACACAATAATTACAAAACCTAGTTGTAAATCTTTGCCGTGAGATGTCTCGATACTTACTGCTTTTCATAAGCTCATAGTTATAGCAGATAATTATTCCTTATATCCTCTAATTTTCCTTCAAATAAAAAATCATCTCTCAACTAAAAGGCATTTACACTGGGATTCGAAGACCAACTTAAAATAGGCTTTGCATTTGCCTAAATTCATTTGCACTCAGTCACTGCATTTCAATCTTCTTCTTCGACAGAGTATCCTCCTTTTAATACTCTCGAGTACTCCATATTCATTCCGTCCAAAACTGGAACTTCCTACAGTGCTTGTATTTCAACCGCATTTTTTAAGATAAAAATTCAAACCTACGGGGATATTTCCAGACGTGACGTCTAGCAAAAGTCCTTCCTGTCATCAAGAAGTAGACGATTAATAATTATTGAACGCTAGAATATTATTAAATTATTGACCACCTGCCTAATGTTGAGTCACCTTTCGCAGTGACAATTATTCTAATAATACTGGTGTTGATTCCGTGAAAACATCCCAATCACGTAATGGTGAGAGTCAAATGTTTCTGCTCCTGAAGAAGGTTTTCGGTTTGTTTCTATATCCGATGAACTATTCAAGACGCGTGATATTCCTCGTGTATTCCTCAAATAAATTCCTTAGATCGGGAACTGTTACATGGCTCATTATCGGAAACCATGACCAATTATCTGCAACGATCATGTTTGTCCCAATTCTAATCAAAAAAGCATACCACGTTATCAACATTCTGCTTGTCTAAATGTCCTTTGACTCGTGAGTGATAAGTGCAGTCATCCATATACATCAAGAACCACGAGTCGTTTGGATTAGCATGTCTGTTCCATTTCTCCATGGTCTAGCTTGTGCGTTTCCGGTCAGATGAGAATGTGTTATGAGCCTTCAACTCTGAAAACTCATGCATGCGAGTGTCTGGCGCATAGTGACATAGGATGCTGTTTCTGTAATACCCGTTGTTGTATTGTAACGTCAGCTATGATTTAGCTCATAGGAAGGAGGATTAGGTGTCCCTTTGCAGTTTCACTAGTTAGATACCTATGGTGGTTAAGGTGTACATAGAAAGGTACACCTTAACCACCATAGGCAATTAGCGTTCAACATGAATGCACTCGACGCGAATCCCGACAGCCATGCCTTTTCGAATTGTACGTGTAATATCAGTACCTTTTCCCATGGTACCAATGTGCTGAATTGACTACATCATCGAAATGACCCAAGGGAATTTCAGGTTAAATGAGGAGACGTAAGCAGATGCACAGACTATGCAGCTACTTAGATAAACCAAATACCAACTAGGGCAATGAACAGCAGAAACCATATTGGTGTAAAGACCAACTACCATTCTGCATGTTGCATGTATACAGTTTCCGAAGTTCACGATACTCCTACTGTCTCATTCAGTGGCGGCTCGTACATAAGCACTGCGACACTGCAGCACCCCCAATGAAAAAATGAAAAAATTAAATTTTGTTTGTGTTTATAAATATAATAACAATGCTTACATTATATAAATGCAATACAGCACGTTAAAGGTTACACCTTATGTTTCGACATTGATTGAATAGTTAATAATTGGAACTGTTCGATTAACGCTTTAGATTACGAAACAAATGCACTGCGATCTAACGCCGATATTCGTTTGCGCCTGTCATTGCACGTTACGTCATTAGATACACTGCCGTCTGGGCAATGTATCTTATTCTTGCGCGCGTTATTTCTGTGAGATATGAAACGTTTATTATTGGTGCGTGTGCGTGGCGAACTATTTTTTGTAAATATTATTTCATTTTGTTAAAATAAGATAACTATTTATTTATTATAGATACAAGGCTGAATTATGACGAGTGTCACTGTCGAAAATATGAAAGGAATTATATTTTTTCAATTATCATTACGCGAAACAAATGCACTGCGATCTGACGCCGATATTCGTTTACGCTTGTCATTGCTATTGACATATACGAAACTTTTATTATTGGTGTTTGTTCGTGATGACGATGAAATATTTTTAATAAAGCAGTTTTTAATATGTAAATTTATTTATTAATAAATTGGTTACTGATTAAGAAAAGAAGGTTTTTTTTGTATATGCAGCCCCCCACTTAAAATTTTCACCGGCTGCCACTGGTCTCATTTTTATGTTGAGGCTATTAAAGGTCAAGTCAGGTATGGTGGTAATGATCATACTTGAATTGAGTGGTAGCACTCGTGGAGTAGCGAACCCGTTCAGTTTTTATTACTATTATTCGGTTTTAATATAACATTTTAATTTAAATAAATAATTTTTTCTTCACATTTAGGCAAATAATTGCACTGTAATATTGTATTTCACTTATAAGGGTATGTTGACAGACCAGTGCTTCTGTACTGCAGGGTTGTGGTGTCCAATCCCTTATATGTTATGAATACATGTATTTGTAAACGCTGCGCTAGACAAGCTTGATTGGAAACTTCGTGACACTTTTACTGCACATCTTCAGGGGAGGGGGATGCAAATACTGTGATGCCAAAAAAAAAGAAAATAGACCAAAGGGATGTATTTGTTATAAAGGCTAAACGCATTATAACTGTTGCATTCCATTGGATTTCCTTGTTTGATAAAGAAAAAAATATAGCACACGATAATAACTATAATCGTTATCATTATTTTGTTTTACACGCTTATGCAAATACATATTCAATTAAATTTCTTATATATATATACTAGGGGGGGGCTCTTCCCCCCTGACGCCTACGGCGCCCTACGCCCCCGAGTTCCGGACTGGTAGGCCGGTTCTCCTTGAATTCTGATGACTCGAATTTTGAAGACTCGAAAGGGGAGTTCCTCCCCAATCGCATACGGCACCCAACTCACTGAGTTCCGGACTGGGGCCTGTTCTCCTTGATTTCTGATGATTCGAATTTTGAAGACTCGACACTCAGGGTAGCCCTGAGTTTCAAATAACTTGACACAAAAACGTCACAAAAAAAGGTTTATCATTTTATATTATATTATATATATATATATATATATATATATATATATATAGAGAGAGAGGGAGAGAGAGAGAGAGAGAGAGAGAGAGTATATATATATATATAAGAATGAATGATAATTTAGACCAATAAGGCTGGCTAAAAGAATAATCAATAGACTTGAAAAAAATCTGGTGTTAGACGCGGCATGTAAATGGAGAATCACTTAGCAAGGAACATTAGTGATTCGTACATAATAGAAATCATTGCAATCTTTAGTTACATGCAATTATTGCACGTAACTCAATAACAGTGTATGGGTATAATAAGTATGCCTTTCACAGGCCATGAAGTATTCCTTAGGATGTTCGGGAGACTCTCTCTCTCTCCCAGTAACTAAATTAGGGCCTTCATTAATTTAAATATCAGATTAGTTCCGTGACTTGAGTTTTTTTCTTTAAATCACTGTAGAGCGCTTTGAAATTTAATTTGCATAATTATTATCTGCGTTGAGTGGAAAATATTTGGCATTTTCCACTGAAAATGTCGTTAGCTCCTAACCCCTTTCTTTACTCGACGCATCACAAAAACAATTGTGTTAGAACTTACCCAAACATTGTGGTTACACCGATTAAGTCTAGTAATGAATCCTAACGAAAAGAATATAAAGCCGACTTTAATATGATGTTTTAATTAGTTCCTTGGTGAAATATGCATTTTAATATACGTCTTGAGTTCATATCGCTTCACTTTAATTAGTGGATGGCAATTGCTTTTTAAGATTGTAAAGCACTGGAGAAAATCTCTCGTGGGCTGGATATGCAAAGATAATTAATAAAATGGCCGATTTTATTAGGAAGAGCTATTCATAAAAGATCATCAGAATTTAGATGAGGCAATGATGAGGGTTTTTGCTTATTATTTCTTGCATGACTTCACATGGAAGTGAGCTTCTTTGCTATTAGACTGGAAAGCTTTGCTTGTAAGAGATTTTTGCTTCTAATCAGAGAATTGGTATAAGGAATGGAATCGAATGAATTAATATCCAGGGATTAAAATATGTCAAGCACTCTTTATGGGTAAATGTAATAAAACCTTCATTGGGGTAATTCAACTTAGACATGTCTTATACGATTTATGTCTTTGGAATAAAATTAAAAATACAGAGATAAAGTGCGGTTTGCCCTCTCTCAGTGATTTTTAATACAAGTTTCATTTTGAGAATTTAAGAAAGAATTGCTGTTATTAATGCAATAGAAACTCTTGGTGGTATGACGAAAACTGCAAACAAACGTCACTCGCATATCTTGCCATGAAATTTCATTATTCTTTCCCGTTGAGGTGTCTGAATAATAGCAGTGAACGTCTCAGCAAGGATGAGCCACAGTGCAGTCTTGCTTGCAGAAATTTTTCACTCATATTCATCGGTCAATATAAAATACTTATGTAGATGAGTCCAGACATTAGGGTGGGTTGTTGGACGAATGGGTTGTATGCGCCTACGGTACAAATTTCGGCAACTCTCTGAAATGTGAATGGTGAAATGGGACATAGCCCAGCTCGGAGTGGGCTATATTCGATTTTCATCTCTTCCGGAAACTGAAGGAACATCGAGATCACAAAGTCGCTTTCTTTCACAAAATACAGTCAAGGCAGCGGCAAATGTGCAGTTCTGTTAACGAGATAATCCGTTTCACGGTGATAGACTCAAGAATCTACTTAGGCATTGGAAGAAGTTGTATAAAATTGGAGAAGTGAGTTCAAGAAGAGCTCACGCTTTGTTTCAACAAAATCTTCGCTTTTGATAAAAACACTAAAAACAGGTTTCATTATTTAGTTCCGACGTCTCTTTCTCATATCGATTCATATGAAAGTTATTAACGTGAAGTTAAACGCAAAGACTAAATGTCAGCCATTGTTACTGGTTTGAACAAAGAGAAACGCTGACTAGAGAATGATGTAGCGTGTCCATAACGCAATCAAGAATCATATTCTTGATTGCGTTACTGTCTTTTAGTCGGGCGAAATTATATTATTTCACGGTCTTGGTAAAAATCATAGAGGTCAGGGGCGAATGCTGGTCTTGAAATTCACGCTTGCTCTTGTTATCATTCAGGGAGTGAGAGGTGTGATTGAAGTCTGATTAGCGGAATAATGAATTACTGACCATTTAAAACTATATATTGAGAAATTTATGCACATTTAATCATACAAATACAACATTTATTTTACAAATGATATTCTATCTTTTTCAATTTATCTACTTGAATACAAATTCTACCCTACGGTTCTTCTTTATGAACTGGTCAATAACATCGTCATAAAAAGTTGGTTGTAACTTAATTTTCCCAAGCAACACGCACACTTGTAAAGGCTGGCTGAAGCTACGTTGACTGCGTATGGCCTGTGTTTAAGACGACGTGAAGGGAGCGGAAATGGCTATACGCTCTCATGAAATCACAATGTTGCGGCGGGGACCTGGAAGCTCCTACAACCGAGCAAGCCAAGGTAGCTTTGACTACACGAGCAAGCATCGGCCTTCGATATACAACGCAAAGCTCAATTATTGCCGCGCAAGTTTAAGACGTCTTCTGTCTACAAAATTAAAAGCCTAAATGGAATGCTTATAAATGCATGCATTTATTAACAAATAAATATTACTTCTTTCTCAATTAATGAGCTTGCGCAGCAAGCATGGAGAATTCGCCACTGATAGGGATCGATCGGATATCACTATTGTACAAGCATTTCGTCACTTCCGTTCACGTGATTTCATTCCCTGTATGAGAGCAGAACATTGGTTTCCATTTGCCTGTCCTATTATGCAGAAAATCTTTTTTTTTTTTTTTAAATGAAATATTAAGACAGGAGAGGGGGGAAAGAGAGACGTTATCACGAAGTTGTGATGATCACTCCTTGTTTTTTCAGAACTTCTTTAAAAATATTTAAAAAAGAAGTTATTTGTTCAGTTTTACTGAACGTAATTTAAATACATGAATATTCTCCAATGTGTGTGTGTGTTGGGGGGGGGGGCACAACAAGATAGCATTCATGTCGTGTTCATTCGCAATAAAAATTACAAACCCATTGACTACGAAAATAAAGTTTGTCGGACTAGTGGTACAATCATTAAATTATATTTATTGGTTTGCTGAGAGCCGAAGCCTTGCGCTTAACCAAAGCTTCAGAAGCTAAGAAACAGTTAGTGTTGTATTTACACAATTTTATTTGAAAGTGAAACCGCATCATTTTATTGTTGCAAAGTATAATATTGTTATCCGGCGTGTTCATATGATTCTTCTCATTCTGCATTTTATCGGTTCAAAATATGAATTATGGATCGGACTTTTAAAAAGAAGATCGGACTTTTAAAAAGAAGAATTGCTGTAAGTTGTATAAGCGATCCTGCTCCCAAATGAAAACTGGATTATCTGCAGAAAAACGGCAGGAACTACGACTGAAACGTATCAATGAATTAAGAAGTAATTGCCAACGCGATTTAGACTCCTTTCATCGGCTTTATAATTCAATTACTGTTTTTTTTTTTTTTTTCCCTTTGTTATTGCAGTAAACACAGAAATGCGCGCATGAACACTCAAGGTGGTGGGGTGCATGAACGTTAAATCCTAATCCATGTGGTTCCTAGATGCAAAGATGATTCCGGTATTGAACTCCATCTAGCGCCGTAGCTAGCAAATACGTTTATTTCCTTCAGAATACCCACAAAGCGTATTAAATGCACTGTTATAGCAAGCAAGTAAACAGAAACCGAAGCAATCCTAACTTTAATTCCTACTGGAATCTATGGCCTTCCTTATACTTGCTCTATACACGTGCATTACGTTTACACACTTCAGTATAATTTTCTCTCCAGGCTCGGAGGTATTCGGAAGTAATTTCAACATTTTTGTAAGGGGAAGTACGTTTTGGTAGTCGCCTTCGTCTGTTACGAGGAGGTCAATAAACTTCCCTCTCTGAATTCTTGTAAAGTGAATACTAGAATACATACAAATAGCATTTCTGCTATCGAATAGTGTAACGGAACTGGGAGTGGAGTGAGTCCCCAATAGTAATCGAATTTTTGGGGAAAGAAAACTCTTGAAAGTTCTTGGGAGTTGGTAAAACTGAATTTTCTTTTACAATTGAAGTAACCCAACCCGAAAGGATCAGAAAAGAAGAAAACGAAGTAGAAAAGTTTTTTATTTTTCTGAAATAATATTGACTCTTAAAATAGAAGTAATATGAGAAGATTTTTCGGTGATATTGTACAACGATCAGCAGATAAAAAACGCATTTTTCGTTATTAAAATTTAAAAGATTATACAACTAAATAACTGTGTTAGTAGCATATTTTCAATAGCAGAGATACGAGTATTAATATATTACACGTTATCATGAAAATGTGATTGATTTATAAAACAGATCGATAGCCAGTTGTAATATTTGTTTAGGAGTGTCTTTTTGTGATTGATTTCAGAATGAATTAATTTTGCTATATACCTTTTTGTTTTCTTTTCTGTGTGATGTTTGAATAGGATTTTTATTATATAAAAATTTAATTATTTTACATTTATTATATAAATGTAAAATAATTAAATTGTAACTCAAATACTGATACCGTTTTCATTGCTTCTGTTTATGGTTTCAGTATTTGAGTTACAATTTAATTATTTGGATTTATATAATTTTTCTTATTTCCAGAAGCTGTGTACTCTTGTTTCTAATGGACACTTCTGTTTAAATAAAAATCGAATGCGTATCTTATGAATTTTTGTTTTTTTTCTTTAGCAGTTTGTTTCCAAGTTTTATTTATATATATATATAGTTTTTGTATGGATTGTTTCATGATGTGGGTTTATCAAATCAAAGTTTCAACACCAATCGACAATTATGTCATGCTCCAAAATGCGCAGCATTTACGCTATGATGTGTTCGGTTTTAGAGGGGAGTTCTCGAACCATGTACTGATTCATGCGATTGTGCAACAGTAGGATATGAATGGAAAAACTAAGGGTGATTTGTATTTACGGCATAAAACATTACTTCTACTTTTAGTAGATGAAATCCCGGACACCATGGAGATGTCAGCAATGAGAACAATAATTATCAGAGAGATAGAGGGAGAATTAGTCGAGCTTAGCACACTCCGACTTTCACAATTAGCGCGTACACTGGTCAGTTAATTATTTGAATAATTAACAATTGCTGGGAAAAAAATATTTCCCTGAACAATGCATATTTGTTATAACCTAAATCAAGTTTCGAATGGGAATATTAAGTAAAATTTTTCTCGGAAAGCACAAATGCAATTGCGAAATCTTGTTCAAAACAAGACCATGTAGAAATTGCCTATCTCGAGAGACATGCTATATTATTCACTCTTTCATTATTATGAACAAATTAAATTATTCAGAAAGTGGAAATTATTCTACGATGTTTGTCTTTCCCTTTAACATTTGAGTTCTTTCCCTTTAATATTTGAGTTCTTGTATTTCCTTTTATTAGAGATTACTCTTTAAACATCAGATTTTTCGAGAATTCATGCGAACAATTATTGATTCATGAAGCCTCTGAGCCTTGCGTCGAAATTGTACAAGATGGATGCTTCTAGATAACACAAACCTCGACTAGAGATGACCCTTGGCAATAGCGGTAGTACATTCGCCATTAGTTCAGGATCAATGAGTCCAAACCGGAAAACATTTGATTGCTACGTATGTTTCTGTGATTCGTCCGTTTCTCTCTGAGGTAATAGATGCCTTGGTGGCACGAGAATAATTAAGGTACTCCTCAATGTTTGAGCAGTAAATGAAGAACCAATTAATGTCTTTCAAGGAATAATATAACTTAAGCTACGAGACGAATTTTCTGCTACTTATTACGTTATTAGCTTTAATTATTAACTTAATAAGTAGTGTTCGTGACATACAGTTGGATAGCGCGTGATCCTTAAAAAGTAACCAATCCATTTCTGCCTATAGCGTCGCTAAAGATATTTACTGGAATAATTATAGTATACCTTGAAAGAGTTTTCTCCATCACAGATAATTTACTTTATCCCCTCCTTCCACTTTATATGTATGATGTGCTGTGAATTTTTCTAATTCTGCCTTCTTTAATCTTGAAGGAAGTCCCAGCCTCCTTGAATGTAAACCACGCACACATGGATTACAGTCAGGAATTCTTAAGAAACAGTCCCTCCCAGCAATGTCTAATTCGTCAGCTCGTGCCGTACCTCCCCGTAAAAGAGGCTCACTGCTGTTGTATCATCATACGAAATAAAAAATAAGAAGTTGTCAACCAAACTTAAAAAAAAAAAAAAAAAAAAAAATAGAAAGGTCACACAAAATACTGTTGTCACTTTAGTTGCACTACGTATATACTAAAAGAAAGGCAAACCACATACAAATTTCTTTTCTTTCGAGTGTACTAGGAGTTGTAATAATTGCATTAAGCAGTTATTTCATTTGTTGTTCTATCTCATCTCCAAGTGCTGTTGTATCGATTTGGTTTCATTTCGGTTTCAAAGTGTCATAGATTACATAGCAGGGTTTTGCATACTAACTCCACTGAATTATTTAAACGTATTCCTGTGAATACGGTGTTCTTTTAAATTTGTATTTTAATAAAGTTGAGGTCAAGTATTGATACTTAACAAATGAAGTAGATCTTAGAGTATTGTTTTTGATATTTGAGGTAAAGTTATTGGTAGAACAAATTCTTTATAAATATGTGTGATCAAAATTTTAAGTTTTTTCCCCCCCAAAAAATAATGGTATTTACCTGTGCGATTCCATGCTGCCCTCTTCGAGTTTGTCACGTAATACGGCGAAAGCACACACGTCAACGACTTTATTTCTTCAGCACTTTCTCCTAGTGTGAAGCAGACACAGCGAAGTACACAACAGTTATTTCTCAATAGCGCGCAAGCTAAAACTTTCAAATGAACGGTAAACAGATGCGACTCTGTCTACACCTAGCAGGGAAAATTTGTACTAAATGCAGTAGCGTAATAGCGAGTATATGAAATTTCACCCCCCCCCTTCCCACGCTTATAGTTGCTAGACGATAACTACAGCACTATATTCTAGTGATAATACGAAGCAGAATAAACTGGGAGTGGGAAGGGACAAGATAATGCTACTAGAAATGTTGTGCTAATTATAACAAAATACTGATTATGAACACGAGTTAATTCAGTGTAAAGTAAGAAGACTAACAGCAGTATTTAATATTAACTCGGCATAGTGGTTTAATTAATATAAAGGATAACGTTATAGTTTTCGGGTAAAGTTTCTTTAAATTTTTAAACAGACTCTAAAAGTGTCAGTCGGACACTTTTAAGTTTAAAAATTTTAAGGAAACATGTTTTAAAGTTCGAGATAACAAACATTACTGTTGTGGTTAAATCGTATTCCCAAGAGAATAAATTTGGCGTATACACGTGGTGCTGCTTAGTTTTAAAAAGAAAGACATCTTGTAAACTGGATTTTAAGATTACAAGAATTTTATCTCAGGAATATGTTCGCTCCCGGCCAATTCTAAGTGGCATTTAGCGTGCGTGTGTGTGTGGGGGGGAGTCAAGTATGTTGTTAACGTGGAGATTGGACAATGCCTTTTAAGTTTTTATTGCAAACCGTCAAACGCACCTTGACATAAACAGTATTCATTATTATAAACAGCTCTTCGGCCAACAGTCCGTGGATTCGAAGATCCTCAATAAGCAGTGCCATCCTGCTTATTGAGGATCTTAGTAGCTTAAAAATTCGCGTTTAGTGCATTTCTGAATTATCAAATACTTAGCCTACCCGTGTACCAATAGGAAATAAGTTTACAACGTTTAGTGGACTGTAATCCAACTTCTGTGAATTTAAATATGATAGGATGCTCTTTTATAAATAATACAAAGAGCTAATGATCATATTTTTCATGTTTTTGTTATTAATAATAAAACGTTTTTGTCAATTAAGATTAAATTCTGACGGCATCCACAGCACACTTGAAACGAACACGCATATGCAGATGATACTGTTCAGAATTTTAAGAAAAATACATTGAAAGAAAAGCCAAGCAAGAAAATTATGGACACATTTCACATGAAAGAGAGTAAATAAAATAAAAATAAAAATACATTTATGGAACTATCAGTATGACAAAGCTTTTTAGACGTTTCTTTTTCTATCAGTTTCGTTTCGGTTGGGAGTTTAGGTTTTAGTAAATCGATTTTTGGACCAGCTCATATCATTTCTGTTTACCTTATAATTGTAGGTTTATAAAGTGTACATAACAGAGATAAACCTTTCCTCTCAAAGAGAACTGAATTCTGTTTTATACAATCAACTATCCCTTCAAATAAAGGAGATTATTTCGAAATGCTTATCTGAAAAGTTTGGGAGATCGTGCAGGGATTTAAGTCCGAAAATGAAGGATCAAATAGATTGTTTCTGTTTCGATTT